>NW_021703776.1:76066681-76320005 GCF_005190385.1 Monodon monoceros | reverse complement strand
TGGATACTTCAGTATCTCTTGTTTCCTGGATACTTCAGTATCTCTTGTTTCCTTGTTGTGTTTTCCTGGCCTGTGGCTAAGTAACAGTGTTTTTTCCTATTATGTGAAAGGTGTTCAGATAACTAACAAAGGAAATCAATAATGCTCAGTTCAGTACTAGTATAAATATAAATGTTGATATTTTCTTCAGGGTAGATTGAGCAGAAGGAAAGGGAGTTCCCATAAGAACATTGGTCCTTTTAGATGCTCACTACCTCCACCCCTGATAAATCCTTATTGGTGAATAAGAAAACTGGATGTCTCACTCCCTTTCAGTGTCCTTCAGGAGTCTGCCATTGTTTTTATTTCAATCATTCTGTGCATTACTAGATCAGACATCAACATTGAAACACCAGTACTAAAATACAGTCAAAATAAAGAAATATATATTCTTGATTGATGCAGTTCATTAATCAAAATTTTCTTTTGACTACGTTTCCTGTACAATAGATTGAGTAGACTGTGGAAGCTGTCTAGCTGAACTCGAGCATGAATTTCCTATCAAACTCGTATACTTGCTTTCCCATTTTCTTTTTAAAATTTCACCTACCTTGAGTTATTTCTTAGGGGGGAGCACACAAACATGTACGCAGATTTTTTTTCCAGTATCTATTTCTTGTTATTATTAGAATAATATCAGATTACAGTTTCTTCATTTGATGTATAACATGCACTGTCAATAATGATGATTGCTGGAATATTTAAAATTGCAGTTCTATAGGTCTGAATATGTTCTTTCACAAACTTAAATTGAAAACATGAAGAGGAAGAGGACCCCTGGTATTAAGATAAGGTGCCTTTCCTGTAAATGCTTATCATAGTGACACCTGAATTGTGTCATAGGAGTGAGCCCTAGAGCAGGAGCCAGCAGACCTAAATCCTCACCCCATTTCTGCAGGTAATTTGTTCCCTGACTAGATAAGCAGCTTAACCTCTTTGGACCTCAGCTGAAGACTGGTGGTTTGGAACTAAATATCAAAAGTTTGTTACAGATGCATAATCACTGAGAACAGTAAGGCATCATTCTGTCCATGCTTGATGACAAGTTTTCCCTCCATCCGGGAGATAGAGCAGTTTTAGACACACCCTCCTCTCCGGAGCTTTTATGGCCCAGTGGAAGGAGACAGGCCCAGCGCTAAGAGCTTTTTCATTAAATGTTAATATTGGTAGAATACTTAGAAATGTCATGACATTTACTTAATTAGTTTAATATATACACTCCAAATCAAACTCAATCTGGGGAGGAATGCTCATTCTAGACCTAATGCTGTTTGCCTTTTCTTTTGATTTTAGGAGCTTATTTAATGAAAAGTGCCATAGACTGAAAAACCAAACATGAGGGTAGCAGGTAAGATACTTAATTCAGTAGAAATAATTTTGCTTTTTGTATAACCTGTTTGTTTAGTAATGACTGAATGAGAAGGTAAATAATCATTTTCTATGTTGAGTGTGACTGAATATAACAAACTAAATCATTATTTAGCCTTTTTACTTTTTTAGGTAGTTGGCAAATCATAAATTGGACGTTTAGTGGGTTCTACATAAGTTTTTTGGGGACACTTCTGTTGAAATTATTTATGCTAAATATTTTAAGTTATGGTTTTTAATGTTTACGTCCTTATACATTAAGCTTGTTTGCCTAATAATATAAAAATATATATGTATAATGTTCATATAAAGAACGATTTTGACAACTTAGGGAGGCTGGTTTTTATTTTTGCTAAGTTGTAGCTTGTTGAGAAAAATGAATTGTGAGCTTTAAAAGCTTAAATCTTTCCTATGTGTGTACATAAATTGAAACTAGTGTACATGAAGAATTCAGTAAAATGTGTTTTGCCTAAATGACTGTTGTATTTGCTAGGTCAGGTTTAGCCTGCATAAGTGAGGTTATGTGTGAGGACATCTTCTCCTTAGGTAGCATACTGAGGAAATTTAAAAATACCATTTGGTGTTCATAGTATTAAGGTAGTTACCTTTATCAAAAGACAGATCCATAAATAACAGGAGAGGCTGAGACCTGTTCCTAACTACAGTGAAAACAAGTGTGATCCCTCCACCCTGCCCCTCTAGCACAGCCACTGTGTAGAAGAAATGCACACTTTACATAGAAATTTCTACTAAGTAGTGTGTGTCCATCATAGGAGACAGCTTGTCATTTCTCAAAATCAAGGTAGTCATTCTTTTAATTATCATCTCACCAGTAAAAAAAAATATTCTTATGGGGGCGTCTCTAAAGGTATGGTTCTAAAAGTACGTTACTTATTTAAGCATGGTGATTTGAAATAAAGCAAGTTTCTCTTTCTCATGTAATTCTACATTCATTCTAGTTGAAATTAACTTTGTCATCTAATCCATTTCTCTGATTTTGACTATTAATACCAAGGTTAATTGATGAGTAATTATTCACTGAGTGCTGATGTTATATTTGACACTGTTCTTAGTATAGGTCTCAAGGGGACTGCCTTTAATGAAGGAATAAGGAAGATTAGCTATTAGCTTATTGATTGTAGACTAATTAATCTCTTCTAATTAAAAAAAAATCCTGGTTGCTTTGAAATATCCTTATAGCCATTATTCTTACAGTGAGGCATTAATATCTCAAGTTTATGCTTTTTGGTTTGTGAAAAATAGGGACACACTCAGATTAGTACAGTCCATGGCTGGCAGTAGGAGGGAATCTCATGGGTGGAATGGGAACTGTGGTGTGCTGTGGGTAAGCCCCTCCCAGTCCAGAAGTGGATGGTGACAGCTCTGGAGGAGCCCCTCTGCAACAGGAGGTCCAGAACCCTACCGTTATGGAGGCTCTGCTGGTCTTCACCCGCCTGCCCCTCTCAGGGACCTTCTGCTTGTTCTATCACCAGTTAGTTTCTCCGCCTCTAAATTCTCTGCCTCTTAGAGCTTTTGTTTCCTCCTGCTTCCTTTGATGGTTTCTTATACTTCAATAGGTCTTGGTTTAAAACTAAATTCTGCCGCTGACTAGTTATGTGACCTTAGGCAAGTGATCTAAATCTTTGACCTTGTTTTCCTTATTTGTAAAATGAAAAGAGTATCTTGAAAGGCTGTGCAAATGAAGTTCTGCTAATAAGGCACTTAGATCTGTAGTAGGCACTCACTAAATGGTGTGTGTATATTTTATATACATGTATGTATCTGTAAATATGATGTATATTGTTTAGTGTAGGCTTAGGTTTAGCTTGGTATTGAATTTAGTCCAGAACTTTTGTGTATTATAAACTTGGTATCTTAATCACTGTACTATTTCAGTCTTGAACAACGAAGGTTTGGTACATCTGCTTTAAGGGACAGGGAAAGATTATTTGCACACGCCCATGATTGCTAGAAAATGAGATGTTAAGACTGTCATGTGACGTATAATCTTCCAGCCCTTGGTCTTAAATGATCCAGAAGGAATATGCCACCTGTTAACCTTTAGTAAACACTTGTTTAGAGTGTTACTGTGTATCAATACAAGGCACTCTACTAGATCCTGTGGGGGAAGAGTTCAAAGCCTAATGGAATTTTACTCGCTTCTGTGCTGAAAATGTAGATGACTTGTAGTCACTCTTTTTTTTTCTTTTTAGTCAAACAAAGTCACAAAAATTATAATCATCCTCATCAGTTCACTCAGTCCCATGTAATTAATTTATTTTTTCATCTTGATCTTTTGTTAGCACTTTTATGAATTCATCAGTTTTCCATTAGAGTTCTGAAAACGCTTATTCATTCAGTTCAGCAGTATAGTCAGTTACCAGAAACCCATACTTGTCAGTCTTTTTCATGAAAACAGGAAGCAGTTTTGGAAGGGGGAGAAGGAACAAAACAGGAGGCGGGGTGGGAATTGATTGGTTTAGTAGTTAGGCTTCCTCCTTGCCATCTCATTTCTATATTTATAGAGCGTTTCTAAATAAAAATGAGTAGCTCTGAGAATCTCCCGCTTCTCAGCATCGTCAGCCCTCCTGAGCATCATCAGTTCATCCATTTCCCATCCCCGTAAGGATACAGTCCCAGTCTCTGCGTTTATGAAATTAGGATGAACACAGTTCTGTTTTGCTCTTCCTTATCCGGTAAGTTGAGTTTTGGTAGTTTCCCTGAAGAATGTGGTAATTTGATGGTAGTGGAGAACCTTACAAAGCACTGGGCTCTGTCAGGATCCCTGGATTCCTGTCCTTGTGCTGCCGCTAAGATATCTGTAATCTTGGGCACTTGCCTCACTTGTGGGCTTTTGTTTCCTTAAGTAAGGATAGTGAAATGACTGCTGATCTTTTAGATCAATTTAAATTAAACTTTTGGTAAGAGAGGGGAATGGAGATTATATAGGCAAATATTAATATTGTTTCTGAATAGCCTAATGAGATGGCTCTGAAATTCTAAGAGTAAGAAGATGATGTTTCTTTCCTGTCATTTTTCATGTCCTTTCGTATCTTGTACTTTTTCTTTCCTAGATTTGCTTAGCTGTGGAGAAGAAAGACAAGTGATGATTCACATTAAGCAGTTAATTAATTAGTAGCAGTGCTAATTATTTGTAAGGCACTCAGAAATAATTAAACATATAAAGGTACGGAAGACTAAGAGTCTGTTCACAGAGCTTACCATGTAACCGTGTTAAATGTGACAGGTGCCAAATTCAGTCCTCCAGGAGTGGGGAACGCGTGGCTTAAACTTTGGTGTTAAGTATGAGGGGAGATATTTCATTGTTCACCATACCAGGAGCACTTGTGTGCTTCAAGAGATGTGTGGGTTGGTGAGGACAGTAAGCCTGTTACATTTCACTTGAGAACTCATTGCCGAGTGGACATCCTGGTCTGTTGCCTTAGTATCTCTGGAAGGTTCAGTGTTTTTGTATCCTCTCTGTCTTGTATTGCCCTTTATCATTGAAAAGGATTGAGAATGTGTCATCCCGCATACTTGGTGGCAGTGTTCCATTGGCCTTGGTACTTTTGTGTAGTCAGCCAGAAGTTGATAGCAGGTCATTTTTTTTCCATGAGAAAACTAAGCAGATGACTCAGGCAGTCCTGTGTCTAGGTTGCTAGACAACCTCATAATTGTTTGATCAGAAAAATCAATCAAAATAGATTGTTGGTACAGTTTTTGTTGTAACTCAAGTAAAATTAAGATCCAGTAGATAAGAAGTAGATATTTGTTAGTCTTAAGAATTTTTTAAATACACTTACGTTTTTCATGGAAATGCATAACTAAAAATTCGGTGGGCTCATAAGCTCATGTTGAATTATTTCTGCCCTTTATCTAGGTGCTGCAAAGTTGGTGGTAGCTGTGGCAGTATTTTTACTGACATTCTATGTTATTTCTCAAGTATTTGAAATAAAAATGGATGCAAGTTTAGGAAATCTATTTGGTAAGTTTTATTTCTTTTTCCCTTTCTTAAATTTTATTTGTGATGAGATTGTCTTTAAATTTTTACCAGTTATCAACATTGAGTTACTCTGCTGTTTAGGCTGTCTAGAAAAGAAAATGAAATTATATTGGTAAGTGTGATTCATTGGAATATTCTAAAATGTACAATAGAAAATCTTACAATTAATTCAATATAAAGCACGAATCTTCTATTCAACATTTTGAATATATTTAATGGGGCCTATTTTATGCATGCCTACGGACATTATTCATGGCATTCTAAATGCACATGCTAGAAGATATCACACCCTATTTGAGTTGGCTGCTTAAAAACTTGGAACCAAATCTAACCCTCAGTTAGCAAGTGATTAGGAGTCATGATAATGCATTTTAAATACCAGCCATAGAAATCCATCTTGCTTTCCTACCCTTATTTTCCTTCTGCACCAATTTTCCTTTTAGCAATTTATTTGATGCTATGTTGTAAATGTACCACTACGAGCTGCCTTAATTCAGTTTTAAACAAAATCTTTAAGTTGATAAAATAAGTTAACATTTGAAGTGTTTGAATAAGCTTTGGCTGAGCACTGTTTAAAGTATTAAAAAATAACTCATGAAAGGTCAGGCTCTGAAACCTAGAAACAGTATTTTGACCTAGTAGGCAGAAATCAAATGAAACAACCTTGAGATCTCTGGAATAGTTGGTGAGTTTTGCTTTCCGTAAATTAATACAAGACCGAATACATTCCCTCTCACATCTAGTTTCAAGACTCCCTTAAACCAGTGTTTCTCAAACTTCGATGTCAAGGGAATCTCTAGGGAATCTTGATAAATGCAGATTCTGATTCAGTGTCTGGGATGGGGCCTGAGAGTCTGCATTTCTAACAAGATCCCAGGTGATGCTGATTTCCCATCCATGGACCATATACTAGGTATCAGGCTTTAGACAGTTATGGCATGTAGTCCTCAAGTTTCTGTATATTTTCATTTCTGTACATGTTCAGGTGACTTTTCTTACAATGACTACTTAAAAGTACTTCCTTGTTTTGCACTGAATTCTGCCTTTTATTCTCCCAAGTAATTTCAATCCACTGATCTTGCTTCTACCTGCTGGAGCTCTCTTCCACATTAATGATCTGTTAAATAGTTAAGTTGTGGTTATTCTCCTCCATGCCATCTTTTTATAAGTGTTCATCTTATCAAGTTATAAAATCCTCCCTTTGAACCATTCTTCTTAATGCACTGTTTATTTTCCTCCTGTCAGTTTTTTGGCACCCATCTTAAAATGAAGTATCCAGGATCGGGCGTAGAATAGTTGTTGCAAAGTGTAGTGAGAATTGTCTTGACTTCTCCTGGGCTATGTGCGTCTGTTACTGCAAAGGGCCAGCCTGGGGTCCTTTGAGAGCACAGCTGGTTTCAGTTGAAGGATGGGGCACAAAAACATGGAAGGCATTGAGGACTTGTTCAGTGTTGCTGTGGAAACAGTGTGCTGTAGCTAATTCTTCTAAGTAAGGTTGATGGTAAGGGAGACAACTGTGGGGATGGTAGCTTGAGGCAGAAGTAAGTTGAACATTTTTTTCTTTTTTGAAGTAATAGAGAGGTTTTCACTTCTCTATAGGCCGCGGGCAAAGAGTCAGTGAATTACAAATCAATGGGAAGAGATTAAACAGAGAGAAAAGGATGATCCTGGAGAGAAGGGGGCCACGGGACCATTGGTACAAATGAAAAATTACTTTGGGAAAAGGCCCACTGTTTTCAGAGAGAAGAGGCTGGGTGTGGCCACAGTGTTTCCCTGGTTTAGATCTTCATCTCTAGTCTGGATGGTTTATTTGGACATTGCAGGGATGTTCTTGGGTCTATTTCTTACCTTTGATATCTGCCTATGTCACCACTGCCAGAGCAATTCTCTTAAAACTCTTGAACCTTTAGTATTTCAGTGGAGAGTAAAATCTGAACTCCCTGCTAGGATGGCACTCAGTCCCCAGCCTGCCTCTGCCTTCCCCACCTGTACTCCCCCACCCTTCCTGCCCTCCCTCCCCCCGCTGGCTGTGCCCACGTGCACGTGATCTACAGACACAAACCCTGTCCTGTCCTTTCCTACCTCAGCCTTCATTCATGCTTCCTCACCCCGCGCATCTTTCTCATCTCCCCTTCATCTGTTAATCCTTCTCATTTTTCAAAACTGCATAAATGCCCCTTCTTGGGAGAAATTGTATTTTAGTCTCCCTCTTTTCCCTGTTAGAATGTTTGTCCTTTTTCTGAACTGTCCATTATAATGCATAGTACTTATATCTCAATTTGGCCTGACTTTATTCTGCCTTACGTTATAGAATTTCTTTTATTCTTCTTCATGTATTTGGCCTCCCTTACTGGAGAATGAATGTTGAGAGCAATAATATCTTAGTGACTCACCCAGCATCTAGCGCTGGGTCCTGTACATAATAAATGCTGATTGAATAGAAAATGGATATAGGTAATTGAGGATTAGGATTTTTACATGGGGAGGAGGAGTATTTTCAAAGTGGGATTCATTTAAAGCTGTATTAGTTGACAAGCCACTGGTCGTCAGCTATGAACAAACACTGAGCTACTTTAACTAGGATAGTCGTCTTTCTTAATTTTCATTTTGATTTTTCCTAATGTTACGAACGTGCAAGTTTTTATTGTGTATGTTTTAGCTACTTAATTTAGGCATTCTTAGGGCAGATGGTTTATTTTGTTGTCATAACTGAAGTTAGGACAACTGAAGTTATGTTTTGTATCCACAAAACCTTATTGGATTCCAATCTATTGAATTGGTGAAAATTTAATTTGTGTGGTTATTTTTAATTCTTATTTCAGAATAATTCAGCAAAGATGGAGATATGGTTGTGTTTGCCATTTGTTTAGCATCTAACAAGTTTAACTCAACATTAAGATTGTTTCTATAATCAGTATCTTAGAGGGACCCATGAGATTAGCTATAGTTCTTTTGGTGGTGAACTTTTCCCATTTTTCAACTTGTTGATATAATAACTTACTTGATAGTTTATGTAGATTTACATTCAAGTTGATTATATAGTACTGTTTTAGAAAAATACAACATTTCTAGAAAGGAAGAATGAAAAATTTTGCCTGCAATTAGTAGTTGAAATAACCAAAATAGATTCTGATTTTTTTTAAACAATTTTTAACAAAACTTTTTATTTTAAGATAATTGTGGATTCACATGCATTTGTAAGAGATAATATGGAGAGATCCTACATACCCTTTGCTCAGTTTCTCATTGGTAACGTCTTATAAAGCTACATACAGTGTAGTGTCACACTAGGACATCAACATGGATACAATCTACCAGTCTTAGTTATGATTGTGGTTTAACATAGTGTTAGTTTTCAATATGGATACTTAACAGCTAGTAAATGTACTGAAAACAGTCCAAAATATTTTTGCAGTAAGTACTTAATATTCTCTTTAGTCGATTTATTTTTACCTTTCAGATTTAAACCACTGAAATATTATATACATATAAATTATTTGAGACATTATTAAAAACTAAAGTACAAAGTAGTTCTATTGAATTTCTTTAGCCTGACTTGTTGAAAGACATTCACTGATAAAGCCAAATGTTTATTATCGTTTCTTGAAGTGAAAAGCTGAATATATTGAAAGACGTTAAGAATTAAAGCTATCAAGGTAGTTTGAGAAATGGAGGTTGCAGAAAAGGAGGGATTTTTGTGTTCGTGTGTTGTGCCCAAACTCTACATGTGGAAAACATCCCATTTTATTTATGAAAATTTACCTTTTTGGCCTCCAGGTGCTAAAATTCTCAGAACTTCAGGCCAAATAGAGGGCTTTTGCTTGTGATGCATATTAGATAAAATTTGTTTTAATCTGAAAAGTTTTTCACAAGAGGCTTTTTTTTTTCCTTTGAGCATCTTCTCCCCTTACTCTTACACAAATTAAATGGAGGTGATGTTATTTCTCAAAAGTCTGATGATTAAGAAACATTTACCCCAAATTTTATCCCAGTAAAGTTTTTAAAATTGAGTTGCATTGATTTATTATTTATTTATTAATACCTCTTAAGTTTTCCAATCAAACCCATTTGACCATTTTAGAAGCTCATCCCTGGTTTTCCTTCTGTCTCCTTTTCCTCAGCCACACTCTTCCTCTGAGTGTTAGTTGATGATTAATGTCTCTAAGATTTCTCTCCTCAGCCCTCTCCTCATTTTAAATTCTCCCTTTGTGTGGCCTCATCATTTGCCAATTTTCCAGTTTATATCTTCATCCCAGGTCTCATTTACAGCTGGCCTCTAGACTTCTGCCTGGGTCTTCTCCAAGTGTCTTAAAATTAACAGGTCCACAGAGAGCTCAGCACCCATTACCACACCCCATCTCCTCACTAGACAACAAACATCTTGAGTGAGAGACAGTGTTTTTGTTCTTTGGCTCATGTAAATGGATAAATGAATGCTTCTAAAGGCAAATGTCTGAGCGGTAAACTTGATTCCTCCCTTTCCATCACCCCTCCATCTGGTCTGTTCCACAGCCTTAGTTGTTCTGAGCCTGTCTACTTCTTTTAAACCCACAGTCACTGCTTTTGTTCAGGTTGCTACCCTTTTTTACCTGGATTACCTTAGCGGCGTCCTTGTCCTTGTGGACTCCTTGTCTCGAGTCTTGAACCCTCTGCAGTCTGTGCTCCACTCTGCAGTCAGAAGGATGGTTCTGAAAGCTCCCTATCCTGCTTCCTGCTCCTGGCAGGACTAGTGGTTTTTATACCTGTGATCATTAGACCTCAGACAGTCCCATTTTGTTGGGCGGGGGGTGAATATAAGTCTGGGTGCTAGAATGAGATATGGCTTTGAAAACTGGCTCTGCCGATTACTAATTATGCATAGAACAAATCCAGTTGCTAAACCTATCTGTTCTCAGTTTCTTTCTCTTTAAAACAGAGGTGATGGGCAAATCAACAATACATGCAAAAGTACTTGATAGAGTGCCCCACATATGTGAATGAGCTGTTATATTACCCCTGTTTTGATCCCACTGTCTTCCCCATATCTGGCTATCATAAGTTGGGTATGCCAGCATTCCTGATTTGAACAATATTCCTCCGTAAGCATCTTAACATCTGAGCCTGATGGTACATGTTTGTTTAGGTCTAAGTGAAATTGAGACTTTCTTATTTTTTTTAATTAATTTATTTATTCATTTATTTTTGGCTGCATTGGGTCTTCATTGCTGGGCACACGCGGGCTTTCTCTAGTTGCGGAGAGCAGGGGCTACTCTTCGTTGCGGTGCGCGGGCTTCTCATTGTGGTGGCTTCTCTTGTTGCGGAGCATGGGCTCTAGACAGGCAGGCTTCAGTAGTTGTGGCGCATGGGCTTAGTTGCTCGCGGCATGTGGGATCTTCCCAGACCAGGGCTCGAACCCGTGTCCTCTGCATTGGCAGGCGGATTCTTAACCACTGCGCAACCAGGGAAGTCTCAAGACTTAATAGTCTGCATGCTGCTAATCACTGGTTGCTAGTCACTCTCTGGCTTTCATTTTCTCATTTACAAAAGTGAGAGCATTGGACTGAATGGTCTCGAATTATTTTTCCCTTTTGTGACATAATTAAGGAAAAATGATATAATTAAGAAAATTGAAAGAATGAGCCCCAGCACCCTAATTTACTAGGGTGATCATTTTTTGTTTCCTTCACGTCTTTGTCCTTATCCGTGAATATATTTAGTACTCACAGATAAAGTTTGTTTTTTGCTCTATTCCATGCATTAAACTTTTCCCATGTGACTGCATTGCATTTATGACTTCAACGGTGCATAATATTCTGAGTGTTCTGTAGAGTTAATGACCTTCATTTACTTAGTCGTTTTCCTGTTTTTAAACATTTACATATTATTTTCAGCTTTAACATTCTGTTCTCCAGTTTCAGTACTGGTTTTATAGGAAATTCGCAGTTATCTAAAATAGTACAGAACTAAAAACTAAGTGACTATTTATAGTCAAACAGCTGGCAAACATTTATGACACTGCATGCTTATTAGCTAAATCAGGAAATGGCTAGCCACAATACTGTTGACGATCTGAATTATAATCTCCTGGGCTGGGATCAGATGTTTGTGCTTTTAAAAAACTCTTAAGTGTAGATGTCCAGGTTGACATCTACTGCATTCGGGTTAAGATTTGATCAGAAAATTCTGGCTTCCTTGAACTGATAAATGATAAAAACTCTTAGTAATGACCTTTTTTTAAATTATTATTGTACCTAATACATTTCTATTTTAGGGAAATTAAAGCTTCCTACCACCACTATCCCTCTTGTGTGCTTCCCACTCCCCAAATCTCTTAGCCTAACCTCTGAGATAGATAGGACTTTATATGCATATGTACAGTACACCATACAGCAGCAACAACTTTAAACACCCTGATAGTCACCAAGTATATATTTAAACTCATTTAAAGGGAAGTTTGAAATACTGTATGTTATGATTTATATATGGAATCTAAAAAGAACAAACTCAGAGAAACAGAAAAGAATGCTGGTTACCAGGTGTTGGGAGGGGGCGGAGTTAATGAGACATTGCTCAAAGGGTACAAACTCCCAGTTATAAGATTAACAAGTTTGGGGATTGAATGTACAACATGGTGATTATAAGCTAATAATACTGTCATATACTTGAATGTTGCTAAAAGAGTAGATCTTTAAATGTTCTCACCACAGAAAGGAAGTGTAAGTATGTAATGGGATAGAGGTGCTAGCTACTATTATTGGGGTGTAGTATTATACCACTATATGTACCGGTATCGTGGTAATCATTTTGCAGTTTTTAAATGTATCATATCAAAGTGTTGTGCACCTAAACTTACACAATTTTATGTGTCAACTGTATCTCGAGAAAGCTGGAAAAAATAAAAAATGAATTTAAAAAAGTTAAGCTTGTAGAGTAACTTTCTGATTGGGATTTAAATTTATAATAACTAAAACTAAACATAAAATGTAAAGGTAAAAACAAAGTACTCTATCAATAATAAAATAATACCCTCCATAATTCCTCTACATAATTGTTTGTAGTGAATTATGTAGCCTAAAGTTACTTTCTCACTTTTTCTCTAAAGTGATATTCATGTTTTATGTATTGTATACTAAGCAATAATTCAAACACATTTTTATAGGCCTGTTAGCTCCACACATGTTTAAAAGTGATACTTGCCAATAACTTTATTCTTTCTAACGAAGATAACTTTTTTTTCCTTAGCAAGGTCAGCATTGGACGCAGTTGCACGTTGTAAGTATTTCATCTCAATATTTTGCAGATGGTTTATTCTTTTTCTCTTAGGCATATGAGAACTATATTCAAACAATGGATATAGTTCAATGTGAGCAAAACTGATTTTAGAAATTATTAAGTTTTAAGGAAGCTATTTGATTGGATAGCTCAATATTTTGGGTATGTATTTATAATGGATATTTTGTTCCATTAGTGTTTTTTAGCTTCAGTATTATAAGTACAGAAAGTGTGTAAAAGAATTCCTAGTTAGGGGATATATGTATATGTGTAGCTGATTCACTTTGTTATAAAGCAGAAACTAACACACCATTTGTAAAGCAATTATACTCCAATAAAGATATTAAAAAAAAAAAGAATTCCTAGTTAGAACTAGTATGTGAGCAGATATTCAGTGATGCATCAGGCTTTTTACTGTCCATTTATTTTGCATATATGGACTGGAAATGCAAAGTAACAATTCCAGACCTCCCCCATCCTGGTTTTTTTAAATAAGCTTAAAAATAATTAGATAAAATATATTTACCCTCATGAAGATCATGTTACTTGTTCCATTTATGTTAACTGTTAGCTTGATTCCTAGGAGGTTCCGTTTTGTTTTGTTTTGAAGTTCTTTGAAACTCTCAGGGAAAAAAAAAAGAACTAGCATGTAGTTTAAGATATGTATATCTTGGTGTTTTGCATAATGCCCTTTGTGATTTGAGATATGAAACAAACTAAATACAGAGTCTGTTAACATTGTTTTCTTAAAATAAATTTTTTTTCTCTCCAAAGCTACAAAACCTCCCAGATATAAATGTGGGATCTCAAAAGCTTGCCCTGAGAAGCATTTTGCTTTTAAAATGGCAAGTGGAGCAGCTAATGTGGTAGGACCCAAAATCTGCCTGGAAGACAATGTGTAAGTATTTATCAGTTTGGAAGTATAACGTGTGCTATTAAATTTTAGCAAACTGAACCTGAGTTTAATGGATCCTTTGAAAATGTATTGGGCATGCTTTTACTAAAGAAAAGTGATTTCCATTTCCATTATACAATTTTTCCCCACTCATTTAAGGAGTCTTAAAGTTCTTACATTCCATATTAAGAGTGACATAAGAACATAGCATTTATTCAGCTTCGTGTAAAGATGAGAGATTTCCTCTGAGTAAATTCCCTACATCCCAACTGGTAGTCATAGACACAAGGTGGCTGTTTAATTTTGATTCTTAAGTAATAGGGGAAAATTTAATTCATTTAAATTAATTAAAAGTTCAGTTCCTCAGTCACACCAGCCACACTTCAAGTGCTAATAGTCACGGACAGCTTGTGCCTACCCAGCTGAACAGCACAGACAGAGGGCATTTCCGTCGCTGCAAAGAAGTCCAAATAGGACCGTTTTTGTCAAATAGATAGCACTGCCCTAGATAATGAACACTTTATCTTACAAACCAACATCTTTCATCTTAAATGTTTGAATGCTGCTTGTTGAAGTATGAAATAACCCAGCAGTAACCTCTAGTCCATTGTGGCCCAGAACTGCTTGCCACTAAACTGAATGGTTTCCTTTACTGAGGTGCTCTACAAAGTATACTTTTTAGGTTTTTTTCAGCCTCCTACCCCAGTGTCCAACTTGATTGTGAAGTTCCTGCCTGTGAAGTTGCAAACCTTACTTTCAGTTGGTTGCTTTTAATCTGGTCTTGCCTGAAAAATTAGATATGTGAGCTTATTTAAGCTTCACATAAAATAATATATGTACCATTAATATGTAGAATAGTGAGGTAATTTTACAGATAGAAGGAAACGAGGCAGTTTTTCCCAGCATTTTGTGTGTCTTTTCTTTTTAATATAGAAGCGCTAACATTTTTATCCTAACCCCTTTTTCAGTTAACCATGCATAGGTTATTTAGTCTCTTAAAATAACACTTTTCTTGTAAATTAAAGGCTTGAGCTAGGTGATCTTTAAGATCCCTACTCATTTCCTTTTTCCTCATGCTGATGATAATCCATTGTCCTCTGATGTCTCATAATAGTCTTGCTTTACTGAATTGAATTAAAAAGCACTTGGATTTTAGAACTTAGTAGATTTTGCATTAAATAACATCCTTCGCATTACCTTAGAGTGTTCCCATTCACCATTTTCACCTTTTTCACCTTGTTTGGCTAAAGGGGCCGGAAATTTGATTCTGAATAATAAGCAGAAGTTTTCTTAGAATGCCCAGCCCATGGTAGATTGTCTTTAGACACCTCTGCCCCCTCGAAGTATGAAAGTTTTAATGCAAAGAAGAAGAGATCAAACTCTAATGAAGACTAGCAGGTTCTCTATTCACAGATTAGAACAGGTCAAAAAGAAGAGAGAAGCATATGTATGCAGGCAGTGGAGTCTGGTAAAATAAGTTTGGGCTCAGAGCCAGAGAACTTGGTTCTAGCATAGTGGGCATGTCATGTAGAATTTGTATTTCAGTTCGTTTAACCGTAAAATTGAGACAGGCTACCTATCCATCCTCTTTTCAGGAATCATTCTGCCATTCCCATGAGAGGCTAAATAATTGATGGGATTTTACAGTTTTGCCTCAGGCCCTGAAATCTAGTCCTTGAAGAAGGACTGAATAATTGGCCAGGGATCCCTAGTGGAGAAATAGGGACAATTCACAGTCTAGTACCTTTTCCAGTATATTCTATTTCTGTATTGAAAGTTTTTCCAGGGAATTCCCTGGTGGTCCAATGGTTAGGATGCCGCGCTTCCACTGGCAGGGGGTGCAGATTTGATCTCTGGTCGGGAAACTAAGATCCTGCATGCTGCGTGGCCAAAAAAAAAAAAAAAAAAAAAAAAAATAATAAAAACAGATTGATACATGGCATATTCATTTGTAGCCAATGGGTAATTTGAGACATTAAGTAGCATGTTTCTAGAAAGTTTTTCCAACAAAAAATGTTAAAGAAAGAGTCTTAAGTTTTCTTAGCATCATTCATTCCATTCACTTATTCAACAAATATTTGCTGAGCACAGTCCCTGCTTTCATGGAACATACAGTATAGTAGGGAGATGGATATTTAAGAAGTAAATGCAAATAATTAGAAATTGTGGCACACGCTGCACAGAGCAGCAAGGTGTGAAGAATACTTACTGGGGCAAGTGAGGTGAGGTCGAGGTGTCCAACTTTAGATTGAGTGGGTCAAGGAATAATTTCTCTAAGACAGTGATGTTTAGTCTGAGAACTAAAGGATAAGAAGGAAGACAGCCAGGTGAAGAGTGGGGGAAGACCATTCTAGACAGAAGGAAGAGCATGCTTGAAGGCCCTAAGATGGGACAGAGCTGGAGAGAAGTAAGGGCTAGGCGAGTGGAATTTACAGGCCATGCAGGGAAAGAGATGAGATCTTTTTCTGAGTGTGCTGAGAGGTTGCTGAAGGTTTTCAAACTCTGGCATGTCATCACTTCATTTACATTGAAGAAAATGATCTGACTGCTGGGTAAAATGATTGGAGAAGTAAAGAGAGCAATTGGAGGGCGATTACCATGGCTGCCATAGCTCTTCAATTCCACTCCCCCCACCCCACACACAGTTAGCAAGAGACTTTTTCTGCCTGTGTACCCACTGAAATATGTAAGTGAATACTAAAAATACATAAGTAGAAATTTTAATATTTTCCTACACATGCTCTGAGCATATGCAAACTCATTTTGGAGACTACTAGTCCAGATCATTGCTTCTCAGTGGGGGTGATTTTCTCCCCAGGGGACACTTGTCGAGGTCTGCAAACATTTGGGGACATCAGAGCTGTGGAGGTGCTGCTTATAGAGGCCAGGGATGCTCTTAAACCTCCTACGGTGCACAGGATAGCCCTTCCACACGAATTATCAAGTCCATAATATCATCATGGACTGAGATTTAGAAACCGCAGTACAGATAAAAGATGGTAAGATAGGGTCGTGGTCATGGTTTTAAGGACAAGTGGACGCAGTCAAGATACATCATGGAGAATGAGATGGTTTTCAAGCTTCTCATTAGTTAGAAATAGAAAATCCTGGGTATAAATATCCGGTGTCACACAATACAGGAATTGTAGCTCTTTTTCTTTTGTATTAGAGAACCCATAGAGTTTACTAATATTCAAGATACAGCTTTTATTTCAGGCATTTACTCGTATGATTTCAGTTTATATGAAGTTGATATTAGGAATAATACTTCACCTTTTATTATAATCTTAATGTTTGGTACAGAAATTATATGGCAGACTATTTTGAGGGATTTTTTTTTTTCACACTGAGAGGCAAGATAGTGTTTTGGGCTGTGAGGTCCAAAAGGTAAAATCAAGGATACTTTGTAGGTACTTACATAATCATTTAAAATATAAACATTTTAAAAAAAGTAAAAACCATTTTAAGGTCATGAGTGGTAAAACAGAACAGCCAACCAGCCAGCCGGCTAGTTTTGACCCATGGGCTGTAGTTTGTTAAACCCTTATCTAAATGAATCATAATAGCTAGAGCACGTTGGAGGTATTTGAAACAAAACTCTATTCAAAGTTGTAGAATCTATCTGTAGATTGTATAATCATTTTTTTTAGCTATTTGCCTGCAGGTGTGGAGCGGTGGTGGGGCGACCTTCATATTCGTTAAGGATAAAAGAAAATATTTCAACTTGTGTTAGTAAGAGGGACTAACCTTTTATACATTTAAAATCTTTAGTGGTTTGTCCTTTGCTGGCTGTAGGTTTCCCCTGATAGAATTTAGTTTTTAAAACTTGATAAGCTACTGCCCTCTTGTGGGAAGCCTATGTCATAGTGCTGCCTTGTTGCCTTTATTTCTCTGCTCTCTGATAGACGCAGCCACACACTCCAAATGATCTCTCTTGGAGAAGACGCCGTGACACTTAATTATTACTCCAGCAGGTTAATCATAGCTGTGGCTGCTTCATATCAGTGATGGCTACAACGCATTTCTGAAAGGAGCAGAACAAATGCATTTTGAAACTTCCCTCTTATGCAGCAGACTTGTTTGGTTCTCTTATGGCCCACCTTTCACAACTGGTCTTGCATACACATAAAAAAGGCCTGTGTTTTATTAACTACATTTAAGTTTTAGAGAACGAGTGAAATTTTGAAGACAGATATGCGACGAGTATGGGTAAATAGTTAAATGTTACTAAGCTTTTACAAATCAAATTCTTATGCTTTTCCTTTTTTAATGGATCTTGGAGTAGAGGTATTTTTTTTTTTAACTTTTTAGTTTTGAAAAAATTACAGAAATATCAGGCCATTGCAAAGATAGTACAGAGAGGTCTCATGTGCTCTTTACCCATTTTTCCACGTGGTTGTATCTTATGTATCAATAATTATAGTATAATATCAGAATGGAAATTATCAGTTAGTATAATGTGTGTGTTTAGTTCTATGTCATTTTATCATGTGTAGACTCATGTAACCAGCACAGCAATTAAGATACAGAATTATTCCATCACCACGAAGATCTCTCTCATAACACCCTCTAATAGTCACCTCCACCATCACTGACCCCTGGAAACCACTAATCTTTTTATCATTTCTATCATTTTGATGTTTTCAGAATGTTATATAAACAGAGTCATACAATATGTAACCATTTGAGATTGGATTTTTTTCACTCAGGACAATGCTTTTGAAATACTGGTTTGTATTAATAATTTGCTCCTATTTTATTGCTGACTAATATTCTGTGGTATGGATATACCACAGTTTATCCATTACCTTTTGTCCTCAACCAGACAATTTCAGTGCTTCTAATTTGGGCTGTTATTGATAAAGCTGCTATGAACAGTCATATAGAGATTTTTGAATTTCGAATGCATCTTTATTTCTCTGTAATAGAATGCCCAGAAGCTCTGGGTTGTGTGGTAAGTGTAATGTTTAATTTTGTAAGAAACTGCCAAACATTGTCCAGAGTGACTGCTCCATATTACATTCCTACCAGCAGTGCATGAGAGATCCAGTTTCTCTGTATATTTGCCTGCATTTGGTATTGTCACTATTTTTTATTTTAGTTCTAATAGGTGTGTAGTGGTATCTCAATTATCTGTCCCTTATGTCTAGTGATGTTGAACATCTTTTAATGTGTTTTTTTCCCACCTGTATATTCTCTTCAGTGAAATATCTATTCATGTCTCTTGTCCATTTTCTAATTGGATTGTTTGGTTTTTTACGGCTGAGTTTTGAGTTCTTTTAATATATTCTAGATATGCATCCTGTTGTCAGATATGTGGTTTGTAACTGTTTTCTTCCAGTCTGTAGCTTGTCTTTTCATTCCACTTACCAGGGTCTTTTGCAGAACCAAAGTTATTAATTTTAATAAAGTCCAATTTATCAATGTTTTTCTTTTATGGGTTATGCTTTATTGTTTGTTTATGGATTGGTGTTATGCCTAAGAACTTTTCAACAAGCCCTAGTTTTCAAAGATTTTTCTCTACATTATCTTCTAAAATTTTTATAGCTTTATGTTTTACATATGAATCTGTGATCCATTCTACATTAAGTTTTGAATGAAGTATGAGATTCAGATTAAGGGTCAATTTTTTGGCCTGTGGATATCCACTTGCTTCATTACAGTTTGTTGAAATGACTGTCCTTTCTCCATTGACTTGCTTTTCCTCCTTTGGTAAAAAATAAGTTGGCCATACTTCCACTAGTACATTTCTTTGTTCCACTGGTCCACTTCTTGTTCTCTCTTTGTTCCATTGATCTGTATATCTATTCCTCCACCAACACCACATGCTGTTGATTATACTAGTTATGGAATAAGTCTTGAAATAAGGTAGAATGATGCCTCCAACTTTACTCTTTTTTTTTTTTTCCAAAATTGTTTTTAGCTACTTTAGTTTCTTTGCCTTTGTATATGACATTTTAGAATAATCTTGCCTCTATCTACAGAAAACCTTGCAGGGATTTTGTTAGGAATTTTGTTAGACCTACATGTTAATTTATGGAGAATTGACCATCTTTACAATGTTGAATCTTTCAGTCCATGAGTATGACATGTTTCATTTACTTATGTCTTCTTTCATGTCTTTCATCACCATTTTGTGGTTTTCAGCATAAGGTCCTACACATGCTTTATTAGGTTTATACCTAAGCATCCCCCCTTTTATTGAGCAATCATAGATGACATTGTGTTTTTAATTTCAGTTTCCTTGTGTTCGTTAGTATATTGACACCCAATTGATTTTTATATGTTGATCTTGTATCTTGTAATGTTGCTGAACTATTACTTCCAAGAGGTTTTTTTGTTCTTGTTTTTGTAGCTTCCTTGGGATTATCCAAACATGCAGATGACAAACATGCCATCTGCAAATAGGGACAGCTTTATTTTCTTCCTTTCCAATCTATATGCCTTCATTTCCTTTTCTTGGAAGTCGGCTAGGACTTGCAATACCGTGTTGGGTAATAGTGGTGAGAGCAGCCATCCTGGACTTGTTCCCCATTTTAGAGGAAAAGCCTTCAGCCTTTCACCACTGAGTATGATGTTACACAGTAGTTTTTTTGTAGATTTCTTTCTTTTCTTTTTTTTTTTTTTTAAATCAGTGTGAGGAAGTTCCCCTCTATTACTACTTTTCTGAGACTTTTTATCATGAACGGGTGTTGAATTTTGTCAGATGCATTTTCTGCATTGAGATGATCATGTGATTTTTCTTAAGCCTGTTAATATATAGTGGATTACATTAACTGTTCAAATAATTAACCTTTCATCCTTAGACTAAACCTGACTTAGTCATGGCTTATGATAATTTTTTAAAAATATACTGCTGAATTCCATTTACTAATGTATTGTTAAGGATTTTTGCCTGTATTTTAATGAGGCTTATTTGTTGTTTTCTTGTAGGTTTTGGTATCATTGTAATACTGGCTTTGTAGAATAAATTGAGAAGTATACCCTTCACTTGTGTTTTTGGAAAGAGTTTGTGTAGAGTTGGTGTTAATTCTTTTTTTAAAAACATTTGTTAGATGTCTCCACTGAAACTCTCTGGGCTTTGGAGATTTTGGGGGTGGGGGGAGTTTATAAACAAATTCAATATTTTTCATAGTTATAGGACTATTTAAATGACCTATTTCACAATGGATGAGTTGTGTTAGTTTGTACTAGCTCAGGAATTGGTCCAGTTCATCTAAGTTGTCAAATTTACATGTGTAGAGTTGTTCATAGTATTCCTTTATTATCCTTTTGCTATGTGCAGGGTCTATAGGGACATCCCATTTCATTCTTTTTTTTTTAATTTATTTTTGGCTGCGTTGGGTCTTTGTTGCTGCACACGGGCTCTCTCTAGTTGCGGCAAGTGGGGGCTACTCCATTGCGGTTCACAGCCTTCTCAGTTGCGGCGTGCAGGCCCTAGGGTGCATGCGCTTCAGTAGTTGTGGTGCGCGGCCTCAGTAGTTGTGGCACACGGGCTTAGTTGCTCCATGGCATGTGGGATCTTCCTGGACCAGGGATCGAACCTGTGTTCCCTGCATTGGCAGGCGGATTCTTAACCACTGCGCCACCAGGGAAGTCCCCCATTCATTCTTGATATTGGTGATTTGTGTCTTTTTTTTTCTCTGTCAGTCTTATTAAAGGCTTGTTAATTTTATTGACCTTTTCAAAGAACCAGCTTTTTGTTTCATTGATTTTTTCTCTATTTTTCTCTTTTCAATTCCCTTGATTTCTGCTCTTTTTAATTTCTTCCCTTCTGCTTTAGGTTTCTTTTTAGTTTTGTGAGATGAGAGCTTAGGTTATTAATTTGAAACTTTCTTTTTAAATGTGAGCACTTAGTGCTATAAATTCCTCAATCTCAGTACTCTTTTAGCTATGCCTCACAAACTTTAATAAGCTGTGTTTTCAATGTGTTTTTTAATTTCACTTCAGACTTCTTTGACCCATAGATTATTTAGACATATATTGCTTAGTTTCCAAGTGTTTGGTGATTTTCCTATTATCTTTGATTTTGATTTCATTGTGGTCAGAGACAAATTTGGTATGAGTTCAGTTCTTTTAAATTTGTTGAGGTTTACTTTATGGCCCACGATATGGTCTATCATAGTATATGCTCTATGGGTACTTGAAAAGAATGTGTATTATGCTGTTGTTGGGTAGAATGTTCTTTAAATGTCAATTAGACCATGTTGGTTAGTGCTGCTGTTGAGTTCTTCTATACCCTTTGTAATTTTCTGTCTATCAGCTGTTGAGAGGGGTATTGACATGTCCAACTGTAATTGTACATTTGTCTGTTTCTCCTGTCAGTTCTATCTGAGTTTGCTTCACATATTTTATATCTTGATTGCTTGGTATTTTAATTGATGTTAATATAGCCACTCCTGCTTTCTTTTGTTTAAATAGCTTTATTGAGATACAGCTCATATACCATACAATACATTCATTTAAAGTATACAGCCAGTGGTTTTTAGTGTATTCAGAGATGTGTGCAACCATCACCACAGTCAATTCTAGAACACTATCATACCTCAGAAAGAAATGCTGTGTCCTTTAGCTATTGCCCTCCTGTTCCATTCCCATCCCATTCTACTCCGTCTCCCCTCCCCTCCGACCAGCCCTAAGTAACCACCAGGTTTACTTTCTGTCTCTATAGATTTACCTATTTTGGAAATTCTATATAGATAGTATTATATAATATGTAGATTTTTTGTGTGATCAGCTTCTTCACTTAGAATAGTGTTTTCAAAGTTCATCCATGTTATAGCATGTATCAGTACTTCATTCCTTTTTATGGCTGAATAATATTTGATTGTACAGATATGTCACATTTTATCCATTCATTAGTTTGTGAACTTCTGGGTTGTTTCTACTTGTTTCTTGTAGACAGCATGTAGTTGGGTCTTATTTTAATCCACTGTGCCAGTTGCTCTTTTCATTTGATATGTTTGGACTATTTATATTTATTATAATTATTGACATGTTAGGACTTAAGCCTGCCATTTTATTCTTTCTTTTTGAGAAAATTGTCTTCTCGTATTTGAAAACGTATTACATGATTCGACAAAAACATCACACACATCATTAACAGACAAGGGAAGTTCCAACGTATGTCTTTATTGCTCACTGTTTCAGCTTTTTCTTACTTTGTCTTACTCTTTAAATGAAATAGCATCCAACTTTTGTATTAGAATTTTACTCATTCATCACTTGCAACCATAGGTTAAGCACAGATGAGTTATATGAAAATCGCCTAACACATTCTGTGAGAATCAATGGCTAAGTGAAATTTATAATAAAGTATATATTTTATTAGTTGTAAAATGTGTGCTACAGATCCTTTTTGTCAGTAAAATTTATAATAAACTTACGTCATTGGTTGGGAATGTAATTATCCACAATAGGTAAGAGATAGAAACAATCTAAATGTCTGTTGATGGATGGATAAAGAACAGATAGATAGATAGATGGTATCATATACGAATACGGTTGTGTGTGTTCACACATATACAACTCCCCCCTCTCCACCAACCTCAACCCAACCTCAATGATTGTTAATCATTGAACAGCACATCACTGTGAATTTTTAGAATAAAAGGTACCTACAATTTTAGTTTAATAATTCTAATTCAACAAACTGAACTGATAACAAGCAAATGTTTTATTCATGCCTTCTGTTTCACAGTATTTAGTATCTTTATGTCATGGTCTATGAGCTGCTAGTGGTTGATTACCGCAGAATGACATTACAAGTCTCATGGTTAGATGCAGTAATTATATGAATACAATATTCCTTCTTCTGGGTATTGAGAAATTTTGCCTTGGTAATCACTAAGAGAATGTTCACAATTAAGTTAAATTCTTCTTGCTCTCAGATTATAAAAAATTTTAGTAGCATCTCGCTTCTGTTACATGTCACATTGATATTGTAGAAGGTAGAAAAGAGGTTACCCTTGTTTGTTCCCTTGAGGATGGTGCAGACTATGTGCATGATGTCCACATGTTTGAAGGATTTCCTAAAATGGTATTTCATAACCTGACACACAGAGCAGCAAGAAATAGTCTAGTATTTCAGCACTAATACTTTGTAATATATATTTCTATTCATGAAATCTTATTTAAGAACAGTGCTTTAAAATTATTCAATGTTAGACTGTCTTCTCTGACTTGGTAGAGACCTTTCAGTCTCCACTGCAGTACTAAACAATTGTACGTATATATAACATCCCCAACTTTTTTTTTTTTTTGTCATGGATGGCTTTATTTCTTTAATGTATGTTTATGTTCAGTATCTAATTCTAAATTTGTCTTGACTTTCCCCCTTCAGTTTAATGAGTGGTGTTAAGAATAATGTTGGAAGAGGGATCAATGTTGCCTTGGTAAATGGTAAGAATAATTATTTTAGCTTATGAATGTACTCAGTGTATATTCATATGTCCCAAAGTAAAATGCACTCTAATATCAAGAGATCAGGTGAGAAAGAGCCAGGCTTGACATTAAAAGCCCTCCCCACACCCTCCCAGAACACCAACTGTAGGTCGAGACTCTGCATCTCAGTATTTATAAGTGTGCTTTCTTGGAAGCATCCAGCTTGCTGTCCAGTGAGTAGAGAACTTCCCACGAGATTGTCAGGATACAACCAATCTAACATTAAATTGATGAATCCTTGCTGCAGATTTTGGAATCCTAACATAATATAGATGGACGTGAATGAGGGTTTATAGAATGACAGAGCGTGGTGGACTACTGGATGGGGTGTGGGGCTGAGTGAAGAGTAGGAGTCGATTGTAATTTTTCAGTATCGTCCACGTTGAATCCTGAACATCTCGAGTGTTCTTGCAAAATCACATCTGAAAATATGAACCCATGAAGTGAGACTCAGCTGCATACTCGTCTTCTCTTTCTGGGACAGTCACCCTTGTAAATCTGTATAGGGTGATTATAAACTACAGCCGCCTTCTCCAGTTCACAGTGTAGGAAAATATTGTTTACTTCTTTCACAAGAGATACATTTTTGTGTTTCTACTTTCTTCATTTTCTTAGCTATAAAATGTTCTATACGTATTTGTCTATTTAATTGATAGCAAAAAAATTTTTTTCAAAGGGAATTAAATATAAATTTTTTGAAAGATGGCTTTGACAATAGAAAATAGCATGATTCATGTTTTTTTTTTTAAAGGTTTATGTATTTTGGGGTCATTTTAAAATAAGGGAAGATGGTAACACATACGGATGAAAAATATCTAACTTCCAGTGATCTACAGTCAACAGTGAACTTCTGTTTGCTACTCTTCAGCTTATAAGATTAGTGAGAAAGTCCTATTCAAAAAATACCCTTTTAGAAAAAATTTTCAGATGCATACAGTTCAAATTTCAAGTATTTGTCATAATAATTCTTTCTCTGCTAATGAATTCACATCAGTCATTGGATAAGATCATTTGTCTTATATAGTGTAGAGTATATTTCAGTTGCATAATTTGCTATGAATTCAATCTCTTTCAGGAAAAACAGGAGATCTAATAGACACCAGATATTTTGACATGTGGGGAGGAAGTAAGTATGAATAACATATAAGTGTTCTGTTGCTGGCACTGAATCACATCAATATAATGTAGCCCATTAATGAGAAAATAATGGTACTAATTTTGTGTTAGTTCATTTTATTACTCTTTCTTTTCACTGAATGTCTAGCTGTATTTAAGTGATCAGTCATACTGCATACACTTTGCTTTTTATAAAAATTGTTGGTGATGTGTAATTAAGAGCAATAATATCACAATTGAGATTTAAAAAAAATCTGAGTCCTACTTTTTGCAGGACAACTAATTCAAAGCTTCGGGCTCTTTTAGGTTTCTGCCTGAAATTTCTAAAAAAAAGAATAAGCAACTTGAAGAAGGACATAACCAGTGTAAGCATTCTTAGCTGACTGAATTGATTTCCTTTCATATGATTTTTCAGTCTCAAAACTAAGTTTATAACCAGGATTATTATTCAAGTAGATGAATATTTGAGAGAAGGAATGGAATTTCCTTTCTGGTTTACTGGACTAAGAACAATCCACAGATGATCTTCCTAAGTTGGAAGTTCCTCAAGGAGCAGGTGGAAGTTAGTCACCAGCATGCAGAGGGAAGGAACTGGCACCTCGAAGAAGGATGTGCCTGAGAGAAGGAAGGCCAGCACTGATTTAGCTTCTGATTCTTTTCTAAGTCGAGGCTCTCCCCTGCACCTCCCCATTCTCATCCGCTTTGTATATTCCCTGGAAGCAGCAGTTGTTAGGCTTCCTGAAATTTATCTTGTTTTCAGACCATTCAGCTTTTCTAATATTTCTTCAGCTTGTAATGAGATAATGCATGTATTATTTATTTTTTAAATGAGATCAGAAGAACTTTGCATAGCTGTCAAAACTGTGTAAACTTAAAATGTACCATCAGTTTTAGATACTAAAGGCGTAATTGGTTCTACCAAAATTTATTGCATGGAATAACTCTTATAAAACTATTGTCGAAATCACTCATGTGACCAGCTCTGGTATTTCATCTCAGGTGGATTAACTACTGCTAAAAATACTCCTCAAATTAAGAAGAAGTTGTAAATTACTGCCATTTTTGGATTTAAATCGAAGTGATTTGTTAGCTGCTCTGTTACATTTTTTCTGAATTAAAAATGCTATTATTTTAAGATAGAATTCAGTAGAGAAAATCTTTGGAATCTTTGCTGTGGAAAGAAACTGAGTAGATTTGAAGGAACCCAGTTTTGAAGTAGTATTAGACTTGGGGGCTGTAAGGAAACCTGACGTTGTAAGGAGTTCAAGATGTAGAATGATTTGCAGTACCTGATCAGCCTCTTTGGCATCATCGGTTTATTGTCACTGAAGTGGTGTTTAAGCCCTTCTGAATCTTGACATGCTAGATGAAGCAGGTAGAGACTGCAATGTTTACCTTAATTAGTTTGGCTTTTAGTGATAACTAACCTACATTCCTTCCCCTAGTTTATAGTAAGTAGATATGCCCAGGAGTTTCTTTAAATCAGTGTATGTGTGTATACAGTTGTCCCTTGTATCTGCAGGGGACTGGTTCCAGGACCCTCCACGGATAACCCATAATCTGCACATGCTCAAGTTCCATAATTTGACCTCCATATCTGCAGTTATGCATCCGCGGATTCAACCAAGTGTGGGTTATGTGGTACTGTAGTACTTATTGAAAAACAGTCTGCGTATAAGTGGACTCCTGAGTTCAAACCCCTGTTGTTCAAGGGTCGAATGTATACATATTTATATAATTTTTTTAAATTACAGATCCTTTTGTGCATTAAATAAAAGTTCTCTGTCTTCATTTTTAGAAAAGTATCTGTGCAAACAATTTGCCATGTACTCAGGGAGTCCATGAGCCTTTCTCCTGCTCCCCTAAATTTCTTACTTTAAATCATAAGTCATGCTTTAATATGACTTTGCTATGGTTTTTTCATTTAGCCCCTGGAATATCAGTATAAAAAACGTGCAGGATGAATCAGGATTGGGAAATTTTAAGTTGATGGGAAACTTAATTTTTAACCTGTTCATAAGATTTGTCTTTCTTTTGGTTACTCTACGTTAGAAATTATTGATTTACAAGAACTTCATTTTTATATTACTAACTTTTAAGAGATTATCATGATGTTTACTCAGTCATTTAAAAAAAAAACAAAAAACCAACCCTCAACCCTTTCTTTTTTTTCAGATGTGGCCCCATTTATTGAGTTTCTGAAGGCCATACAAGATGGAACAATAGTCTTAATGGGAACATATGATGATGGAGCAACCAAGTATGTAAACTTAAAAATTTATGCAACTTTTCAGAGTTATAATTTATAATAATATAAGAAATACATTTTCAATGAAAACATTTATAATATAGAGCAAAGTAATCCAACTTTCAGATGAACACCATTAACATTTTTTTATTTTGCTTTCTTCTTTCTTGTATTTATTGTGATACATTGTTGTGAAATTAGAATCACGTTGTACATGAAGTTTGTTATACTCATTTATGTTCTGTTTTTAACAACTATATAGTTTTCTCTGACAATAATATTCTTCAGTAGCATTTTTTAATGGCATTTCCCGAAGTGTGTTCCGTGAACACACTTTAAAGCTGTAATGGCTCTTTTAACCTTTTATCATGTTACGTTTCCAGGTCATTTTACCCTTCTGGTTGGATTTCTTGGGCATTCTCTAGGTGATTATTGTCTCTCTTAAAATGGTGCCCCAAGTTGGACATAGTGTTCCCAGATGTGGTCTGGCCAGTACAGGGTACAATGGAGATGCTAGCTCACCGTGTTTGAGAAATTACGTTTAATATTCATGGAGACTAGTGTTGCATTCGTTTGCTTTTGGCAGTCACATCACATTTTTGGTCAACTTAAATTCTCAGATCTTCTCATTTGATCTCAGATTTTTTTTTTTTTTTAAACCACTGCCAAGTCAGGCCTTCCTCCCCATTTCAGAACTTGCTTTTGTTTAATGTGAATGAAGGACTTTATATTCATATATCCTTGTTAAATTTAATTTTGCTGTTATTGGCCCACTTGGTCTCGATTCTGACATTTGTCCTATGAGGTTTCCATGGCCCAGGCTTCATACTCTCTCCAGAGTCATTCAGGCGTCTAAATCTAAGTCATTGGCAAACATGTTTACCACAGGCAGTGTGCCACCAGCTGGAGGCCACCTCCAAGGGATTCATCTAGTCATCAACTGCAGAACTACTTTTCAGACAGTTTCCACTGTATCCTAATAGGCATACCATTCAGTTGCTGTTTAATTATTTTATTTTCTGAGACCATCAGATACTCACTTGAAATTCATGAACGATGCTAATTATAATACCCTGATCTGCTGCCCCAAAACCTCTTCTAAATCTGAAATATATGAGATGATGTTAACTTGGCTTTATTTATCCCTGCCTCCTTCCAGCTACTCCCTCTCTCTTTTTTTTTTTAATTAAATTTTTGGCCGCGTTGGGTCTTTGTTGCTGTGCACGGGCTTTCTCTAGTTGCAGCGAGCAGGGGCTACTCTTCGTTGCGGTGCACAGCCTTCTCATTGCGGTGGCTTCTCTTGTTGTGGAGCACAGGCTCTAGGCGCGCGGGCTTCAGTAGTTGTGGCTCACGGGCTCAGTAGCTGTGGCTCGTGGGCTCTAGAGCGCAAGCTCAGTAGTTGTGGCGCACAGGCTTAGTTGCTCCACAGCATGTGGGATCTTCCCGGACCAGAGCTCGAACCCATGTCCCCTGCATTGGCAGGTGGATTCTTAACCACTGCGCCACCAGGGAAGCCCTCCCTCTCTTTCTTTTCTTCTTCTTTGTGTAATACTCACAGGAGATCCACTCTAAAATTTCTACTCCATTCTAGAATTTTGCAAGGAGTTAGAATTAGTTTGATTGGACCATTGTTTTTAAAATTTTCCTTGTCTTTTTTGAAAACTGGAATATTTAACTAACTTTTAATGTCTTAGCATCTTCATTTTCCATGATGCTTCTAAAATAACCGACACGACCTTGAAGACTTTATTAATAAGTTCCTTAAGAATTTAAGTGTGTGACATGTGTGGGCCTGGATGCTTAAATTTATTTTAAAGCACTTAATATGGACATTCCTGAACTACTTTTCCCTTTTTATGTTGACCGAAGAGTGTTTGCCTCCCTGGAAAAGACAGTTGTGCTTTGATCTTGATATTACATCACTCTTGTGAAACAGTGGGTCCCTTCATTATTTGTACTTGGTAGCAAAAGTTCTCTCTGTGGCCTTCAGTAGTTGTATGGGTCACATCTCATTTTGAGCACTCAGGTCTTCCTGGTAGTAGTATTAAAAGTTTTGTCATTAGTAACATGATGTGCCTTGTATTTTTGCACACTTCCTTTTCTCAGTTTGAACCCATCACACAATGTAAGTGGACTCAGGGAGTTCAAACCCATGTTGTTCAAGGGTCAGTTGTATCTCCAAAATTAATGCTATGTATAAATATATTAGTTACACTACACTGCCTTTTAAAGAAATGGGGCATTTTGATACCTACTGTATCAAATGCTCAAAATATGGGCTGTGTTGCATGGTTTTAAACTTCTTTTTAAAACATGAAATCATCTTTTACTTACATAAAAGATATCAAAAAGGAATAATAAAAATCCCCCAGATTCTACATAGGCAGATTAGACAACTTTAGAAATTATTGAGAAAGTTGTCTTGTTCTAAATCTATAGTTAGATATACATAGGGACATGCGGCAGGGCTGCCCAAGACCACCCCCAGCTTTGATGATTCACTGGGAGGAGTCACAGGACCCAGCATACAGACCTGCTCACTCACTGCTATGATTTGCTACAGCAAAAGGATACAAAGCAGAATCAGCAAAGGGGAGCTAGCAGAGAGCAAAGTCTGGAGGAAGCCAGGCTCGAGTTCCTCTCCCGAGTGGAGTGACACAGGACATGCTTAATTCCTCCAGCAACAAATTGTGACAAGACTATGAAATGCTGTCCACTAGGGAAGGTTATTAGAGACTCATGGCCCAGGGTTTTTACTGGGAGCTGGTCATGGAGGCACCCTCCGCCTTACATATCCCAAAATTCCAGACTCCCAGACAGAAGACAGGTGTTCAGCACAAACTGTATTGTTTGTACAGTTTAGACACAGTGAACCATTCTGATCAGTTCTGTGAATGGGGGGAGCCTCCCCAAATCCAAGTTTCCAGATGCCAGCCAAGGACCAGTCTTGCTGTTAGGGCTTTCTAAGGCCTGTTTTATTAACCCTTTATTAATCGAAAAATAAGGAAAGATTAACGGGATCAAAATGCAAAGCTGTTTCAAGTTGCTTCTAGATCTTTGGCTAAATTGGCTTAGTGTATTCATACAGATCAAAATGACCACTTCTGAAATTTAGAAGTACAGAAGGAAAAATGACGGCCCTTCAATATATTTAATTGATGTAAAAATTTTTAGATAAGAAAAAAATTTATGTACTTCCGGCTGGGGGCCAGGCCTGCGTTTGGATAACCACCTACCTTGCAAGCAGTTTTTGTGTATGAAGCAATCTCTTGGCATTTGTGAACCTAACATTCATGAGCAACCCGAAGCCTGTGAGGTGCAATTTGTGATTTTTCTGAGATGTAACTGAATCAAGCCCTGAGGCTTTCCTCCAGGAGGTTGTCATTACGCTGCCCAGTAAGCCTGACCTCTGTACTTCAACACCATTTGTTCTCGATAAAGCAGCAAAACTCACTACTAGTACTGATGATGCAAGTAAAATGTTCTAATTAAGGAGCCAGAAATAAAACATTTGGATAAACTAAGGGGTAGAATATGACGGTCTGCAGATCCATGACATCCTAACACAATTTAGAAACAAGAAAACAGGGTTCAGACAATACTTTCTGGGAATGTCCCTCTAACATACAAGTTGCTTATCAAGTGAGCAGACGAATGGAAGTGATAGCTAATTCTTCTAAGGATGGGTACAGGAAACACAGCTACAGACAGACTTTGGGGAGAAAGCCAGACGTGGGTACACGTGGTTCTCTGTGAAGGTCTCAAAATCTTCAGAGGCTGAGACTTCACTGGTCCTTTTGCACAGCCATTTCATTTATTTTTATTTCCCTTGATTATAAAGACATGGCTTTATATAGATGAGTCTGAAAGGCTAAATATTCCAGGGCTGCCCCTGATTTTCTCACTGATTCTAGTGAACTTCCCCCAGGAGGACAGCAGTGCCCAAGCTATGGTTAAAACAGCTCCATGCCCCATGGATGTGGTTTGTATAATTGTGGAAGGCTAATAACATTGTAGCTCTTTCCTGTTTTATGAAGCTTTTTTTAACATAAAGTATCCCGTTTATCTTCAAGTAAGTTACATTAGAACTGTTGCGCCTCATGTTTCTTTCATTTATACATTAAAGGAGCCAGGTGATATTAGCATGGGGCGCTTCAAAGAAGGCTGCAGGATAAACAGGCGCCTTCCTCACTGGCCCTCCTGCTACTTTGCAGCCAATGATCCTCCACTTATTTGCAAATATAAAACTTGCCTCAGATTTTAGAAGAACAAACCTCTCTAATTGACCTATAAATGCCATCTTTTGGGTGATATAGAGGACTTACCGGCCAGATACCTGCACAGGTGTCCCTTAGTTATCTTTTCGTGATTTTTTTTTTTTTTTTGGCTCTACAGCCAGCACGTATCTTCTGAATTTCTTCTCCCTTTTGAGACAGAGGAGAGATGGAGAATCACTGAACATTAGGATAAGAACCTACACAAAATTCCTTAAAGGCATCTTTCAGTTAGCTGTTTCCCTAGCAGTTGCCTTTTGTCACTGCCCTTTCTTAGCTGCTATGTGGTTAATATTTTCATTTTTATTAAATAACCACTTGGCAGTTGTCTCTGAAGTAGAATTTATATCCCTATTCTCAAAATTCATTTTCTTTTAAATAAAACATCTGGTGTTAGAAACATCCAAATTTCTATCAACATTTACCTTTATTCTATTCAACTGTAATTTACAAAGGGTTTAGTGGAGATTCAAAGTGATTTTTAATTTTACAAAGATGTTGGTTGCTTAAGATCTTGGATTAACCTGAATAGGCACCTGCTGACTACAGTTTCTCTTATCTATTTGATGGATGTAAATGAAAATGAATTGTTGTGAAATAAAGACACCTAAAAGGTACTTCTAAATAGCATGAACTTGAAATTAATTTCTAGATTTCATGGCTTTCATCACTAAAGAATTCAAATAGGACTTCCCTGGTGGCACAATGGTTAAGAATCCGCCTGCCAATGTAGGGGACTCAGGTTCGACCCCTGGTCCAGGAAGCTCCCACATGCCTCGGAGCAACTAAGTCCGTGCACCACAACTACTGAGCCTGCACTCTAGACCCTGCGAGCCACAACTACTGAAGCCCGCATGCTCTTGGGCCCAGGCTCCACAGTAAGAGAAGCCACCGCAATGAGAAGCCTACGCACCACAACGAAGAGTAGCCCCTGCTCGCCGCAAGTAGAGAAAGCCCGTGCACAGCAACGAGGACCCCATGCAGCCAAAAAAAAAAAAAAATTCATTAAAAAAAAAAAACCTCAAATAGTAGGAATGTTACTCTGATAAAAAATTTTTTTTATGTTCTCTTATCTAAGCCAGCATTCTCTCTCATTTATTTCATGGTTGTATGTTAAGTATCCTAACTGTATCAGTATTACTTAAATAACATACAGGGCACCACATTTATTGAATTATTCTTTTCCTCCCTCTTTAAGACTCAATGATGAGGCCCGGCAGCTCATTGCTGAATTGGGGAGTACATCTATTACTCATCTTGGTTTTAGAGACAACTGGGTCTTCTGTGGTGGAAAAGGCATTAAGACAAAAAGCCCTTTTGAACAGGTTAGTGTCTTAGGCTTTCCTAATTAATGGACAAAAGCAATTGTGTGAAACCATGCAGTGCCTATTCCTATCCCAGTTATTTGAAACTTAGATAAAGCAGACATTAAATATGTTCATGTGTTTTTCATAGGTTCTTGGTAATCAAGTATTTGAAATAACCGTGGCACTATTTTGATTTTAAACTTAAAAATAGTCAATTCTGCATGAAAATTTTTTTCCTACATGACAGTGCATTGGCATATGATTAGTTTTATCTTAAGCCTTTTAGGAAGTTGGTTATTAAAGACTTTAATTGAACTTTTGTTGCTGTAATCAATTAAGTTTAGAAATACTTTAGAACTTGGTAGAATGTAAACCTACTTTTGACTAACAAATGATCCTTTAAAGACCATCTGCAGTGTTTTGTTCTTTCAGCTGTTCTTTGAAGGTCTGCTACTACATGCCAGATGCCAAGTGTTGCTCATTTAATATATTGAACAATAATTTACATGTTGATAGAAGTGTTACTGAAGTGAGTACGCATAAGTATGCTATTGCAGATATGCAGTTCGCTAAAGTTTTAAAAACTGTATACTATGATTGTGTTCCAACAGCACATAAAGAACAATAAGGACACAAACAAATATGAAGGATGGCCTGAAGTGGTAGAAATGGAAGGATGCATCCCCCAGAAGCAAGACTGATGTGGAGAAAATTGAAGGGACCATACTTTCACTTGCTAATGGGAAAGCCCTAACCGAAAACCTACATGTAAATATTTTAAGAGCATGCAGCCATCTCGGTGTGTGCATGACCATTATCTCTTTTGATGTCAGGATTATTTATTGCTAACGTAAATAGACATCTTTGTAAATAGTCATCATAAAGAGCAAATCACTGAACCATTTCTAAGCACATCTCCCTAATGGTACAATGTTCAGACTGCGATGATAATGGCATCTTTTAATTCTAAAAGCATTACACAATGGATAACTGAACAGATTTGAAAAATGTATTGATATATATACTAGTCGCTGTGAAAAATCTATCATGGAATATATGGGTTTTAGGGAGGAGACTTTGTTTTCTTTTATATATATATATGGCCTTTTGATGATAGTATCTTTTAAATTAAAAAGATATTGGGCTAGTTGTGTGTGTAACGTTACTTTACAGTCTGACTCCCCTGTTGTATTTCTTTTCTTAGTCTTTCTCTTTCCATCCCAAGAAACCTAGAAATAAAATATGAAAACTTGTATCAAATATGTGAAAAGCACAACAGAATTCTTCGTTTAATGTACACAGTAAAGAGGAAATATATGAATGTAGGTGCATCAGGGCTGTAGCTTGCTGGATTTTGAGTTAATAGTGTGCATGAGTTGATTTTGCATAAGCTATAGAGTAAGATGGCGGGGTGGGTGGGGGGCGGGGGCGGGCAACTCCGCAGAGCTGAGGAACCAGGCCAAGTCCCTTCCCCAGCCTTGGTAGGTCATTCAGGACAGCATGTCAGTATAGTTAGAGCAATACTGGCCTAAGTTTTCCTTACTTAAGTGTCATCAGCAATGACCAAGTGGTTTTGAAAGAGGCATGTTTTAATGTCACAATAATTTTGGATTGTAAACCAAGAAATTCTGTATTTACTTTCATCTAACTTCGTTAAGAGTAATTTTTGCCCGAAAAGTTAACGACATATTTAGAAAGGTCCTGATTACTGATTGGGACTGATACTGTTTAAAAAAATAATTTTGACACACAATGACTTTATACCCAATTCTACATAAAAATATAAGAGATCTACCTTTTCTTACCTTCAGATGTTCACAAAATGACTCAAGTTTTTAAAATATTTTTAGGGCATTAACTATCTATTGTGTGTGAAGTATCTTAAACTGGAACATAAAAAATGTAACAATCAAACTTCTATTCCCAGTAAAAGGCAGCAGCTCAATTTTGGATCTAAATTTTAGATGACATATAAGAAAAACTAAAAGCAGTATTTTTTATTTTGCTGTAAGCCAAGGTGGAAGTTATTCAGCTATTTCTTAAATATCAGTGAGTTTGGGGGTACTGTTTCTTCCCTCAAACTGAATGTAATTCATGAATAAATGCACCTTACACATCTAAACAATTTTTGTAAACTTTTCAGATTTTTGGTGCTGATACGCTAAATCACATTCAGCATGTGTGTTTTGACATTTAAAATACTTCCCTCAATTCTGTAAATTAAAAGAATGGCTATTTTACAGTTCCAGGGATTGTGAAATAAGCGTTTTTTTAAAATAATGAGAATAAATGCTCTTGGTTTTGCATTGTGAATTTCTTTTGTATTATCTGGCAAAGTAATATATGCCTGTAGAACTTCACACTGAGGTTTGTCAAGTGTGTATTGTACTGCTTAACATGCAAAATTAAAGTCATTCCTATGGGTAAACACACTAGTACCCTCCGGAGATATCTTAACATGGATAGAATTTAAGTATCTAGACGGCAGGACATCCCTTTCAGGATAAGGACTATAACATGATAGCTTTGTAGAGGTGTATAAAATGCCAAAAGGAGGTATAAAGATTGGTTATGTAACTGCTTTCATGCAGTTTGCTATTGTTTCAATTCTGCCTTGTATACATTATGTCAACATAACTTTGGAAGCAATAATTTTACTGTATTTTATTTTCAGATAGCTTTTAAAAATCAGCATTGTAAATGCAGCAGTGTCATTTAATGTTCAGAATTTTCATTAAAATCAAAAATTTGACATTGACACTTTGGTTTTTTAAATGGTGTTTAAGGACTTATGGATGTGTATTTTTTATCTGTAATCATAGAGGCTGTCCCAGAACAAGTATATTATAATATGCCTGTTAAAATTCAGCAAAGACAGTAGGAAAATAAGTGATATGGGGAAATGAAAGAAAAATTGAGCCAGAATCTTTATATTCTTGACTTTAATTAAAGTTTATCACTGTTCTTTCTATATTGTATTTGTTTTGAAATGAATTAGCTGATATTTTATCATTTTTTGCCCGATGAAGCTCAATGCCTTTAGCCTGAAATGCACTTTATATTTAGTGTATACAAATTATAAATAGGTTGACCCCCCCCAAAAGATGATAGTTTAATTCAGTTTCATTGACACTCCCCATTCTTAAATGAAAGAATGAGAAATGTGCTATGTTCAGTTAGTAGAGCAGTTGAAAGTGGAAATGCATTTACAATAGTTTTAAAAATGAATATGAAAGGGAAAAATAATTGCTCGTGTTGATCAGGAAAAAGATTTGCCACTTAACCTCTTCACCTGGGCCTTCGACAGCAATAAGTGCATGTAAATTAGGAGTTGTAGAATGAAGTACCGGATCTTACTTTTTCTAAAGCATTCCTCAGAAGCGTTCTTTTGCTGTCTCTTCCCAGGATGATTTTTCTGTTGTAGACTTGGTTTTTGATTGGCACATGCCAATGGCTAGTTAATCTCTGTTTCCCTCAAAGCTCCCTCAGCCTGGCCTCAGCCTCTACTATTGTCCCCATCTCCTTCCTTGAGGTTCCAGTGAAATCAAGAGTTAGATGGAGCGAAAAGCAGGCAGGCCTGGCCTGGGAGTATCAGGGAGCAGCAAAGGATGGTGCAGCCAGCCTGGTGAAAGCCCATCTGGAATCTAAGAGATGTCCTGCCCCAGAACCTTCCTCCAATCCTGTGAGGGGCAGAGTACTGGAGGGCAGCTGTATTAAGGAAACACTCTCCACACTAAGATGACTCTTCTAGGAGTGCTCAGAAAGGAAGAGGGACTGCCAGCCCTTCGGGTAGAGACAGAAGAGAGGTTTCTCTTGGGTTTGTTCCATGGGTAGTTTATAAGCAAACGTAACACAGCGAAGACAGTCTTCCCAGTACAGCTGGTTCACAGGTACAGCGGGCTGCCATCGCTAAGCTCCCTGTTCAGCTCTGCAGAAATCATGCCTACCACCTGAGCGTATTGACAATTGAAAGGACAAGTTGAAACTCAGTTGGCAAAAGATACTCCCTTTATTAGGGAAAATTGATTTATGAACCTGCAAGCTTCTAATGTTCCATATAATCATCCCATATTGTTTCACTTGATAACCAGAGAGGAGCAGGGCCTAAAATCTTAAAGAGGAGAGAATTCTGTAATTCGACAGGGTAGCCTACTGGCTAAGAGTACACAGACCTGCCTGAGTATGTGTCTCTGTTCCACCATCAGCTACATGAGGACCTTGAGAAAGTCAGTATCATCTCCTGTAAAACTGGAATAGAACTATGTATTTGTGGTGTTTACCAAAATGCCTGACACAAACTACTCTTTAAATGCAGCTGTTAGCATTTCTAGTATTGCTATGTCTTTTGCATTCTAGTAATGTTTTAGCCATAGAGGAAAGTTAAGTCAGCCTCTAGCTTTCCAACCCCACCATACCAAGTGTTATGGTCTGAATATTTGTGTCCCCTCAGAATTGACACGTTGAAACCTAATCCCCAATGTGATGGTATTTGGAGGTGGGGCCTTTTGGAGGTGATTAAGTCATGAGGGTGGAGCCCTCGTGAACAGGATTATTGCCCTTATCAAGCAGACCCCAGAGAGCTCCCTGGCTGGGCTTCTCTGCCGTGTGAGGACGCAGTGAGAAGATGGCCATCTGTGAACCAGGAAGCAGGCCGTTTCCAGACACCGAGTTTATTGACACCTTGATCTTGGACTTCCCAGTCTCCAGAACTGTAAGAAATAAATGTGCTCTTTATAAGCCACCCGGTCTGTGGTGTTTCGTTATAGCAGCCCGAACAGACCAAGACACCAAGCCAGAAGGGAACCATTAAATGACTAGGGTAGTAAGATCATGAGAGAGGCTACAGCTATTCACCAGAGGTTCTCCTTAACCTCCAGGCCCCTGAGTGTATATACTACCAACCCTTCCACTCTGACGCTGAACTCCCTTTCATGTGCAGAATTCAAGCTTTTGTGTATCTCCATGCACCTAGCATTTCAAATGATCACATGATATAGTTTCACTTGCTGGCCCCCCACAAGTATGTGAAGTTATGTGACTTCAGTCAGAGGCAGAGGGTGTTTTCCGATTCCTTCCTGTGGCAGCAGCTGAGTCTCATAGGACGCTCTGCTGAAGCCCCAGCCCCAGAGAGCACACGAAAACCTCCAAACTCTCCACCCAACTCCTGCACACGGCAGGGTGGGGCGGCCATCAGGTCAGAGAAGATACTGAGACTTGGCTGACCCCCTTGCACCCCAGCATTTGCTTCTTGCTCAGAGGGCCTGTGAAGGTTCCTACCTATCAGCAGGGGTGCCTGGGCAAAGGAAGAATTTTGAATGAGAACTTTGAAACCTCTTTTTGGTCTCTGGGATCAACACTTCCCTTATAAGTTTGTTATTTGAAATGTATTCATTGGACTTTCAAACACATTTTCAGCAATGCATTATGTGTTCATATGCAGTCCTGCTTGTCTACCTTCACGCAGGTGCTGTTGGTACTGCTTGGATGTCACCTGATCAGATGAACAAACTCGGTACTGGTGCGAGGAATTCTTCGCAGGGTCTTAGCCTTCTGCGTCGCCAGTGGAATGAGATGGCAGACCTGGAAATTGGCTTCTCTGCACCCCCGTGTAGAGGGAACCTGATTAGAGAAGTACTGTGTGCTTCGTTTGACAAGAATAGAAATGAATTTCAAAGAAAATGTCTTGCAGGTCCAAGCTCTGAGCAGAGGAGAAGTGAAAGCAAACGATGCTGAGGGGTAGAAATATGTTCAGTCTTGGGGAAGGCTGTGGTCTCAGTGGTCCCTGAGGGCTGTGATTCGCATGGGGAGGCCCTGGGTGGAAGAAAAGTGGTTGGTGAGGATATCCTGAGGTGTGAGGAATGAGCCCGTGTGCCCTTGACCAAGGGGAGTGCACCTTTCCCTGGTGACTTTCTGTTCTCCCTCAGGGAGAGAACCTGGGATTTAAGATCAGTAAATGAGGTGACACTTCAACTCCTATGGAAATCTGAAACTTTTGGCCTGGGAATGGGGTTGAGAGCCAATTCTTACGGAACTGTTAAAATCCCATTATGAAGAAAAACAAATCCCATTATGAAAATACCCTGGAGAAGTTTCCCTACAGTTCTACAGCACTGGGATTGTGGGATGGGCACAGTTACAGGCACTGTGGCAATTGAAATTCTGACATTGTAGTTAGTATATTAAGTCAACAAATTTTAGAGTGTAGTTTCTCAAGAAGTGATTTGGGTGAAGAAAAAGTGTTTAAGCTAGCAGAAGGGAGAATTTTTTCTCAGAAATTTATCTTTCAGCTTGTAAAAGTGTTAAGCCTGGACCCATTAAATATCAGGCATGTTAAAGAGGATTTATCACATTTACTTTTTCAGTTTTCCCATCTTGCTATCGTACCATATGCTATTTCTTGCCTTGCTTGCGTAGAGCCTTGTGTGGAGGAAAAATGAGCTGTTTGCCAGGGAGTTTGAGATCAAGCAATTAAAATGGGTAAGACTTTAAACTTACACAGTGTTATATGTCAATTATATCTCAATAAAGCTGGGGAACATATAAAAACAATACAACTGACAAAATTTTTTAAACATTTTTTAAAAGTATAGATTATGTACTAGAAATAAATAGGTAATTATTGACTTACATTTTGTTTATTTACACTTTTCCTTGGTTACAAAGAGTTCAGGTGTGTTTAAATATGCAGTGAAATTTAGTGATATTCCTCTTTTATCAAAGAGTAATTAGGGGCTTCCCTGGTGGCGCAGTGGTTGAGAGTCCGCCTGCCGATGCAGGGGACGCGGGTTCGTGCCCCGGTCCGGGAAGATCCCACATGCCGTGGAGCGGCTGGGCCCGTGAGCCATGGCCGCTGAGCCTGCGTGTCCGGAGCTTGTGCTCCGCAACGGGAGAGGCCACAACAGTGAGAGGCCCACGTACCGCAAAAAAAAAAAAAAAAAAAAAGAGTAATTAGGATCTATAACGGGCCACCCTTCCTTTTTCTTGGCTAAACACGGCGGGGTGGATATGAGCCATGATCACAGACGGCTGTTACTGACATGCAGAAAAGAAGGCTTCCTGGCCTCTTTGGAGGTGAATCACCCCTAGGGTTCAGAATGGCAGTTTAACAGAGGGAAACAGGCAGCCCTATATCCCCGTTCTCCCTGCTCGTATAATTCTCACACACAAATCAGATGCTTTCATTTCTTTCTGCAAATTTAAAAGTCACATGTGAAACTTTGTGTTGACTTGGCCCACATTTATTATTACTCTCCCTTTACAACAAGTGGGAGAGGCTGCTCTTTCTAGCATGATTTTGTTTCAAGAGATTTTAATCATGCAAACCATCTCTACTGGTTTTTCTTTGGATGTGGATGTAAACTATTACCAACGGTAAATTTCATCCATCTATTAAAAATAACACCTTATGCAACAATTGGCTGTAAGCACAACAATCAAAAGGATGTAAGTATTTATTTAATGTCGCACTAAATTAGTTTGATCTTCACCCCTAGTCATTTCCTTTTGGAATGATTGTTAGGCTCTTGAAGCATAATCCAACTGTTAGCCACATTGTGATCTAAAATAGAAGGCAGTTTAAATCATTTAGAGTTTAGAAATCAAGAGGCAGTGTATTTTAATTACATTTCATGGTGAATTCTAAGACCTCAATTCTCCCATCACTTCTCTCCAGCTTCTCAACCAAGTTTATATAATCAAACCAGGGAGGAACACCCTGTAGCTGTCATTATGTTTACAAATCCCCAAACCCTTTAAATGGTATACTGTAAAACTCTGTACTATTTTGTTTCTGTGAGAGGCGCAATAACGATATGACGGTTAAGGGCACAGTCTCTGAAGCTAGTCTGTTCTTTGTGACCTGGGCCAGCTACTTACCTCACCATTACTGTGTCTGTTTCTGTACAATAAGGACCACAATAATAGCACCTACTTTATGAGGTTATCGTGAGGATCGAATGTCTTAATATATACGATTTACTTAGAACAATGCCTGGTACATAGTAAGTGCTATCTAAGTGTTTACTAACGTTATTTTCTTTTTCAAAGGTGTTGAGTCCTTGGTGTACCGCTGTGTTCCCTTTCATGCTGGGCCACACATTTGTCCTTCTCAGTTTACCTCATTATCCTACTCCAAGAAATGTTATGACTTGTCACATCTGGTCTATACTGAAACTGAAATTTTAAAAAAAATCAAGGATCTTAGCCAACTTTCCTTAAGAAAGTCTTGTCTTTTTTTTTTTTTTTTTTTTAGGAAAGTCTTGTCTTGCCGAGTATACATGGTTCCTGGAGATACGATTTGAATCTTTCTTCCTTCAAGTCAGCTAAGTGTATTGTAGTGTTCTGGATAACTAACTGGCTCCAAATGGTAGGTTTAATTCCTCAGTATTTGATGGCCTTTGGAAGGTGATGCAAAAAAATAGCAGCAGCTCACCAAATTGCCTATAAATAAATATTTTGATGAAAAGCTCTTCTGGTTCCACATCTTAAGTAAAACCAAACACATCAGTACTGACAGTACTTCAGAAAATTAAAGTGTTTCTAAAATATTTACTGTGAATATCATGTGGTTACAAATCTGCAAAATGGGGTCATAGCATCTAACTTACGTAGTTCAATTCCATTGTATTCTTAACTATCATAGTTCCTTAAAAAACAAACAAACAAAAAACCACCACCAACAAAACCAACTGTCACCCAGATCATGAATAAGGAAATAATGCTGTTATTTGTATTCAAACAAATTAAAGTGTTTTTGTGTTGTGTAAAGTATTATTATCAGGGAACTGCTTTAATTAACCAACTTCCTTATCCAGAGATTACAGATAATGCTGTTTGATACGTTTTTCTTGATCACGTTTCAAGATAATCATCATTGCCTCTATTAAGCAGTTCCCAATTTACAAAATGTTGAACTCCTAAATTGAAAATTAATACACGAGAGTGTAACTCCCCTCCCCTTTTATCATCATAAAGGGCATTTAAACAAATCAAGGCACTTTTTACCCACAGTGATTGTCTGGCAGTGAGCCTGATCCATGTGATACCAGAAAGCTGTTTCCAAAACACATCACTAGAACTGGGGACTGTCCAGCATAGAGGACCCTTTATGGTAACATAACCTCCTGCTTTTTCTCTGTGGACTCATTCCTATTCTCAAACTATGTGGGTTTAGTTGGAATGAACTCCACTGCCATTTCCCAGCACGGGTCTTGATTGCTTTAAAATGATCAGTGTATTTATCATCCAACCCCAATCCTCAATGGCCATTGTGATTGGCTCAGGGATAGGCACATTAACCAATCAGAGCCAATGATGACTTTTGCTGGGCATTCTGAGAAATAAGTTTGCCCTCTCTCTTGTGTGAGCAACCAAAAAAAAAAAAAAAAAAAAAGAACCTCTCCCTTTCCTTAGAATGAGTAGTAGGAGAATGTTAGATCTGGAAGGAAGTGAGGCAGCCATGTTGATGAGAAAAGCCGAGAGCCCAGAGTTGCTGAGACTAGGGTATTGGGGGGGTTGGCACAGAACTCTGTGGAGCCTGCAGTCGAAGACAACTTCACAGAAGCCAGCTTCTTTAGGCTGGAGATGGAGAGACATGAGCCCTGGGAACATGGTGTGAGCTTTTGGATCAAACTTCACCTGAATTGGTCACAACTCTAGACTTTTCAGCCACTGAGTCAGTACATATCCTTTAATGTTTGTCAGTCTGGGTTGCTTTTTTTTGTTACCTGCACCATAAGGAGCCCTAAACCATGAAGGCACAATAGCCTAAACTGGATAGAAGCGTTTGGGCCCCAGAACATGTATTTCCAGGAGCACCATGCTGCTACCTATACTACGATGGGGACTGGGAAGGAAATGGGCCAAAGCTAGGCAGTCAACCAGTAAAACAGGTGAGACATTCATGGATGGCTTCCATGGTGATGCCAGGGAGACTGAAAAGAAGAAACCAAAGACACAGCTTGGGAGTTGGGAGTTCTTGCTCAGGCATGCGGGGGTTACGGGGTGGTGCTAATGGCTGAAGAGTAGTCATGTATTTGTGAATTAAAGTCTCCCTGGTTCTCACAATCGGTTGGTAAGTTAATTACGAAAAGTTTTCTAGTTGATAGGAAAAAAAATGGTCATTAACGGAAACTGCAGTCTTCCTGTTTTAAGAAAGAGTGCTTATTTTCAATGCAGATAAAATAGATTTACTTTGCAAAAGAAGGCATAAGAATAAGTGTCTAGGGCTTCCCTGGTGGCGCAGTGGTTGAGAGTCCGCCTGCTGATGCAGGGGACACGGGTTCGTGCCCCGGTCCGGGAAGATCCCACATGCCGCGGAGCGGCTGGGCCCGTGAGCCATGGCCGCTGAGCCTGTGCGTCCGGAGCCTGTGCTCCGCAACCGGAGAGGCCACAACAGTGAGAGGCCCACGTACCGCAAAAAAAAAAAAAAAAAAAAAAGAATAAGTGTCTATTTTTCAGGTTATTCTCATCAGTGGATGCTAAAGAATGGTAAACCACTCTTAAATAAGCACTGTATTTGTTCATTTGTCATTTTGGAGTCTCTCATTCAGTAAATAGTAATTTTGTTAAATTTTAAGGGTCACAGTTAAATGTTTAGCCTTGATTTTAATATTAGATCAGAGTCATTTTCCATGGTTTGCTCTTTTTCACAAATTATTGCTTTGCCTTTTAAATAAAATTGAAAGGAAATAGAATGAGACCAGGATGGTCAGGGAAACATTTCTTTAGCTTATTTTGAGAAAAAGAATATTCTTTCTTTGTCCATTCTGAACTTAGAAAATCTATTTTTTCTATATGATACTGAAATATTTAACAATTCATAAAAAACATAGCATTTACATTAAGATACCACCTTAAATACAGCCCTGTAATTTTCACCAGGAACCTTGTAAAATATCATGAATATACATGCATGAATACTAAAACAAGACCACTCAAAATTCACATGGAAGTGCAGCATTTCACACAACATAATAAATATCCAGGATGTCAAATCCACAAATTGATCATTATTCTGATTTAGATTCTTTTTTCCAGTTAAGACTTTTACTGTGTAATTTATTATAATAACCTTACAAGTTAAACATAACTAATTGAGAACAGAATTCAACTAATCTGACTGCTGAAATAGCACAATTGTCAATATATTGCCGCATATTTTAATTTACAACATATAAAGCTGCCATTTCGGCAGGAAATACACATCCATGTAACTAACTGCTCAATGAACTTATTTTTCAATGTATGAAAAAATGTCAAAGTTAATAGTATGAAAGGAAACAGAAGCTAATATTATTTCTGAGATAATTTTATTGCCTTAGCTCTTGGGCTTTGGCAAAAAATATCTTAAGTTTCAATATATATCATATAACTTAAAAACATTATTTACAAAATATAAAAAATTTAACAAAATACTGTACAAAATACTGTCTTTACACATTTAAAGGGTGCTTTTCCTTACAATGTACGAGAGCCCTTTATATTTCTACCTCTGATTTTCCCACATGCTTTCAGGATCCCTTCCTCCAGTATTTCAGAGCTGAGTTTTTAATAGTGGAAGCTGGTCTATAATGAAAGTGTGAAGCCAAAGATAAAGGTTGCTATATACCTCACTGATACTCTTCTAGATCAATTCTCCTGGTTAAAAGTCACTTAAACTCCAAATCATACATTTTGCTTTTTACATTTTGCTTCTTACATCTTTTGTTTTGTCACGAAATATCGCTAACAAACATGTTTTAGGGGGTGTTATATCACTTATGAAGATTCTTTCTTCTGAAATGAATGAAAGTGTTAAGTAGGCACCCACCACTTCTGTTAACCTGTCCCAACACCTTCTGTTTCTATGCACCAACACTTAGTATGATTTCTTCATAAAAAATACTCAGAGAACGAGATTCATGTTTACTGCTCCTTGCTGCTCTAATAGATGTCTTTTTTAAATGACTAATATTCACCCACGACTATTGAGTTCCATAACCGAGTTCCATAGTCAAGGATCTTATCCTGAGTATGGACCAGTTCTCTCGGCATGAAGGCTCTTTCCTGTTCTTTCTTGCTTACGAGACAGTTTATCTTCCTTGCCCTCAATATCTGTTCCCTAAACCACCAACATATGAACTCAGACTTTTTCAGTTTTAGAATCCCAAGAAATCTACATGCCTAGTGTGTGACATTGACATCGATCAGGTAAAGGGACTTCTGAGAGAGCCTCGAGGATCTGGGAATTCTGAGGAGGCAGGTGTCAGGCTCCCCAGCCCAGCACAGTGGGAGCCACTCCCGTTGTACGTCTGTCACTGGGGACTCTTGCCCAAGGCTAGAGTGGTTACTTGCAAGTGTGGACATCAGTCATGCTTTCACACCTCCTGCAGCGGACGTAGCAGCACCAGATAAACTTGCACTCGCATCGCTCCACGTGCCTGACCACGTGGGTGTTGTAGCCCCTGCCGCAGCAGAGGAGGTTGCAGCCGTCTGCGCCCTCTGACGTGCGGTTGCACTCTCTGCCTTGGGTCCCGGGGATCCCGAGTTTCTTGTCCTCTACACAGTAATTGGGAGACTTATTAACGTAGAGCAGATCATCCTTGTGGATCGGTATTTTCCTCTGATCTTTCTCTCTCCTGTGCATTTTCCTCTTTATTTTGTCTGAGATTTGGACACTGTTTTCATATTTATCCTTCAACAGACGGCCAATCTTTTCAAAAGAAGACATGGTTTTCCAGCATGTTTTCACAGCACAGGAGCCGGAAACTCCGTGACACCGGCAGTCTAATGACATCAACTTGGCGACAGCCTGAAACCAACAGGAATTGAGTGAAACATCGTTCATGAAGTGTTTTACTCAACAACAGAAGCACTACCAGCCTAATCACTTAACTTTCTGGATCTGTTTACTCCTGTATAAAAACGATGGTTATATACTTCAATTAAAATTAAATAAAATAATAATAGTTTTTAAAATACTTCAATTAAATAATAGAAAAATAATAATAATTTTTAAAAATAAGGATGATTTTGCACGTAAAGGATCTTTTAGATCGCTTAGAATTCAAATGTTTTGTCCTTCTCTTCACTCTACAGAACAAACCTTTCTGAGTCTAATTTAAAGCTGCAGACCAAGCTAATAAATGTTAACAGAGATTAGCTGAGATAACAAAGGGAAGGTACGTTTATTTCTAATCTCTCATTTAATTTTGGGTGTGAGAGGATGTTCATTAGTGCCTCTATGTTCCTGATACCGTTCATTTTAGCACCTTGCTACTCAGAGTGTGGTTCATGGACCAATAGCGCCAGCATCACTTGTGAGAAATACAGACTCTCAGGTCCCTCACCAAACCTGTGGAATCAAAATCTGCATTTTAATAAGATCCTCAGGTGACTTGTATGCACACAGAAACAGCTGTGGAACTTTACAAATAACCCCTGAGATTCTTATTTAATTTGTCAAGGTGGGGTCCAGGCAATGACTTCTACAAAGCTGCTCAGATGATTCCAAGGGCATCCAAGGATGAGAGCTACTGAACTGACAGTTCTCAGGTTTGATCACTGCAAAAGTCAGTTATATTCACAGGGGTTTGGGGGGATATGCTATCCCCTGGTCACAGAACACATGAGAAATCCTGACTAATCAACTTAAGTTGGTCAAAAGAAGGGGTTGGAGAGTGCAGTGGCTCCCAGCCAATTCTTCCCCTCTTCTGGAAAATTAATTCAAAACATATGTCCTATTCTTGATGTATCAGTAGCACCCTCCTAACATAGAAAAGGTATAATATTTATATGATTTTTCAATTCCAAGTGCTGAGTTATTCTGTTCAGATGGAGGAATTCAATGAAATGACATACATGGGTTAGAGTCCATTGCCTGACACACATTAAGGTCAAAATAAATGTCCCCTGTCCCTGACGAAGAAGGTACGGTAAGAGTTGAGATAAAATTTCAAATGGGGCTAAGCGTGCAAAAACAATACAGAGATTCCTAAAATAAAAGTTTATAGTTCTAATTTCTTACATACCGGCCAGTCAGCATAACTTCCTTCAATCCCCAGAGGATGGCAGAGCAGATTAATAAATCGTCAGGACTAACTGGAGAGTTGACATTCTGTCAACAGGCTGGGTAAAATAAAAAATGGGTCTAGCCGTTCGATAACTTGGAAATTATGTGTGTAATCTCGCCAAATAAAGGAAAAACCCCACCGCTTAAATTCCACTTACAGTTCTTATCAAAACTATAAAATGACAGGGGTTTCTACTTTGTTATTTTGTACCACAGTTGACACTGACATGTTTGTGGAATGTTACATTTCCTAACAAATTAAAGTTTCTGAACTATCTAATGAGACAGAGTATTTCAAACAATTTGTTATATTTGCAGCCTTGAATGAGAGCATATGGTATTGATTTGTGTAATATTCAATACTTTTTATTAGTGTTTAAAATAATAAACCGAACAACATTTAAACACTGTCTTTTATAGGATACGACACATGTGCTTGTTTTGAACTCATGAAACTAAGAAGCGAGTAGATATGTCTATTTCTTATTATCTCAGGTAAAATTTACCTTTCAATTGAGAACAATTTGGCACACAAGCTTATTTGGTTAAATTTATGGCATTTGATATTCACAAAGCCTTCAATTTTTAAAAAGTCTCCAGGCAAATAAATGTTCAAATTAATGCAATCTGCCTACTTTTGTTCAGATTTTAAGTGCCCAAAGGATATGAGAAAAAGAGAGCTCAATCAATGCCAGGTAACAGCAAAACAAATTGTCCAAAGAAAGCCAAAAATCTAAGAATGTAAGTTTATGTGTTTAAACCTGATCAATGCTCGTTACAGTCATCACTTAGTGATTTAGAGCTGCTTCTCGCTCAGATTCTTGACTGAGGAGCTGCCTTTTCCTTTTATTAACCAGTTCAGACATTACCTATGGTGTCGCCAATTTGCAAAGCATGGAGGACAGAATAGACGCTCACCAAATACTCATTGAATGGTTAGTCTAGCTCCCTTGAACAGTTTTAACTCATCCTCTGTTGGTAATCTGAATCAAGAGGAAGTAATAAAGACCACTTTCTTCAACAAGAGAGTCACTGCCAGGAAGTCAGTGATATTGGGAGACCCTGATCTGGCTGGGTTTTCCTCCAATTCCTCAGCCCACAACAGTGTTAGGACACAAGAGTGACACAATACTGCCCAGGTGTGAAGGATAAGAGGGAAGACTGATCTTGAATCCAGGGATACCACCTGCTGAATTTGTAGCCGAATTTTGGGGAGAGTTTCCTGCCATAGAAAACTAGAAACTTTTAAATACGTGGAGTTAACTAAACTTTCTAGAGGTATTTTTAAGGAATTTAATTCTATTACCTTTCAATTCCATTACATTTTTGTCTTTAACGATAAGTATAAGAAAAGAAATAGTATTTTTATTATATATGTGAATACTATTCATATTGATATTCTAGGATAGAAAGACAGAGAACTTGACATGCAATTTAAATGATTATACCCTTGTAAGACTCCAAGGAAGAAACTTGGACAAATAGGGATAAAATAAAGCGATGCAACCACCACTAGGAGAATGTGATGAAATGCAGAGTTCAAGGGCAGATAACATGTACACACACACACACACACACACACACACACACACACACACACAGAATTTTACTCTCAGAGTTAAATTTTCATAAATTATTTTACTTGATTTAGTTTTATAGGAAGAAATGCCTTGCATATAGTAGGTAGTTCATGAACATGTACTTGCTTATTATTCCAATTTGACAGAAAAATAAATAGCCTCGTTGAGACACTTGTCTTCCATAAGGATAGATGGTAATATATGATATAAAGTCTTTATATGCAGCAGGATAATTTTGATAGAACAGAGAAAAATGAAAGTGGAAAGTACAAATATATTTAAGAAAATTGCATGAACACTCCAAAAATATATATTCTGGAGCTTTTCAGCTAGGATTCTTAATTGATATCAAATAGCCATTCTGAGATGCAGTGATAGCATAGTGATTTTCTAACAGGAGAAGTAAGAGAATAGCAAGCGAATGAGTTGTGTGTGGTTATGAGAAAATTCCTTTCTCTACTTCGCTGAGTTGTTAAGGTTTATAACGATATTAACAGAGGAATGTTTTGTTAACTATTGCAAACAGATGTGCACATTTTGGTGGAATATTTTTAAACTATGGGAGAGCAATTGGGAGCATAGCATTTAATCTACTGGGCTCCCTATGTTAAGTTTTGGTTTGATAAATTTCTGATGAAGTGAAGTAGGAAAGATGTATCATTAACACTTAATGTAAAACTAGAAACTGTTTGAGAAGTGGTCTAAGGAGTTAGTTTTGACTCAGGTAACACAGCCGGAGGTGATTGTTTTTCGGTAGGTTGCTTTATCCAAGCTTTACAGAAATGACTAAAAAAAAAAAAAAAAAACAACTGTTATGGAACATTTTGTGACATTTCATTTGTCGACTATCAGATGATCTGTTTAAGTTTTTATGAAAACGGTGACATAAATTGGATGGTTAATTGTAGTATTCCTATTTCTCTGACCCATTCTGTCCCTTTCAGTCCAAAAATATATATGAACCTGCTGAAAAGCAAAACACTTGTGTGTTGTTCAAGTACTTGTAAATATTCTTGAAACAGGTTAATGAAATTTGGGGGTGGGGCCCATGCCACTTTTTTGAGTTACTCATCATAAAACAAATCATGGGGTAGGGAAACTTAAAAGTTTATGAGGTGGACATGGGAAGAATGGAAATATTTTAAGCACACCAAAAGAAATACCCATAAATATTCCAAGTCACATTATTCTCAGAAGTTCTGCCCCTGGAAGACATCACATCGTTCTGTTAGACAATCACCATTCGGCAACATTATTCTTGGAGTCATAACTTTAGGAATGGTGTCAGAAACCAAGTGGGAATTAGAGTATTTAAGGTCAGCGGTTAGAAAATCATCTATTCTGCTCACAGCACTACTAAGCACCAGTACCCACACTTCTCTGAACGCTTTCCTACGTTTTGAGTTTGGAATTTTGAGATGAGGAAAATCAACTCAGTTGAATGCAGACCTTGAACCTTACTCAGAAGGATATACCTATTAGATTAAACTCCTAATTGCCAATATTGAAAATGTAGTTTTTTGTTCTTCCACGTTAGGTAATATCTTGGAAACCTGGTCGATTTTTGTTGTTGTTCTGGTGCTGGTGGTGGTGTTGGCTTTTTTCTTGTTTTTTTTTTGACCACCAATGGAAAGAAAAATATTAAAATGTTTTGAATTGTAATAGTTCATGAGAAAAGACCAACAAAAACATCAGTGTAGTGCCCTCAAAATATCCAGGTAATATTTTGTAATATTTAAAGATTCCATCTAGACCAATGTGGAAAAAAAAAAGATGCAGTAGAGAAAACTGAAATTTACACAAAATGTGTATATACCTAAAGGCTGAATTTTTTGGGCATAATTAGAATAATAGGGAAAACCTCAGTAAAGTGAGGACATTGTTTTATTGCCAACAAACAGTGGATTAAAATTGATGCTGAATAATTGTATGTTTTTTTTTTAAAAATCAGAATATAAATAGATCAAAGTTAATAGTTATAGAGGCAAATATTGCTACCTAATTCGAAAAAAAAGCCACATAAGATGGAATAAAACTAAACAGCTGTCTAATATTGCTAATAAAAATACATTTTAGAATACTTTAGGACTTTTCATAAGTCTGGAGATAACTTTATTCAAAAGAATGAATTATAACATGAGTTTGAAGTTCTGTTTTCTGATTAAATTTTTTTAGTCTCTACCAAATTATTTAAAGAATGACTAAAGAAGATTTAAGGTCTAAGGTGATACTAAATATTCATTCAATTGTTTTCTTGTTTTTAAAATGTATGAATTTGACTTGATGTTTTTCTCTAGTTTAGAGTTTTAAAGAACAAATGTTAATTACCTTTAACCTTTTATATTAATATGTTAGAGATAAAAAAATTCCTTTATTGGATATTATTTAAATTGAAGCAAAAACTCATTCATTTAATTTTTTTTTAATGTAAAACTTTATCAAGAAGAGACCTGTGCATAACTGTGGTGTTAGCAGGAGTTACTTTAGTGAGATAAATTAACTTAAAATTTCAAAACAAAACAATAAAAAGCTTACATAGCTATTTACTGACTTTCCTATTTTCGAATCTTCCATTTTGAATCAATATTCAAATAGAACTGAATAGTCAAATTTGAATTTGAAGTGTTATGATGATATATTTATTGAGTTTTCGGTTTTTGTATTTTAAACCAAAGTGGTTAAGTAAAGAAAACTGGCTGAAACTTGCAACTATTCCAAGAGAGTTCCATTTATTCACTTTCCAAAAATGTAAAACAAATGCAGCATATACTTTAAATATTCCTAAGAGATACCGCAACTCATTTTAACTTATTGCAGGAGAATGTGGCAGATTGCAATGACTACTTTGGGACCTTTACAGGTTATTGAATATTTATAGTAATATAGGATATGTGGTGATATTCCCATCCTGAAAAGATTATTACAAAATAGAAAATCTATATACCTAAGAGAGGTTTTGACTGTTTTTGGAAAGTCACTATGAATTACCAAGTAATTCAACTATGTTGTAGAACTCAAAGCTTATTGTGTCAATATTCATTAAGGGAAATACATAAAAGTTAAATTAAGCTACAAATTTATGCCATTTTAAGAAAATTTAGCATTAAAATATTCATAAAAGAGGTTAATTAGATGTGATTCTTCAAATTTCCCTCTCCCTAGATCTTTAATATATCTATATTTTTAAATATCAAAATATTTAATATATCTATAGTTGCTTTAATTTATCTGTATTTATCAGTTTTTACAGTGAATCTACATTGCTTTATAATAACATAACTACTTCCCTTAAATAAATTTTGTTTTACGAAAAATATTACTTGAGTTGTGTATTCTCTAATGTATTCAAGAATGTTTTGCTAGAGAAAGTAAGGACAGAACTGATAACTTCTTTAGATGTCATTGCCTACTAAAATAAAGATTTAAAAATATAATGAAAATTCAAATTTGAAAAAATGAAATTTGATTCAGTCCCATTAGAAAGGCAGATACTGTAAGTCTTCTTCTGGCTCTGCAACTAACCATCTAAGAGGGTGGAATAAAATGACCCAACAGGCACTTGTACCTCTGTTATTTTATAATTGGTGTTTTAGGTATATGAACTATACAATCACAAATATATTGTATAATAAGATTCAACTCACATCAGATGGAAACTTAAACTAAATCAATATGGTCAGTACAGGCTCATGAAAGAATATATATATATATATATATATATATATATATACTTGCTGTTATACATATATAGTAAACATATAATTTTACATATACACACACACACACACACACACACACATACACACATATATATTCTTAGACTGCAAGCGTTTGGTTTTTAAACCATTTGGTCAGATTGATCCAGAAGTGTAATCCTAGTGTTATTTACCTAAAGGCACTGGATTTCGATTCCATTTTCTAATACATACCTGCCTTCCAGCTTCATTGTTATGTAGGTTCATTGCTAACAGTACTTTGCTTTCTTTTCCCGTGGTGTTTCTGATGGGGAAATCTAGGAACTTTCTGCTGAACCACATGCCATACTGGACATCATCAGAGCAGCCCCCCCAGTGCCAGCCTTCACTTGCTGAGCCGCCGTTCTGCAACGTGGTGTCACAGGAACACTCGGTCATGTTGCCTGCACTGCATGACCTGGTCACAGAATGCACCAGGCCTGCAGCCATCACAGCATAAATAAATGCTGTTTCCTTGGTGCCTAGAATAAAACATAAGTTGCTAAATGAATGAGTCATACCGTTCTCTGTTTATGTTCATAACAAAGTCTTCTACTTATCTTCCTATCAGGGAAGCAACTTTTCAATGGATGCTTTAATGAGTACATATTTAAGCAAGGACAATTTCATATTGTTCTCAGCTTTTAAAAAAGCAACATGAATTTTCAGTATGATTTTCCTATATTGTATATCATAAATTGTCCCCATACCTTAATATCATCTGTTTATTTTTAAAATTTGAAATATATGTCAGCATCCAGCTCAGCACTTAACGGACAATAAAAATTCTATAAATACACGTTGAATTTAAAATCCCTCGTATGGATACGTAAATAGTGATACAATGCCCAAAGGAGTCCTGCTTACCCTTCTCGTCAAATTTAAAATGTGTTATCAGAAAACACAAGCTGAAAAATTTGGTATGACTTTTGTTGTGTAAAAAATACACGTCAGAATGCAAATTAAAATTAAACAAAGACCAAAGCAATTAGGAGATAAATGTTGCAGTTTCATTTCACATCAAAGACTGATTTTTTAAGGATATCCTGAAAAACAATATTAATATGAAAGTTAAATATGATATAAATATTCTTATATACAGTATTATATCGTCTTACAGTATTAAAGGCAGTTAAAGATAATTGAAATGTCATCAGCAAAAAAAAAAATTGTTATGGAAAACAATTGAATATTGAATATGGATATCACACACCTGCAATAGGTTTTTGAGCTAAAATCTTTGAAAATTAAAGTCCCATTAAAACAGTAATAAAATGGACTAGAAGGGACTCAGCAGGCGACATTTTCCCCCCCTTTGGAGATGTTTAGATTGGAGTAGAAACGTTATCACGTCGTTGTCCAATAAACCCTTTCAACAGCTGATGCCTCTACATTTCAGCAACTGTGAAGAACACATCCTCTTCTTTTCTTTTTTTTCTGCAGGGAGTCAGGGCTCTTTCGGAAGGGTGTGCCGGCCAAAGCGCAGCGGGGCAAAAGCGATGCTTTGGCGGCGGTGAGTGTAGGGACCCGGCGGGGAAGGGTCAAAGGTGGAGGGGGAACCGAAATGAGTGTGAAAAACAACTAAGAATCTTTCAGCGCCCAGGGCCTGAAATCCTTTGAATCTGCTGATACCTCTGTACCTTTATCCTTACCAAGTCACTGCTAGGCCGGTGGAAGTGGAACTTTGTGTTACTGCAGCTTCCCGCGCCGCGGCTGTGCGCAGAGGAGGGAAAAGATAGAAGGAAAGGAATAGAGGGGAGAACTAAAGTAGTGCTCGAGCTAGCCTCACGTGGGGCTGCCCGGGACAGTCCCTTTAAAATCGCCATTATTCCGTCTTCCCGGTTCTGTAAGGAGCCAACCAGCTTGGGGCTTCGCTGCAATTAGCCAGGGCTCGGTGCGCAGCGGAGCTGCTTTTAAATCAAAGCAGATGCGGCAGCGGCATTCCCTGTAGCCGACATCATGTTTCTCCAGCTGGTCACCCACGTAGGGGGGCGCTACGGGGTCCGAGGGGTCGGCGGAGTGGAGTGTCAGCTTTTCCCAAACTCCGGCCGGGCGCCGCGGGGAAGGGGGAAGAGCTACAGCTCCACGCGCCCCGCTCGGGACCTGGGGTGTCACCCCGTCCAGGACAGCACCTGCACCCGGGTCTGGCTTCAGTCGCCCCCAGTTTCATTGCACTAAAGGACCTCTCTGGGGATTTAGGGAGCGACGGGACCACGCAAGCACTCTTTATTTACAAGAATTGGAGGACCTGCCCTCCGTCCCGCGCCAGCTGCGAGCGTCCCGGGACTCACCGCTGCTCAGCTCGTAGCCAAAGAGAGGGCTGGTGTCAGGCGGGGCGGCGGCGGCCGCCAGGCAGTTCCATCTCTCGTATCTGAACTGGCTCCTGCACTCCTGAATGCCCAGACGGGCGCCCTCGCAGATGCTCGGCAGCAGGTACGGTTTCCTCTTGCACAGCTCCTTCTGGCGGCTGTTCAGCGGCAAGCTGGCGCAGCCCAGCTTCTCCGGAACCCCAAAGGAGGCGATGCCCAACCACCTGTAAGACACGGCCGCCCCTAGCGTTGGCCGCTGCCCTCCTCTCCTCCCAATCCCAGATGTTTACCTGAAATTTAGGTCGCCCGCCCTAGGGTCCCGCCTCTCCTCTCCAGCCTCAGCTGAAAGTTCCCTGAGGCTGGGCATCCCTTTTGCCACAAACCCCGTGCGCCCCTGCTGCCCCCATACTCACATCCAGTTTCCTTGGGCTCCGCAGGGGAACAGCGTGAGCAGGGCTGCCCACAGCGCGCACAGGCGGGACAGTCCCAGGAGCGCTGCTCTGTCCATGGCCCCCGCATGGAGTCCCCCAGGCCCAGCCACTCCTCTTCGACCCTCCCCAGCCAGAGGCCCACCAGGACAGAGGTCAGTTCCCCAGCACCAAGTTGTCCCTCGCCTCCTTTCTCCCTGCAGACAACGTAAAAAGAAGGCCAGCCGTAGTAGGGGCTCTCAGCAGCCTTCTCCTCGCGAGCTGGGAGCAGCGTGAGGAAGTTGGGAAAGTAGCTTGGGGCACTCCTCCCGAGACGAGTTGAAGATGTGCCGGAGATGCGGGAGCGTCCCTCGCATTCCAAGGTGAGAAACTTCTGTTGATGTAGCTCTGTCTCCATCGCCCCCGGCCTCTCCTCCCATCTCCTCCCCCTGGCCGCGCCTGGAGCCTGATTGGCCCAGCAGCGGCCCCTCATCGCATCATCCCGGGTCCTCAGGCTCTCATTGGCTGAGAGCAGGCTCCGCGGGGGGCGCTCGGGCCCGCTGTTCCCCGACAGCCGGTCCAGATCCTGTGTTCCTGACCTTTCCTCCTGTCACAGTTTCCTGAGAGCGGGTCTCTGCGGGAGGGGTATTGATTCAACCCGAAGACTGATAGGGGAGCTTCTGTCTTAACAACCCTGGGTGAAGGTGTGGGTTGAATGGGCGATGTTTGAGTTCCACCCACCCCAGTCTCATTTGGATTAATTACCCTCTGGGTGGAGTGGATGGAAAAATCTCACTGCCCCCGTTTCTTTCCTCTCCTTCACCTCACAGGAGAATAATCTTTTTGAGTCAGAGTTGGTACCAAAAAATTGACCTTTCAACACCCTGCTTGAGGTCTCAACGTTTCAGGAGACTTTAGAGAATGAGTAAAGTACTTGTCGAGCTTGAGATCGATCATCGTGCACATCGTGCAATGTGCAGGCATTTACTTTTATCGAAAGGGAAGATTCCAGCCTAGCATCGAATCTACCATATTTAAATTGTGTTAGGTGATTTCGTTTTACGATTTTGCTTATTTTCCGTAGTCTTTGAGGGCACTGTCAGAAGATGGAGGGCACAGAGAGAATGCGAGTGAGAGCTGTCTGGAGAGCTCTAGAAAGATGAGGGCTGTGTTCTTTCCCTTCTCTCCAATGCACACTATGTCTCTCTTGGAGACTTTGGACAGGGCTACACATTGAAGACAAATTTTAAAAGCCATGGAGACAAGTCTGAAACAAAATAATTTGAGATTATCAGTAAAGGAAAGTATAGAATCCAGCAAGTTACTCTTTGGAGCCAAAGAGTTCGGAAGCAGGAGAATGTTCTGGTGCCTGGAAGTTTAGAGAGTTTAGTTAACCAGTGTTTTCCAGGTTAGAAGATCTCTGGGGAGAACTCTGAATTCAGGCGGCACGTGCTTAGCTGCGGTATCAGAAAACCCTGTCTCACCTAGTTGGTGACAGGAAATGTTTATGAGGGGCATCACCTGCTCCTCAGAGGACTTCTGAAATGTTCGTAAACTCTCAGGGTATACCACCTTAGTGGGTTCCAAAATCTAGACTTACTCAAATTAAAGATTTACTTTATTAGCTTTATCCTCAAATAAATGATTTTATTTGCTGCATGTCTCCTATATCAGCCCAGAGCAATAAAAGCTCACTGAAATTCCCATCCTGTCCCATTCATTCTTTTATCCAACAAATATTTATTGAGTGAACGCTATGTACCAGGTCCTAAAGCCACATTGTAATTTTTAGAGAGTCAAGTTGATGATAGGGTGTAGTTACTGATCCAGAAATATTTTGGCTAATGGCTAGTGGCCTCTCTGAAAATCAGAGGCTTCATCCAAGCTCACTTTATTCTGTGAGCTTCTCCATGAGGGATAGTGGAGAATTCCCTGCTGAACTCCTGCCATGGGGCCCAGTACACGAGATCCTGGTTTTGAGCACAATTTACTGAACAAATTAACAACGTGGTGAGGAACATCCCGAGCAGATATCTAAGTGGCCCAAATGGTGAAACTAGAGAAGAGGCTTCCTCTGCAGGGGTATTGGGGAAGAACTGGGGGAGTGGAGAACACGAATACTTTAGGTTGATTTTTCGAGCCAACGATGGTAGATGTTTTAAGGAAGTTGCTGGACTTTTTTCCTTTAGGAAGATATACTGAGCCTTTGTTACGGGTTAAAAAGTGGGGATAGCACTGAGTTAAATGGTAGTGGAGTTTATAGCCCAGTTGGCAATCACAGCCAGAGCAATGAATGCACTGGGGAAGTATTGTGCGCTGGGAACACACACTGTAGGATTACTTAATCTAGTTTGGGAGTGGGGTCACTTGAATGTTGCCTTTGTTGTTAGTCTAGGGATCAAACACTGTCCAGGCGTCCAGATAAACCTTTAGAGGGGCACTCACAGTATTCTATCCTTAGAGTCTAAGACCACTGGGTCAACTAGTTTCAAATCCAAGGCACAGTTTCAGGGCCTGAGTGGTCCTGCATCTTTTCTGTGTGGTCTAGGGCCTTAGGGGTCATTCTGTTCATATCTCTAAAGCAAAGGAGACTTACTTCCAGGAGATGGTCCAGCTGAAGAATTAAGCTTCTTATTCAACAAGCAGACATTTGAGTGCCTCTTTTGTGTCATGCACTGAGAGCCTACATGCCCCCTGTGTTTTCTCTCTTACTCTCTGTCTCTCTCTCTTCTCTCTCCATGCAAAGATTCAAACCCCTCAAATTGGTGCTCATTTTATAGATAAAGAAATGAATTTGGAGACACTAAGAAATTTGCTCAAGGCCACTCAGCTAGAAGATAGTAGAGTCAAAAATCGATCTTATTTTAGAGGTCTTGTTTTTCCTACCACAACATACTGCCACAGAACTTGATTAAAAAGCACTGCTTTTTTTTTTTTCCTTTTTTTGACCAAATCCCAGGTATCTGGTCTCAAGGTCTAAATTCCTCTTCTGTGTCCCGTGGATCTTTATATCACAGTTCACAGATCTCGCCGTCAAAAGAGATGTTCTGTTCTGTGAACATAAACAAAAACCCACAATGGGTGGGTGGGTCTCCTGAAGAGGTCTCCCTGAAGTCGGGTCTCTCAGAGGCAGATGGCGGTCTGCGTGGATGCCCTTCCATTCCACCTCCACCCCCGTCCCCCACCCCCACTTTGCTGTCTGGTTTTTGTGGACTGGGAGGTATATTGGGAAGAGCACTGGGCTGAGTTGAGCGATTGGGTTTCCAGTTAGCAGGTTATAATCTTGGGCAATCAATTTCACTTTTGATCCTCAGTCTTCTCACCTGTAAAACGCTCAAAAGCTCTTTCGGATCTGAATCTCTTACTGGAGTTTCCACAGGGCTGGAGGGAGGGAGGCGGTAGGCGTGGTGTGTACATGGATGTGGTGGGGTGGAGAGACTGCATTTGCTAGTGAATTTGCACTCCTAGGAGGAGGAAGCCTAGCGACCGGGTTTGTCTACCTGAGAGAGGGGCCCCAGTTCTTAGGGTGGCACAGGCTAGAGTTTTCTGGCCCCCATTTTGTATCTTCTGTTCCACTTTTCCTTGTGGATTTTAACTAAAATGAATTATTTTCTTTGCAGAAATATCTTAAGGTGGTCGAATTTTAAAATGTATTATAATCCTGTCAGGTCACATGAAACTTTATTTAGAAGATAAAAGAAGTTACAGATATTTTCTTTATCCTGGAATATGAAGGTGAGGGGCTCCTTCAGAATCTAATTTATATCTCTTATTAATTTGAAGTGGTTCATCTCTACTACCATTAGTGGGGGTTATGCTCTCTATTTAAAGATGAAGAATAAAGTAAATGATGGCTCAAATCCAAACATATACGCAACTACACATTTCAAATTGTTCATTTCTTTAGCAGCAAGAAGGAATCTCATTTCCTATTTATTATTTGTGATTTTGTAATTCAGAGAGAGAACAAAATATTAACTGTCTGATAGAACATAACCTGGTGCTTACTGTCTTATGCAGGCTTTCTAAAAAATGTTGTAAAGATCATACCACTAATTGTTCAAAATGGGAGCTGAGCTTATATGATCCCATGATCTGAGCCCAGCTACCTAAAATTTGATTAATGCTGTTAAACAAAGCACAGTGTAACTCCAAGTTTGCACAGGTTACTGAAGCATCTGTAGCTTCTTGATCTGGCGAGAAGGGTACATGAATTTGTTTTCCTAGCAACGGTAAGGTGTTTTGAGCTACATTCTGGAAAAGGGGATTTAGGAGGGAGAGCCAGAGGAAATATTCATTTCACTCAAAGAAGCTCTTCAGAGAGACTGCATCTCTGACCATGGTCCTCTCTGACCAACTGGGCCAGTTGAACCAAGATAAGTAGCTGGCCAGCAATAAATCCCACCTCCCATCCGGGACAATTGTAGATTATTAGCTGTAGAACCCAGGAGAGGCTGTGCCTTCTGGTAGTTTTCTCTCAGTCCCTGGGAAACTCAGCAAAAAGTCTGCCTGCACAGATATGCCTTGGACTCTGTCTCTGGCAGTCCATCAGAGGACGAGACTTCTAAGGGCCCTGTTGTAAGAATTTCTGCTGCAGATCACAGAGACTTATGTACTGGAAACTGATACCAGAAGCACCCCAGCTGGTCTTAACTCTCATGATGGAACAGAAGACCAGCGGTGACTTTTTACATAACTGGGTCCTCATCCATTCTATTTTAAATTCCACCTGGATGCTACCAGTGTGGGACAGAGCACAGGCTTGTGACCACTGGCTCTCAGGAGGGGGCAGAGAATGGCATTCTGGATGTCCTGTTGTCCTTTGGTGGCCTGAAAAGCCCGACTTGGAGCAGCAGAGGAGACACCAGTGACAGAACTAGGAGAAGGGACAGGAGTTGGAGAAGGATGCTGTCTTGCTTTGTAAATTTTCACAACTATGAAAGTAAAAAAAGAATTTTTTTTGTTTACTTGTCCTAGAAATTAAGATTGAAGAAGACTCGATAAGTGTTAATGGAAAGTGGCTCCTCTCTAGTGGTTATCTGCACTGATTATGCAATCTTTTCAGAATGAGGGACTATAAGTAAAATCCTTGACAAACAAGAGTGGTCACTATTTGTCAAAACTGAAATACATGGAGAATGTTGAATCTCTCCATACCCCTTTTCAAAACATTTTTTTCTGAATTCTGTATAACAAAACAACTGAATTAATGAATTATTATTGAGTTTAAAAAATTATCAAGAAAACTTCAAAAATCTGGACTTTCATATTTTTAGGAGTACTATTTATGGAGAGATCACTGGGATGTCTATAATGGAAAAAACCAAATTTTCTCTTTTTTTTTTCCTCTTTTTTTTTTTGTGATACGTGGGCCTCTCACTGTTGTGGCCTCTCCCGTTGCGGAGCACAGGCTCCAGATGCACAGGCTCAGCAGCCACGGCTCACGGGCCCAGCCGCTCCGCGGCATGTGGGATCCTCCCAGACCGGGGCACGAACCCGCGACCCCTGCATCGGCAGGCGGACTCTCAACCACTGCGCCACCAGGGAAGCCCTTTTTTTTCCTTTTTACTAAAATCAAGCAATCTCAGACTTTAAGGGAGAAAACTTGGAGGGAAGTCATTTAGAAAGAATCAACGGTGTCTATCTTATTCTAACTGTTGGTCTGCATAATTACATTTAATTGTTGTGATGTAGTTCTGTCAACAAAATGCCGGTCAAAACTCAGCAAACGCTGAAACCGCCTTTGTATTCGAGGCGGTTGTCCATACGTCTGACCATTGGCTGCAGTCCTCATCATGGGTGGGCAGCACGTTGAAGTGAGGTTTGTTAAGTCTGGCCAAGCAACAGTTACCATTTGATGTTTACTCCGTCTTCACACCAGATGAGTCACATTTAAATTTAACTTTAATTTTTTCACTTTCCCCACTGAAACCTTGAATGATTTCTTATTTACCCCTCCCTATGTTGTAAACCCTTTGGTTTGACTTCTAAAAATCCTTCATTCAGGATTTCTCCATAGCTGTTTTTTTTTTTATTAAATTCACTCTATTTCCTTATGGTCATTCTCCCTAGGCAGCCCAATGTCTTTCTTCCCTTTTCCACAAGCAGGGCTTGCATGTTACTATTTCGGTTTCTTGAGAAACCCTGCCTCCATACCTAGAATTTTTTCTTTCTTTTTTACTTACCCAAGCCTGCCTACCCATTCTTCAGGTCACACTTCTTCAGGGAGTCTTACGCAGTTAATCATATTAACACCCCTCTCTGCCTAATTTCTACTTCATCTGAGGTACCTATCAGAAGATGTATCGCTTAATTTACTTTCGCTTTCTGGTGGTTTAACGTGCCTTCACCGTAAGTCACCAATTACATTATAAACCTCTTCAAATCAAAGAATATGAGGAATTCTTTTGCACGCCCCCCCCAATGCCTACAACAAGGCTGAGTGGGTAGCAGGTGTTCAATATTGGTTGTGTGGTTGTCGTTCTAACAGACAAGGCATCTCTCATAACACTGGAATGAATGAAGCATAAAGTTGAGAGCTGTCAGCATTGACATCATCTACTAATTTGTCACTTTTCACCTGGAAGTTCGCCATGACTTGTACCTAGTACGTTGCATAGTACGGGCCACATGGTCTGCACAATTTCCAAGGGGACCATCAGACGGCTGGGTCTAGAGTATTCGCAGCTTCGGTTTTTGCTCGTGTTCAAATCGGTAAATACACCGATACTCTTAAATCTTTCTGACAAATCTGTAGCCATGCCACGTGCTCTTTCCAGGTACGTCTCTTGAGCTCTGCTAATAACTCAAACGCTTACTTGAAGTTGCCTCCAGAGAGTGCTTTTATTTGAGTCAGCAAGTGCTCAGAGCCCAGGAGATTTACGAGGGTTCAGAGACATAAACATGAACGGCGTTGAAGGTGTGAGGTGTGTTCCAACTGTAGCCCCCTCACCTTCTGTTAGTGATTACAGGAAGGGAGGCATCAATACAGAAACAGCTGACTTGAGGGCTCTCAAGTTCGCAATCTGATGAAGTCTTCTGGTGCCAGACCAACTTTGGGGGTTGTCACATAGCTTAGTGAAACGGCTTCCAGAATGGGTTGAAAACCACAATATTGATATACTGGGCCACGTGCCAGAACAGAGCCTGAGTCCAGCCGACTGGGTAAAAGATTTCAGTTGCTACTTCAGCACCAGCGTATTGTCTGCAATCCCCAGGGCACACTCACGAAACCAGCACCAGACAAATACAGTGGAGCCACTTTTTCATGCTGTTTTGGGGAGAGAACTAATATTTGCCTTATAGGCTAACTGCGTTATGGCAGGCTTCGGCTGAAAGGAGTTTTCCTTCAGGGACTGATTTGGCCTTCAGCATATCCTAATCTTATAGTGATTGTTGGCAGTCCAGGGCGGGGTTCAGTGCTGGAATCTTCCCCTTGATACTCCCCTCCCCTCCCTGTCCCAGGGGTTCTGATGAATAAGGCATGCAGACGGAAAACTGAACCAGTTTGGGCCAAGTATCAGGTTTATTAAGTGTAAGGCTTCCTCGTCGAGCTAGATTATGCGAAGTGAAGTTTTCTATTCCTTCCCCCTGAATTGAAGACAGCAAGGCTGATCCAATAGATCCACCCAGTCTCACGCTGAAAAACTGGACCTGAGAAAGGAGGCTGGCAGGAGGCCACAGGAAGTGGAGAGGACAGCTCACTCTACCCGAGGATGTCCACGCCTATGAAGAGGGCAGGTGGGGCCATCCTGCTTTGGAGGTACCCACTGGTGACAGGGACCCATTGACTGGCCACTCTTTCTCTGCAGGGGAGGAGTAACCAATGAGGTGGGAAATAGGGTACAGATTTCCTCACCATAGAAGAAAGAAATGAGAGTACAGACATGTTGAAGGATGTCCTTACTTCCTTGGGCAGACAGCAAGGTATCAGTCTGCTACCTACTGTAAAATGTAGAATGGCAAGCCCTCAAGATAGATGGGCAGGCAGATGAAGAATCTCTTACAGAAGCTATTGGCAGGATAACTATGACCCAGAGGCTGTGGACTGTATTCTGAGAAAAGACAAGCTATGCAGTGATAATTAGTATCAGTGTAGGGAGTGGTGAGTAGAGGACACATCAATACCCATTGCAGCACTAGCCCCCTGTGCCCTTGGCAGCTCTGGTAAGATACAGATTAACCCAGAGGAGCAGAGGGATGATTTCAGCAAAAATCATAGCGGCCCTGAATAATGTCATCCTCCTCTACTTATTTAACCTCAGAACACATTATTTGGTTTATTTTTCTGCTTGTGGTTTCCTTTGGTAACAGTGAAATTAATTCATGGTCCCTCACACATTGTCATCTCAGGCAAGTGGCCCAGAAGCATGTTGGGTGGTCTAGAGTAATCGATATAAGGATAGACAGGTGGATGAGGAGATGTCACAAAATAGGTAATCAACAGGAGGCTTAACGTCAGTAGGCTAAATTTGAGAAATATGTTGTAATATTGATGTATATAGATGTTCATTAAAACGCTGAAGAAATATTTTGATTCATTTCATATGCACAATTATTTGTTGATAAGTTGCATAAATGTTCAGACCAGACAAAACATGTTAGAGCTCCTTGTGATTGCATACCAAGAAACATGCTACATGTTTTCAGGATAATTTAAATCATTTGATAACACTTTTGATGGAGGGTTATTTTTGTTAATCGCTTGCTTTAAGGTGTGTCTTCACTTGGCCCTCAAAAATGAACAAAAGAAAGGAGTTGAAAGTCATAAATATATTTCACAGCTGGAGAAAACAGAAGAACCTCTCAGAAAGAGGAAACTCAGGCAGCATTGTCTATCTTTCCGACTTAGTTTTATTCAGTGGCCTCTTGGAATCTTTCTTTCTTGGAATCTTTCTGTGTCTCTTTTCCTTATATTTAAACCATACCTACCATTCAGTAATCTAATCAAAGGGGTACACCAGTGAATCAATGGAACTTTGCAAAACAACTTAAATAAAACGATCCTTCTACTAAAATTCTCACAATATCACAGGTATTGAAAAATCATCTGTATGACATAATTAAACAATTAGCTAAGTCTTGTAATGAAAAACAGCAGTTTCCTACTCGCCACTCCCTGTACACCCTCCCCAGAAGTACTAACTTCCGGCTCTCTTAGCTGAATTCTTTTGGTATTTTGCTCTAACCTGTTAAACATCATACTTATACTGTTACTTTTATTTTTTAATAAATTTATTTATTTATTTATTTATTTATGGCTGCGTTGGGTCTTCCTTGCTGCCCGTGGGCTTTCTCTAGCTGCAGTGAGGGGGGGCTGTTCTTCGTTGTGGTGTGCGGGCTTCTCATTGCGGTGGCTTCTCTTGTTGCGGAGCATGGGCTCTAGGCTCGCGGGCTCAGTAGTTGTGGCTCACAGGCTCTAGAGTGCAGGCTCAGTAGTTATGGCACTTAGTCGCTCCATGGCATGTGGGATCTTCCTGGACCAGGGGTCGAACCCGCATTCCCTGCGTTGGCAGGCGGATTCTTAACCTCTGCGCCACCAGGGAAGCCCTATACTGTTACTTCTTAATTTTGAAAATATTAGGCTTTATCTGTGACTTTCCACTCTGGAATTTGAGGGTTTGCTCTGCTTCATTCCTCCCCCCAGCATGTATTTTTGTAGCCTTTATATTCTCAATATATTTATCTCAAAATTGTGGTTAGGTCAGCAGTCAGTTTTTATATTATAAGACACATAATGTTATTCACGCTAAGCTATGTAATGTACTGTGATTATTTTCCTTTCCTTACTTGCTTTTTCCCCCTATTCTCCTGGTTTTCCTTTTTTTTGGCCACGTCTCACGGAACATGAGGTCCTAGTTCCCTGACCAGGGATCGAACCCGTACCCCCTACAGTGGAAGCGTGGAGTCTCAACCACTGGACAGCTGGGGAAGTCCCTTGTTTTCCTGGTTTCTTTGTGCTTATCATGAATCCAACCCCAAACCTCCCAATTTTCTAAATTTCCTGAGGTGAATCAGAAGCTTCATCCGTTTTATCTTTTTGACACAGAGTCTCCCATGTCCCCTCACCTGTCCCAGTCTGGAATGGTTGCCTCTGCATCTGGTGGCCAGTGTCATCTGTGATCTGCTTCACCATCATCCCACAGATCACATTTTTCTTGTGTCTTTGTAGAAACCTCATTTTCTGAATCTTGTGTATTTCCCATTTTTGGTTTAGGCCCCTGTTCTAGGGGAGCACATACTCCTGTAGCCTCCCAAGAAAGAGTGTATGTGAGATAAACTTTATGAGAACTTGTCTGTCTTAAAATAGTTTTATCCTATTCTAGTAGCTTGACTAGTGGTGAATTCTAGGTTAGGGATAATTTTCTTTCAGAATTTTGAAGACATTTCTCCATTGTTTTCTAGCTTCCGTTGTTATCATTAAAACATCGGAATATAGTCTAATTCCAGATCTTTTGTATATGAATTTATTTTTTTCCTTTGATATCTTTTGAAATCTTCTCTTTCTCTGTGATATTTTGAAATTTCATGATGGTGTGGCTAAATGTGGGTGTATTTTTACCTATTCTGGACTCTCAGTAGGCCATCTCAATGTGAAAACCATGTTTTTGTAGAAAAATATTTTAAAATTGTTTCATTGATGATTTTCTCTCCTCTATTTTCTTTCCGCTTTCTAGAACTTTTATTTTGTGAATGTTGGATTAACTGTCTGGTTCTGTAAGTTTTGTAAGTACTCTGTTCTAATTTTCATATTTTTTTTTCCTCTAATATCTGTGAGATTTTTCTCAGTTGTATCGTTTTTGGTTTCTATTGAGTTTTTCAGTTCTGCTGGTATACATGTGTATATGTGGATATGTGCTTGTGTGTGTGTGTGTGTGTGTGTGTGTGTGTCTGATTTCCAAGAGATCTTCTTTATGTTCTCTGCACGTTCCGTTTTAAAATTAAATAATATCCTGTTGTGATTTTAAGGGTGTGATATTTTCTCGTCATTTTGAATGTATGTATTAGTTTCCTATTACAGCTGTAAAAATTCTCACAATTTTAGTGACTTAAAATAACACACATTGATCATGTTACCGTTCTGGAGGTCAAAAGTCTACAGTGGGTCAGCAGGGTTGGGTTCCTTCTGAAGGCTCTAGGGGAAAATCTGGTTCTTTGTCATTTCTAGCTTCTAGAAGCTGCCTGCATTCCTTGGTTCATGGCTGTTTCCTCACATCACTCTGACCTCTGCCTCTACTGTTGTACCCCTCTCACTGACTGTGACCCTCCTGCCTCCCTCTTACAAAGACTTTGGTGATTACATTGGGGTCATGTGGATAATCCAGGAATATCTTTCCCTTTCAAGATCCTTACCTTAATTATTCCTTCAAAATCTCTTTTTTCAGATAAGGTAACCCATTAATAGATTCTAGGACTTAGAACATTGTAGTGGGTTGAGTGGCAGCTCTCCCCAAAAGATATGCCCACTGCCTAATACCCAGAACCTGTGAATGTGATCTTATTTGGATTTTTCTGAATTATATTTCTTTGCAGATATAATTAAGTTCAGAATCTTAAATGATATCATCATGGGTAGTCCGGGTGGGCCCCAAACCCAATGACAAGGGTCCTTATGAGAGATGGCAAAGGAGAAGACAGATAAAGGGAAAAAGGAGGAGGTGGTAGGAAGACTGAGGAGCAATGCCCCAGGGAATGTTTGGAGCCACCAGAAGCTGGAAGAGGCAAGGAAGTATTCTCCCCTAGAGCCTGCAGTGGGACTGTAGCCCTACTGACATCTTTTTTTCAGATTTCTGGCCTTCAAAACTGTGAGAGAATAAAGTTCTCCTGTTTTTAAGCCAATCTGTTTGTGGTATTTTGTTATAACAGCTCTGAAAAAACAGTACAGATGTGGACATGTTTGGGGGGCCATTCTTCTGTCTAACACAGTATATTAATGATGTTTTTTGCAATTTTCTTCCCCCTGCTTCTTCCACACTGTTCTGTTCTGTTTGCTTTGTCTCTATCTGTCATTTTAGAAGCTTGCCTCAGATATCTGGGAATCCTTGTTTTTGCTCATGATTACGAGTGGAGCATTTAAAGCCAATTAGCTCTGAGCATATGGGTAGGACTTGTTGATTTTGGATTTTATTTTAGGGTAATTTCCATGGGTCATTTTATTAGCGAATCTTTAATATCAGTATATTTATGTCTTGTATCTTAGAATAGTCAGGTTCCCCAAAGAAGAGTATTCCAGTCTCCTGTTTTGATGATATTGGCTAATGTTCTTCAGTCTAGCACAGGAGAGGACTTGAGAGGTCTAAGCATTCACTGTCTAAATATTGTGGAGGTTTGCTCATCTGTTTGTTTTAGTATGATCAGGCTTATACAGAAAATCTAATGAAACCTCACTGAAATATCTTGATAACTTAAAGGGTTAAGTTTCTACACTGGGAACACTTGAATCAAAATAAAGGACAACTATTTTTTTTTAATTTATTGAAAAAATAATAAATTAAAAAATAATAAATTTGGCTGCATTGGGTCTTTGTTGTTGAGCGCGGGCTTTCTCTAGTTGTGGCGAGTGGGGGCTACTCTTCGTTGTGGTGTGCAGGCTTCTCATTAAGGTGGCTTCTCTTGTTGCGGAGCACGGGCTCTAGGCACGTGGGCTTCAGTAGTTGTGGCACACGGGCTCAGTAGTTGTGGCTCACGGGCTCTAGAGTGCAGGGTCAGTAGTTGTGGCACACAGGCTTAGTTGCTCCGCGGCATGTGGGATCTTCCCGGATCAGGGATCAAACCCGTGTTCCTTGTGTTGGCAGGCGGATTCTTAACCACTGCGCCACCAGGGAAGCCCAAGGACAACTTTTATTACAGGGAAATGCAAGAAATACAATTAGCAAGTGGGCTACCATGGTTAGGTTTATTCCAAAAACAAGAAAATTCTCATGATTCTGAAGACTAAGGTAAGAAAAAGATAAGTCCTTTTCAAAAGGCAGTTTCAAACTAATCAGATTAGTTAGTATAAAATAAGACATTTTCCTTTTGTGACTACAATTAACCTCTCTCTGATTAAGAGCATCTTTGTATTTTGTCAGCAATGCAGTTACCTAATGGCTGTAAAACCAAACACACATCTGGATAATTGAAAATTTTAGCTTTCAGCTGGAGACTCTGACCCATTGTTGCCTTTTGTGACATAGCCTCGAAGTTCCACTTGCTGAATTTGTGGTTAAATTTTAGACCATTTTGGCTGACTGATGAGCATGACAACAAATGACATCTGCTACCATTTCTTAAGGTTTCTAAACCCCTTTTTCTTTCTCCCCTTAATTCCTCTTGCTCCCATTCCTCCCCTTGCCTTATTTTTCTCGTCTTCTCTTGCGTCCTCTTTTTAGTTTTCTTTCCTTCTTGTAACCTGATGGTCAAAACTGGCTTGCCTTCCCAACTGGTGTGCTGCTGAAAAAAAAAAAAAAAAGCTGACATTTCTGGAACTATAAGAATTTGTGGTTTAAGTGTTTGAATCCTGTTCCTCCAAGAAACCTTTTGCCAGTGGTTGTCTTTCAGTACGACATAAAAGTAAACACTTGCAAAGTGGAGCACACTCTGTTTAGGTTAAAAGTTATGCTTTACATTTTCATGGAAGAGACAGAAGGATAGAAATGTTTGTAGGTTACCCTCAGGCCACTAAACTACCTTACCTTTCTGGACACCGGAGACAATGGGCATATTTAGTCAAATTTTAAAAATACTTCAAACTCCTTTAAAACATGGAATTTCACCACTGTGTTCTTTAATCTGCCTCATTTGCCAGTGACCATTCACGTCTTACAAGCTTGTGGAATATATCTTCACATATACATGATCTGGAGGAGTTTGTTTGGAAGCTCTAAAGGGAGAGGACCATTGTCATTATACACTTGACTAAGTAACTCATTTTCTCTCTGAAAAATGCACCTGCATGGAACCATGAGAATAGATAAAACACTTGGGACACAGCCCACCAGACCCGACAAATTGATCCTGGAAATCCTTGAGATAGTTGGCATCATAGACCAATTGCACTGATATTCAAATCCTCGAAGCAATAAAGGATGAACATAAACTTTTTATTTCCATCAACAATTAAGCCGGTGAGTGATTGTCTCCCCTTTAACAGTGCTTTACGTCTTTGACGACTGTCTAAGTGACCTGCTTTTAGATGCATTGGGCTCCTGCTTAAAAGTGCAATGCTGGGGCTTCCCTGGTGGCGCAGTGGTTGAGAGTCCGCCTGCCGATGCAGGGGACACGGGTTCGTGCCCCGGTCCGGGAAGATCCCACATGCCGCGGAGCGGCTGGGCCCGTGAGCCATGGCCGCTGAGCCTGCGTGTCCGGAGCCTGTGCTCCGCAACGGGAAAGGCCACAACAGTGAGAGGCCTGAGTACTGCAAAAAAAAAAAAAAAGAAAAAGTGCAATGCCAAAAAAAAGCACAATCTTTCATTGTTTTGGGCAGTGGAAAGCAGCACATGAAAAGCTAGAGGAGGAACAAATGTGATTCTGATTGGGTCTTCTGACTTAGCTGAACTGATAAAATGCAAAACAACGGTAGGTTATGGGAAGAGCCCAATCAGGCCATCTTTGAAACCTTCACCTCTCCAGGTGAAAAATTTGAATTCCTTTAGCAGTCCTGCAGAGGTACTGTATTCCAAGTCCGTTGCTCAAGAATAAACGATTTTAAATGTCAGCTGTCAGAATTGAACTTGGCACACAGCATGGCACTTGGGCACAGTGGCCCATTGGCAGCCAATGCCCCTTGTTTCTCAGGCTCCCCTTTCTCTCAGAGGGATCTTCTTTGCAACTGGGTTCCCTTCAAAATCATGCCCCATTCCTTGTATTTACTCAGTGCATTGACTTTAGCCAGCTACTGGGAGAAAAATAATGTAATTTAATTCACTCCTACTTGAAATGTCTAACAGCCCCAATGTTCCAAGGATATTAGCATCTTAAGAGACCCTGAAGGTTAATGTAAGTGATTTCACTAATTGAAAGGATTTCCAACAGAAGAATCTAGTAAAATAAAGAATTGTGGACACAGTGGGGAGCCATCTGGTAACAAAGCAAGGAAGCTTTCCCTTTGCCCTAAATTCCAGTCACAGCCCTCTTTACACCTCCCATATTTAAAAGGCATATATAATGCCACTGGCAAAATTAAATTGCTGAAGAATATATCTGCCATCTAGTTTTAGAGAAAAAAATGCAGACAATTAGTTAATCCACGGTTGCAAAAAATTATGGAATTGGTGAGTGTAAAAGATGCAAGTACCTATTTGAAACTCACCAGAAACAGATGTCTACCTATGCTTTTCAGTGAAAATGTGATCCCTCTACCCATAGCGCTTTCAATTCCATAATTAGATTCAGTTGCATTGTTAAAGTACTGTTAACATTAACTTGTATCTCATATACACGAGACTGGGAATACACATATGTTAACTTGAACCAGCTGTTTGCAAAATTACTACAATATGGCCAGTACTTCTTTTAACCATTATGTCCTTCCATTCAAACATGATTTGCATCTGTAAGCACTTATTATGTATAAAATTAAAGGGAGATTTATGACATAAAAATGATAAATTTTGATGCTACATTAATATTGCAGTTGACAATAGTACGGTAGAAAAAGAAAGTTAATAGAAATATTTCTACAGATCAGAAGCCGTGCCTCACTGGTATGCACGCCTGAAGGAGCATCTTCCCACAAACCCCGGGGTCAGGTTAGCAGGCAGCTGTGGATGGGGCCATCTCTACAGCCTCTCTCCTGTCTCCTCTGTTCTTGGGAATGGCAGAATCCTTGAGATACATTATGTGACGCTCCTCGCTTCTTCCAACAGCCCCATTTCTGGACAGCTGATTTCTGAAATTCTACAACTAAAAATGTCTGTGTCCTCTCTGAAAACCTCAGTACCGATTATTCATTAAACCTGGGCATGACTTCAGCAAACCCTCTCCAGTTTTGACAGGGCAGGGCGGAAAGAGCATCAGTGAGTGCTGTGAGCAGTGACTCGGTCCAGCGAAGAGGAGGCAGGGGCACCCCAGACCTGCGTGGGCTGCAAAACTTAGGGCCCGGCACCTGGCGTCAGCAGCTCCCTGAGCGCCCAGCAGCCTCCCCGGAGCCCAGGCAGGCAGCTCCCGTGCGTGGCTCACACCTCCCCCAGCTACCTCTTCCGTGCCTCACCTCAGTCCAAGGGGCCCCATGGGAAAAAACAAACAAACAATTAGCACCTGCTAAAAAGGGCTTAGGAAGTGATAATGCTATTTCTAACATAAAGCTTTGTCAAAGCCTCTTGGACGAGCTCTCTCTTGAGCACAACTTCTAGCTCCAGAGAATGCTAGAGTTGGTTAGTGCATTTATTTTTTCATGGTAGAAAAATTCATTGAATGTCTTTTCTATGCTAAGCAATTTATTTCTAAACTGAGAATGCAAAGATTAAAATACTAAGTGAAAGAAGCCAGCTGTAGAAGACCACATATTGTATGACTCCATTTATAGGAAATATTCAGGGCAAGTTGATCTATAGGAACAGAAAGCAGACCAGTGGTCGCCTAAGGTTGGGGTGGAAAAGGGGAAGGGTGGAGAGCGACTGCTGTATTTGTTTTAGGGGGACAAAAATGTCCTAAAGTTAGATTATGGTGATGGTTGCAAACGTGTAAATACACTAAAAACCATTGAATTGTACACTTGAAATGAGGGGATTTTATGGTATGTAAGCTGTATCTCAATAAAACAGTTAAAAATAAATAGTAAATAAGCACAACCAAACAAACAAAAAACTCAGTTCCTTCCTTGTGGATTTGACATTCCAGTGGGTACAAATTATGAAACAGACAAAGAAAGATAAAGCTTGGGATGGGGGGAAGCAGAGAGCGCTGAGGAAGCACAAAGAAAGGCCACTTTGACCCGTATCTGGGGAATCAGAGGACGATTCCTAGAGGAGATGGCATCTGAGCTGAGAGGCAGTAGACAGAGGAAGGAGCATGAGAGAAAAATAGATGCTGAGCTCCGACACTGTGAAGTATATGGTAGAAACTTGCATAAGAGTCAATCCCAGTGGCTAGTGGGAAGCTGCTGCGTAGAACAAGGAGATCAGCTCGGTGCTTTGTGACCACCTAGAGGGGTGGGATAGGGAGGGTTCGAGGAAGGGAGACGCAAGAGGGAGGGGATATGGGGATATATGTATTTGTACAGCTGATTGACTTTGTTATAAAGCAGAAACTAACACACCACTGTAAAGCAATTATACTCCAATAAAGATGTTAACAACAACAAAAAAAGAGTCAATACCAGGCCTTGAGGGGCTCAGGTTAGTGGGGGGATGCGGGATGGTGAATAAAAATTGGGGAGTTTAGATAATTATTATATAATGTGGTAGTGCAATGGCAGAGTTGGATATAGGGACTGCGGAAGTAACAAAAAGGGGGACAAATTCCACGGGGGGAGGCAGTTCCCTTTTAACCTAATGAGCTGTACCACTGTGATCTTGCCAAGTGCCTTGCATGCAACGGTGCCCTCGCCACAGCTTACAGGATTCAGTTAAGCCGCCCTCTCATTCCTCATCCACTTCAGCGTTTGCCAGCGGGAAAGCCCGGTGAGAGAGATCAGAGCCCCTCCGGAGAGCTGGGAGGGGGAGAGGAGGGCGGAGGCGAGGGGGCGGAGCTCATCACTGCATCCTCGACCATAAAAGAGTAATTGCTCCCAGAAAGCCCTCATGAACCATTTTTATTTTCAACAGGGCACAGAGCTGCCCCGGCCTCTTTCCTTCTCCAAGTTCTCTTTATCATCTTAGTGGAGTCCAGCTTTTCCTAACATCTTCTCAAGCTGATGGTTTCTGGCAGTTGGGTCGCTTGTCACCTCCCAGAGAGAAGCATCTGCCGGACCCCGCCCTCGCACGCCCCTCCAGGCTCTGCCTGGCAGAGACCTCCAGCTACATTCCCCGCGTGTCCAGACGAGCACCTGGCTGAGGCCTCCAGAGGTGGAGAACCTGTTATTCTAAAGGCTTTCCACAGCGTTATAAATCAAAATTAAGAGGAATGTTTCAAAGAAACTAATACAATGGCTAAAAGATGATTTGGTACCTGTTGACCATCTATTTTATTTTGTGTGTATGTGTATGTACACAAAGAAACACATATTTACACAAGTGGGTGTATGTGTATTTTTTTTCTCAGTATGAACTTTTGTTTAAAATAATCCAGAATCCATTTCTGAATCCCTTATTTGACACACACCCTCTGCCCAGACACAGACCAGAGAAGGCTTGGTTTTGGCCTCCAAGTTTGTGCTTTCATGTCTGCAGAGGCAGGATAACAAGTCCGTGCTCAGTGGTGAAGGGAAGGCATTTATCTGCACTGTAATTGATAACAGTTTACTGAAGATGCTGCCCAGGGGGGCTGCCATTGGGAGAGAAATCGACTTCCAGCGACTCAGTACTTCAAACGCTTATGATGACCCCAGGAAACAGAAAAACACCACTTAGGCCGATCACCCACTTGAGACTGCCCATCCTTCTGGGAAATAGAAATCTGAGATACAATGTCTGTATCAGCCTCATCTCAGAATCCATAAATAATTCATGGAAGATTTCCATTTATTTATAGGGTAGGTGGCCAAGAGAGTTCCGGTGTTTACCAATAACATGGCCCTGGAAACTCCATCCTATTGAAATGATTCCTGTTCTTGGCAGGAATAACTTGTGCTAAGGTTGTATCCACACCCTTGAAAAACATGCCATTGATTTTGCATAACTAATGTGAACATTGAAATGGGGACGTTTTAGAGACAAGTATGAACAGAGACCAGGTTTTCCCCGGGGGGTATGCACATGTGGTGGAAACTGGTGAACCCAAATCTGTATCATTTGATGACTAAACTCATTTTAGGCTACAAAGGCATTGTTTCAATTTCCCCCTCTGTGATTCTTAATTCAGACCAAATTTTATCTTATAAGTAGAAGAAGTAGCTGAAAATAATTTCATGCCCTGCCCATGACATAGGCACCGAGTTTTAACAAAAGGCTCATAAACTCTTTTTATGATACTGTAAAACTGGAGAGCTCATGACTGTTAAAACATAAGCTTCATGTTACATGTAACTAAGGCAAGGAGGACAGAGTAAAAATGTAAGTTTTAAAATGTATCTTGTATTACATATTAAATGCATGCGGAAAATACTACATGTTCAGTTTCAAAGGCAAAGCTGAGGACAAGCAGTAGGGTGAATGATCCCATGGGCGAAAAAAAATGAAGTGAGGAATGGATTACTGTTCCAAGTTCTCCAGAGGATATGCTATGTTGGTGGTTAGAGGTCACTTTCTATATTTCCTGATTATAAATAAGAAGGTATCATTAAAGGCACATTCAGCTGCTATTTGGTTAATCTAAGTTATAATTTTGGGTCCAATAAAGTTTGAAAATTATTATTTATTTTTTCCTTAGGAATGAGACCCTCCAAAGTGACTTGTGTATTAAGAAGAGGTCTGAAGAGATGTCCAGGGTCTGTCAAAGGCAGCTGGAGGTGCTCATAGTTTTTATCCATCCCAGAACCCAGTGCGGGAAGAGGCTCTCTCCTCTGCTGTAGCCCCCCTTTCCAACCAGTTCTGATGGTGATGGGCCTAAAGCATTAACACTGGCTTCAGTGTTGGCATCTTGTACCATAATCTCATCTCCATGTTTTTACTGCAAAGGGTTGTCAAGAGTCCTGAATCCCAAACCTTCAGCTATTAATGTAAGAAGATCTACAGAAGACCAAACAACCTCATATCAAAGTGGAGATCAGTGGATATATGACTGAACATATGTTACAACATATGCCCATTTTACTTTAACATTCTTAAAATTTTTTTCTAATATACAAATTCATAATTTAATTTTAAAAGCAGACAAATTATAGACCAAATAAAAAATTAAATTATGGATTGTAAAGAAAATCAAAATGTTGACCTTGATGCCAATACTGAGATTTTAATCTACAGATTTTGAACAGATTTTATTATCTTTTAAATACGGAAGTACAATTGAACAAAATATATAAATAAATCACATACCATCACCATTAAATCGTTTAGCCTAGCACTAAAACCTGCATCAAATTGATGTATTTCACCAGCCAACCATAAAATAAGAAAAATCACTACAAGTTGAGAATCAGCTGAATACACTTTATACTTATGACACCATATTGTTTCTGAATTCTGATGTGCCTATAATCAATTGTAATTACTTTGCTTTTAAAAGATATAAATATTTTAATGATTTTTATAAGAATGACTTTTCCATGTAATGGAAATAATAATATGAAGCTACACATAAATTTCTTAAGAAAATAACTTGGTTAGATATATTAAATGTCTTCTCATAACCTAATCTAAAATGCAATTTTCCCCCCAGATATATTACACAAAGAGTTGGAAAAAGACTTTTAAAAACTAAGTGAAAACAGTTCTTTGCAGAGTGCTATGGACTTGGGAAAAGATACCAGTCAGCATAAATCAAATTGAAAATCTAATTTACCTAGATATGACTATCCTGCAGGAATCCTTTTATAGTGTTTTTTTCTAAACGTAGCTGCTTTAATTTTGTTCTTACCATTAGTTGGGTTTAAGTTATTATCTTTATTTACACTGTAGATAGACTTACAAATTGTAAATACTCTTGATAAGTTTTAAGAATTAGTGTTTTGATTGTGTATTGAGTATGTAAAGCATAGTGGTCCGACATTTAGTAGAGCTATAAAACAAATTCTTTATATTTCAACGAACATAGAGAAAACAAATGGAGCATGATTTTAGGAGGGGACTGCACGGTCTGAATCAGTTAGAAAAAAATGAGTTCTACAGCCCCAAACACCAAGTGACTGAACCGTAAAATAAATATGGAAGTTGCTAATAGCAGTTACGGCCCCAGTAAAAACATGATAAAAGGCTCTTTGACAGTAAGAAACCTTGGAAGCTGGGGCAAATACAAAATCTATTTTGTAGGGACTGGCAGTATCCTGCTGTCTTTAGTAGGGGTTTCTGACGACGTCTAGTTCATCTCCTTAAGTTGAAGTGATCTATCAAAATGCCTTGTTTCCGGGCTTCCCTGGCGGCGCAGTGGTTGAGAATCTGCCTGCTAATGCAAGGGACACGGGTTCGAGCCCTGGTCTGGGAAGATCCCACATGCCACGGAGCGGCTGGGCCCGTGAGCCACAACTACTGAGCCTGCGCTCTGGAGCCTGTGCTCCCCAACAAGAGAGGCCGCGATAGTGAGAGGCTCGCGCACCGCGATGAAGAGTGGCCCCTGCTTGCCACTAGAGAAAGCCCTCGCACAGAAACGAAAACCCAACACAGCCAAAAATAAATAAATAAACAAACAAAGTCAAGCATTTTGAAGCCCTTTAAAAAAAAAAAAAGCCTTGGAACAGTCAAAATCATTTGAACTTCAAAAACATATTAAAAAACAAAAACAAAAAAACTACAGTAGTATTGGCAGAGCACTTACTCCTTGATCCAGTCAAAATGGTAGAATATGCTGTAGTGCAGTATCGTTTTGTACTTGGATACATGTTTTTGACGTTATCAGCCCATATAAGCTTACTCAAAGTCTTGTTTGTTCATTTTAAATACAATAATCCTAGCCACTGATTTTGATGACATTTTTAACTTTCTTTTTATAAGATGAAAATGCTCAGAGAAAAATTTTAGATACTGATGATTCTCTCAGTATTTGCTCAAATTAAGGAGCCCGTAAGATAATATTTAATAAGATCCTAACCCTGATCACCTCTCTGAGCTCTTAATTTATCACTGTATTAGACACCCGCCACTCCTCTTCACCCCACTCCCACCATGCCAAAGCATTATGGCTTTGAAATGACTCTTATTGGGTTACATAATTTTTGACCAGTTTCTGTATTTCTTCTTGGAATCCTTCAGTGAAATGGAACTAAAAGAAGAAATTTCAGACGCAGAACAGCATTATGTTTTCCCCATAAACATTACCAGAACTATTTCCATCTCAAGAATCAATGCTTTCTCTTTTAAACATCTTTATTGGAGTATAATTGCTTTACAATGTTGTGTTAGTTTCTGCTGTATAACAAAGTGAATCAGCTATATGTATACATATATCCCCATATCCCTTCCCTCTTGCATCTCCCTCCCAGTCCCACCTGCCTAGGTGGTCACAAAGTACCCAGCTGATCTCCCTGTGCTATGGGGCTGCTTCCCACTAGCTATCCATTTTACATTTGGTAGTGTATATATGTCAATGCTACTTTCTCACTTCATCCCAGCTTACCCTTCCCCCTCCCCGTGTCCTCAAGTCCATTCTCTACATCTGCATCTTTACTCCTGTCCTGCCCCTAGATTCATCAGAACCATTATTTTTTTTTAGATTCCATATATGTGTTAGCATACAGTATTTGTTTTTCTCTTTCTGACTTACTTCACTCTGTATGACAGACTCTAGGTCCATCCACCTCACTACAAATAACTCAATTTTGTTTCTTTTTATGGCTGAGTAATATTCCATTGTATATATGTGCCACATCTTCTTTATCCATTCATCTGTGGATGGACACGTAAGCTGCTTCCATGTCCTGGCTATTGTAAATAGTGCTGCAATGAAGATTGTGGTACATGACTCTTTTTGAATTATGATTTTCTCAGGGTATATGCCCAGTAGTGGGATTGCTGGATCATATGGTAATTCTATTTTTAGTTTTTTAAGGAACCTCCATACTGTTCTCCATAGTGGCTGTTATCAGTTTACATTCCCACCAACAGTGCAAGAGGGTTCCCTTTTCTCCGAGGGAGGAACACTCCCAAACTCATTCTACGAGGCCACCATCACCCTGATACCAAAACCAGACAAAGATGTCACAAAGAAAGAAAACTACAGGCCAATATCACTGATGAACATAGATGCAAAAATCCTCAACAAAATACTAGCAAACAGAATCCACCAGCACATTAAAAGGATCATACACCATGATCAAGTGGGGTTTATCCCAGGAATGCAAGGATTCTTCAATATATGCAAAATCAATCAACATGATACACCATATTAACAAATTGAAGGATAAAAACCATATGATAATCTCAATAGTTGCAGAAAAAGCTTTCGACGGAATTCAACACCCATTTATGATAAAAACTCTCCAGAAAGTAGGCATAGAGGGAACCTACCTCAACGTAATAAAGGCCGTATATGATAAACCCACAGCCAACATCATTCTCAATGGTGAAAAACTGAAAGCATTTCCTCTAAGATCAGGAACAAGACAAGGTCGCCCACTCTCACCACTATTGTTCACCATAGTTTTAGAAGTTTTAGCCACAGCAATCAGAGAAGAAAAAGAGATAAAAGGAATCCAAATCAGAAACGAAGAAGTAAAGCTGTCACTGTTTGCAGATGACATGATACTATACATAGAGAATCCTAAAGAATCAGTGATTTTTTTCCAATGCCTTCTGGGAATCGTTCTGTAGCAAAGACTGCAGAACAGAGGGAACTACATAAAGAAGATTAAATGATCCAAGTATAAAGCCGATGGTGAACCTTCTTTTTCATATGTCCCTATGGGATCCTCTTTGCCTACTTGGGTGGCTGGCAAATAGTGTACTGTGCCTTTAAATGCAGGCGCGCGCGCGCGCGCGCACACACACACACACAATGTCAACAGGGATGCCTGGAAATGCTTATGCAGTTATTCTTGACTTTTAATATTATAAATGTTTTCTTTAGTTTAGTTTAGATTGGATACTAATCAATTTTTACCAAAAATAATTCACTTCCTTTAACCTTTACATCGAAAGATATGTGAAAATGCGTACTCTATTTTTTCTCATTCAAATTATGAACTTGTTAAGCACACACACATACACGTGCACAAACACATACACACTTATTTCCCCAAGGCAAATAAAATGTAGTTTATTCAATTAAGGAGTAACTAAAATGATTAGTAGCATTTCAGTGCCTTATAAACAAAACTCATCACTGCACTGTGTTCAAAAGCTTTGGTCATTGTACAGCAGGGAGTTCATTTGATCAAAATTTAGAGAATATCAGGGTTGGAAGGAAGTATATCTTATCTTATTGAACCACACTTTAGTAGTTGAATCCATGGGATGATATCTCTGCCAAGGGATCACTGACTATATGGTGTATACCTCCAGTAAAAAGGAAAAAAATATACTCTCTAAACACAGACTATTACTAGTAAGACATTTATTAATTGTATTATTAAATTGTTTCTAAAATCCATTATTATTGCAATGGTGAAGAGGTAAATGCAAAGCTAACCTCAGTCAGAAGTGTATTACAGTTAGGTTGACAGTAAATTATAAGAAACATCCACTGACTATAAATCTGTTACAGAATATGTAATACTGTATATTAAAACAGGATGGAGATGCTACATGAATTGGCAACCTTTTATATCATTAAAAAACCATTGAAAACCTAAAAATGATGCTTGCATATAGCTGCAGGTACTAGAAAATCTTTCATTTTAAAAGTTAATTCTGTACCATTCTTTTAAAAAATTTATCATCGTCATATGCAGGTATGTATTGTTTATATCAAGTGATTTTCGTGCCTAGATATAATTTAAGACCGTTAATATAAATTCATATTTACTTTCATATAAAAATATATATAAAAATAGAGTATTTAAAGGAGGTGGATATTCATACTAAGGAACTGATCAATCAAAATAGTTTTATGTTTTTGTATAGTAATGAAATTGAGGTATTCGTACATTTGGTAATTTCAGCTAAATACTGAATTAACCCTCTCAGCCTTTTTTCCCCAAAAGGAAAATAATCCTTTAAGAGCCATTGTAACTGTGAGACGTTATCTCACAACAAAGCGCTTGTACAATAAAAAATTTTACTATCTTAAACTTGAAGTATAGAAGAGAAAGTTCTCAGTACTAGGATTAGATATGTTTTACATGTATGCCACAGTTTTATAAAAAAATAATTCTATGTCTTTTCTAAATCTGGATTAGATACAGTTGCTCAGGAAAATCAAAATACAGTTACTAGTAACAGAGTAGTATTTGTGGACATATACACATGCTTTCTGGAAATAAATGCCTATGCACTTGAGAATGCTTAACCCTTTGCAAAATATTTACATAAAATATAATTGCAATCTTAAATTATATAGAGTTCTAACAGCAAACAAAGGCTTTCTTAAGTAATATCATCAATGAAACATAATAAAGTAACCCATGAAGAACTATATTTTCTCACTTTAAAATTACATATTTAATCAACTTAGACTGCAGTTACCCATCCAAGTTCACAGACAGGCTAGGAGGGAATGTTTATGAAAACTACAAAGAATGCAAAGAAATATACTGGTGTTTTAACTGTAAAATATTACACTTCCTATCGCTTTCATAGAATCTCTTAGAATTCCCTGGAGGAGCATTACTATTCTTTTCCTTTCAGTTATAGGATGTTAAAAATCTAGGAAGAAGCGGTTTTCATAAGCATTGGATTCACAAAGCCTAAAGCCTCATCAAAGCCATGTTTTCTCCTGGTAAAGGGCACAAGCGTAATCCCCACTTGCAGGTGTAATGTAATTCCTTTTTCCCCTTTCCAATACTAAGGTAACGATAAAGATGATAAGGCAATACTCAAGAGCATTATCTTTTTCCCCCATGTTTCAAATGTCTATATTTCTCTTTATTATCACAATGCAATACCCAGGCCACCACAGTGGATCTAGTTTATGATTATACTTCAGGTCACCATTTTCTAGTTCTGTCTTTCATCTTGAAACCAGCTGATTTCCATGTGCACATCCTAACTTTATAAAGCTGTAGAAAAAGAAAGTGTTAGGACTTTTCTAGCTACGTGTGCATTGGTGTGTTTTTGTGTGCCGGTGTGCCTCAGCATGGGCGGTGGAACCAAAATACACATCATGCACAGGATTTGGCTGCTAAACCATCGTCCGGGTGAGTGACTTGAATCCTATTCCAAGTTCAGTCCTTCTGCAGAGTCTGCACAGTTCTTTCACTGGCACACATCCTGCTGAGAAGGATTTCAGAGCAAACCTGATTAACTGGACCTCTGACATGATACGGTGATTGAACATTTGTTACAGAGTCCTGTTGTCGTTGTTGTACTTTGCTTTGATTGCTGAAATATTTTCCCACAACATGATTTCTTGATCGTTTCATTTTAAGAAAGTGATATTCTTTGGATAATTTTGATTTCACTACCTGCAAATAAAGAGCAAAAAAAAAAAAAAAAATAGTGAGGTAAAATCAAGGACATTTGAGACCCGCAAAGAGCAGGATAATTAACTCACAAACTTGAAGAAAACATCTCTAGCACATAGATGTTACAGATGTTGCCCAAAGGACATGAATATGATTGACATGACCAAGAACCAATGTAACTTATCTTTCAAAAAGGACCAAGGTTGAAATTAGAATTTCTGCCCCTTTTCTTACCTCAGGGCAGCTGTCTTTAATGCAACTAAGGAGTAGTCTCAGATAGTGTCTCTGCCTCACTGCTGTGTGTGTGTGTGTGTGTGTGTGTGTGTGTGTGTGTTTAGGCCAGATGCTAACATACAGAGGATACTAACATGCCTTTGCTGAGCCACTGATTCAAACATGGTACTCTAAGCCTGTCATGGCATCCTTTTATAGAATGATAGCTACAACTATTTTCAGAGAAAAGAGAAAATAGTTTTGCATTGCACACCCATAAGCTGACGCTGTTACAGTTAGTAGTTTCATTTCTCTGGGCACTTAGTAAGTCATGGAATCCGAAGGAGCAGCCTATGCTCTATTAAGCTAATAACTTTATAAATGTTTGTACATATGTATAGTTTTACCTTAAAATTGTTTTGAATAGGCAGTATAAGCATTTATAAAGCATAAAAGAGTATATAATAAAAGTTTCCTTCCCATCTCTTCTCCTCACTTTCAATCACTCAACAGCCTCCCCAGAAGCAACATATATTATAGTTTCTTCGGGATTCTCTTCATGGACATTTTATGAATATTAACACACACACATGAAAACAAAGAGGCCATATTTATTGTCTATTTGTACAGTATGTAAAACTTTGCTCTGGTGAAATCCTATAATTGTCAGCTTTAATCACTGGGCTAATATATCTCAGGGAGTTAGCAACAAAAGTCAGAGAAAACGAGGTGGGGACCCAGAGAGACTGGGGGAGGGGAGGGCTGAGAAGTAGGGAAAAGTGAAAATACTGGCAAAAATTTTTTGGGTGTGTTTACAAATTAATAGCAAATCTTTAATTTCATCAAATTAATGCAACTGTAAGACATTTTCAGTCACTATGGACACATTATTTATTACTGATGACTAATGAAAGCAAACTAGCACATATGGATTTTTAAAATTCTTTTGAGGGCTATGTAATGATTTAGGTACATATTTTTTGATCCCATATAAAAGAATGCAATGAAAACAGTTCCAACAATATAGAATATTTGAAAAAAGCAGCATGCGATCTATTTCGAAGGTAGGTATTTTTAGTTATGTTGTAAGTTAGAGGGAACCATTTTAGAAGAGTTGTTTGAATAGAAATTCTATAACAGTCTACGCCGAAAGGTTAAGAGCAGTGATCTTTAGGTGGACGAATTATAGGCAATTTAAAATGTATTCTTTGTAAATTTTTGGTCTTGACTTTTTAATTTTACTGCAATGAATGTGCATTACTTTGTAATCGTAAAAACATTGAAGCTATTCCCATTTTGAAGACAAATATAACAGGAATGCCTTTTAAAGACAATATACCCTGCTAACCCCAAATAAATGAATTGTTTTTTTGTAACTATGGGAGGTTTGGCTTTTCATGATCAGGCCCTCAGATGAAGTAACTCTTAAGACGTTCAGTGAAATCAGCGGGTTGTGGTGAGGAATCCCTATGGATCGTAATTTACAGCTCAGTCTGCAGTTAACCACTGATTAATATTCCAGGTCCCAACGTTGTGAGTTTCTATTATGCACCGCTCCTTCTACATCTGTTTGGTTGTACAATAACTTTAAATATGATAGGCTGGGGAGGTGCACCAATGTTTTCCTGAAGGTTTTGTCCATTTTGGAGGAGGTTTGTATTCACCTATAGCAAGATAAGTGAACATTCTTAAGGAAGTTTACTTAAGGAAACACTGAAGCATAAATATTACAGTCAACCCTGAAAAAATATTATTCCGATGTTCTGAAGCCAAAATAAGGTTAATTTTGTTTATATAATGTTATCTTAAGTTCTGGCTTTTTCAATTGCCTGATGATCTGCATGCTAATTACATGAAAAATATAGAAAGGTTCATCCCAATGCAAAAAGGTCATATTCCTTAAAAATTTTAATGTTTTGTGTGATTTCAGGGTTGCATTTAATGTTGCATTACCAGTGTTGGATAATGCTAGTTTAAATGCTTACAGTAATCTTGAAAGTGACTCATAAAAGGGATATACAAAAAATACCTATTTCCAGTGTATTTGCTGAAGCATGTAGCTTCCACTCGGGAGTAGTGTCAGTATTTTGCCAGATCACAGTGGGAAGGTTGATGATATACTTCTATTTTTAAATCACTAAGATGATCTCTGAGAAAGGAAGATGGAATGATGGTGTCTCCGCCAGCTTCTGAGGACCAGCCTAATGTCTCCTACAGGGAACACTTCTATTATGCTATATGAGATTGACCCCTACACAGCCATGCCAGGGATTGGCCCAACAATACCTAAGTCAGTTGGTTTCCTTTGAAAACTATTTTTCAGGAAATAATCAAAGATAATGAGTTTCCCAATTCCTTTGTTAAGCCAGTATCACCCTGATGAATCCTAAAAGCTGACAAATCTACAGAGAAAGAATGATTTCAATTTTGATTTGTCAAAACACAGACATAAAAAATCCTCCCAAAATGTTATTGTAAATGGAATCTAGGAGCATTTTAAAAATCTAGCAGTATTATGGGCTGTATTACTAGCACATACAATTTATTTCAGGAATGTTAAGCTTCAATATTATGAAATATTTTGTCACAGGAAATTACCAAAGAATTATTTGTAGCTATATGATTGTTTGCCCTGAAAACTCAAAGAAATCTACAGTAAAATAAGGAGATATTTTAAAGTTAATATTTAAAAATTATATAGCTTTCTATATTATATCAATAATAAGAAATATATTAGAGAAAAGATTTCATTACAATATTAAAACAACTTCATCAAGTTCAATGATAATCTATAGGACACAGGTGAAGAATGTGTCAAAAATTTAATGAGACATAAAAGAAAACATGAATAAATGGAAAGACATAACATGTCAAATCGTCCCAAGTTAATTAAAGAGCTATTCCAATTTTAATCACAGCAGGATTTGGGGGTATGTGACAAAGGAATTCTAAAACAGATCTTAAAGAATAAATGTAGGAAAATAGCCAAGACCATTTGGAAAGAAAAAAAAGCAGCGATGAGAGGATACTTTCAATACCAGATATTCATTCATCAACAGGACTTGAGTCTACCATCAACCTACCATGGACTCAATTTGTTGTCTGTATAAGCAAGTATAAGCAGAATTCAATACTGAGATAGAAAAAAACAGAAATTTTCACACTGCAGGTTAAAATGTATTTTATAAACTGCCCGTTCCCTAAAAATTTTCATGGAGAAATAAGGTAGTTCTAAATAGCACCCAATGTCATATAAATCCAGTGACCATAAATGTTGACAGCCTAAGAGTTTTTTTTTTTTTTTTTTTGCGGTACGCGGGCCTCCCACTGCCGCGGCCTCTCTGCCGCGGAGCACAGTCTCCGGACGCGCAGGCCCAGCGGCCATGACTCACGGGCCCAGCCGCTCTGCGGCATGCGGGGCCCTCCCGGACCGGGGCACGAACCCGGGCCCCCCGCATCGGCAGGCGGACTCCCAACCACTGCGCCACCAGGGAAGCCTAGCCTAATAGTTTTAATTACACAGGATTAAAATCAAGAGTGTGTGTTTAAAATGGAGCTAAGTGCCGAACTGCTAATAGGGTCTCCAATGAAGAAGGGAGTGAAAATTGAGGGGGTGTGTGTAGTGTAAAAACAAAAGTATTTTTGTTTTTATTGTATATACTTATGTAAAAATGTTTAGCATTAGCAAGAATTCATGTAATCCTTTTATAATAGAAAAGCAGTAGAAGAGAGACAAAGTGATGCTGTATCTTTCAAAATTAAAATTTATGATTTATTTTTGCCATATAATATCCATCTTTCAATCTTCAGAGTTCTCTGTGTTAGGAAACACATGGAGTAATTCAGATATAGTCCCTACCCTCAAGGGGACTATATAAAGACACATGTCTAAGACACTTGAAGTAAGAACAAGAATGAAATGACTTCAAAGACACTTGTCTGAGACTAGATCCCCAAGGTCAGGCACCATGTTGTTTCCGTATAATGAATAGTTCCTTAGTAAGTACATTAAGGAGACAGTGCTAATTTATGGTGGCCATGATAACTTGTTCACACAGCTATTATTTCTTTGAACTTATTTGTAAAATTTGGTGTCTGATATTGCCGGCAAACTGCTATCTCTGAGTTTCAAAATATTACTGTATTTTACCTACTCTTACTGACTCTAAAGTGGAGGAAGAGGAATTAGCTACATTTTTAAGTCTTGGAAATGTTATGCAAGTGAAGGATGTTTGATACCTGTACAGTAAAGAGAGAACTGTTTCTTTTCTTTGATCTCATGTGTAGAAATGTGCCCATGTGAGTCCTTCCAAAATCAGAGGACCATTTGGGGTTACTAAATTCCAACTACAATGGCAACTGGAATGTGGCTTTGAAAGAGAGGTGTTAGCAATACAAATGTTAGGTTTATCTCTGGGGCATAATAGTAGTAAACAACAAAAATGAGCTATTAGAAAACAATGGTGAAAGATTTAGGTCTTGAACCAGAGACAAAGGACTCTAGATGTTTGTGTACGGTGGTCACCTCAATCAGAGACAAATACTAACATCTTGATGCTTCCAAAAACTTCTCTAAATCTGGGTGCATACGACTCAACAACTGAGAAAGAGACGCATCTATCTAGAGGAAAAAGGAACTACTACATATGGTTAATAACACCCATGTGATTGGGGAAATGTTTACATTACTTGAAACATGAGTGTTAGCTGGAGTTTTATTGTTCTTTTTTTGCCACTTTAAAATAATCCAAAGTAACTCCTTGTCTTTAGTTTTGTTGTCATTATTTTCTTTTTGTGACTTTGCTGTGTCAAATTATACTTAAAATTAGGAAGAGAGAGTGAAGGACAATTGGTCTCCATAAAGTGTGATAACCTGTTAGGTCAGCATTGTTCCCTAATCACAAGTATAAGTGTAATAATAAAAATTATTTTTTTCTCACAGCAATGTTCAAATTTAGATTAAGTTACAAATAGGAATAGACTTTTAAGTAAGGATTATAGTGTTTCAAAACAGTAATAGATTTTTATTATAGTATATATGGAAACTTGGAGAGTAATTTTGGAGCTGGAATCAAGGGCTGCAATGGGGATAAGATATTATAGGTTATGTAGATGATCACATTTTTCTGTGACTCAGTCCAACAAAAAAATCTGTGCTTTGGTGTGTAGAAGTAACTTTTGCTTTCTCTTAGGCTTCTTATATGCTAAGAAGTCTCCCACTTTATGATTGTATATCTTTCCACATCTCTATATAATTAAGGACTTGGGCACACAGACATTTTAGAAGGCATACAAATGCCCATAATTCAACTTGACTGGTTTGGGTCAATGGCTATTGTAAGACTTCCCAAACAAATGAAAAAGTGTTATAAATTACAGGACAAAAGTACATGGCAACTTTTACTATTAAATTCATGTAACTTCAACACTCAAAATTGATTTCACATAAATAGTCATCAGAATGAATGTGTTACCATGTCAATTAATTGCTGCATCTAAAATAACTATGAATTTCCTTTTTTAAAAATTTAATTTATTTTTATACAGCAGGTTCTTATTAGTTATCTATTTTATACTTATTAGTGTATACATGTCAGTCCCAATCTCCCAATTCATCCCCCCCACCCCCCCCACCCCCGCTGCTTTGCCCCCTTTGTGTCCATACGTTTGTTCTCTACATCTGTGTCTCTATTTCTGCCCTGCAAACCGGTTCATCTGTACCATTTTTCTAGATTCCACATATATGCGTGAATATACAATATTTGTTTTTCTCTTTCTGGCTTACTACACTCTGTATGACAGTCCCTAGATCCATCCACGTCTCTACAAATGACTCAATTTCATTCCTTTTTATGGCTGAGTAATATTGCCTTGTATATGTGTACCACATCTTCTTTATCCATTCATCTGTCAATGGGCATTTAGGTTGCTTCCATGTCCTGGCTATTGTAAATAGTGCTGCAATGAACATTGGGGTGCATGTGTCTTTTTGAATTATGATTTTCTCTGGGTGTATGCCCAGTAGTGGGATTGCTGGATCATATGGTAATTCTATTTTTAGTTTTTTAAGGAACCTCCATACTGTTCTCCATAGTGGCTGTATCTTTTTTTTTAATTAAATTTTATTTTTTTTATACAGCAGGTTCTTATTAGTTATCTATTTTATACATATCAGTGTATACATGTCAATCCCAATCTCCCAATTCATCACACCACCACCTCCCCCCACTCAATTTACATTCCCACCAACAGTGCAAGAGGGTTCCGTTTTCTACACACCCTCTCCAGCATTTGTTGTTTGTAGATTTTCTGATGATGCCCATTCTGACTGGTGTGAGGGGATACCTCATTGTAGTTTTGATTTGCATTTCTCTAATAATTAGTGATGTTGAGAAGGTTTTCATGTACTTCTTGGCCATCTGTATGTCTTCTTTGGAGAAATGTCTATTTAGATCTTCTGCCCATTTTTTGACTGGGTTGTTTGTTTTTTTAATATTGAGCTGCATGAGCTGTTTATATATTTTGGAGATTAATCCTTTGTCCGTTGATTCGTTTGCAAATATTTTCTCCCATTCTGAGTGTTGTCTTTTCGTCTTGTTAATAGTTTCCTTTGCTGTGAAAAAGCTTTTAAGTTTCACTAGGTCCCATTGTTTATTTTTGTTTTTATTTCCATTACTCTAGGAGGTGGGTCAAAAAAGATCTTGCTGTGATTTATGTCAAAGAGTGTTCTTCCTGTGTTTTCCTCAAAGAGTTTTATAGTGTCTGGTCTACTATGAATTTTCAAAAAGCCAATATAAAAAGGGAAAGCTTGGTGAATTGGAAAAGCGTCAGGCAGATTACAAGCAAATACCTTTTCTAAAACTGATCTTGACTTGAATAACACCCAAGGAACTTCTGATGTGGTTCCAGATCCACAGAACAAAATAGAAAACAATTTTCAGTGGTGTAAGTGTTCCAAAATCTCTAGACCAGATTAGGGGGGAATGCTCTGATTACAAATGTGTTTCACAATCATGGGTAGGGTCTGAGGAATGAGGGTAATGGTTTTTTAAGGTTAGAAAACATGAGCTTGACCAGGCAAAACCTGCTAACACAATCTTTTAAGATGAATGTATACTATTGAAGTACTTTTTATTTGGTATTGTCATTCTGCATTCAATCCAAGATCCAGTCACAAAAGTTATGACCAGCTGCAAAAGTAGTTTAAGAATTCACAGAAATAGAATAAAAATAAAGTGACAAACAATAGCTAGAAGCCAGTCCTTATATTTCATTTCAGGAAATCATGCAATTTTTACAGATAATAAGGAATTCTTTCATCTACCCCCCTACCCCCAATATTTAATTATGGCCACATGAAACAAGCTATGTTTTGAGTGAAGGGAGTCCAACTTCTCAATGGGTCAAAGATGCTGAGGATTAGAGGGCAAGACTAAAGTTTTCTTTAGGAATGAGGATTTTTTTTTCATTTTGTTTTTGGTGTTTCCAGATATGCAATGTCTCTGTCTCCCATCCTACCTCCAAATCTTCAACCCTTTTTACCTGACAGCTGAGGCTTTTTCATTCCTGTCCCCAGTCAGAGCTCAGTTCCTGACTTTGGGAACAAATTCTGCTCTGAAGTGGGAATATTCATTAGAGGGAACTACAGATCAGTAGTTTACCTATTTCATGTTAAACTGTTGGTTCTATCTTATACTTCTACGCAGTTCCCCAGAGACTAACTCCCTGTCTTAAACTCAGTTTCCTAAGTGGGTGAGTATTCATGTAACTGGATTCTTGATACTATTTGAATAACCTTTGTTAGTCTAATCGATTTCAAGCTATGTTACTTCCCTGCTCTATTTAGATGGACATGTTGTGTCTTGGAATCTATTTTGATCTTAACTCACAGGTGTTTGTTTCCATCCATCTCTCCTGAACTTAGAATTTATATTTAAGAATATGGCACTAATGGGAGTTCCCTTGTGGCCTAGTGGTTAGGATTCTGAGTTTTTCACTGCCGTGGCACAGGTTCAATCCCTGGTAGGGGAACTGAGATCCTGCAAGCTGCACAGAGCGGACAAAAAAAAAAAACAAAAAAACATATATATATATATATATATATGGCACTAAAATGTTATTTAGGAAACAATTTGTGTGGACCAACATTTCTCACTGCTGGAATCACTGTAGGAATTTGCCCAGCACTACCCTGGCCTTTTTAAAAGAGATCTACTAGGCTATTGCATTTCTTGTCAGAAGAGCTCTCCAGCATCCTGTCTGAGGAGGCACATGCCTGACTGACTGCTGGTATGTGGGGGGCTTGGGGAGAAGTTTGGGGGGCTCTACTTTTCAGCAGCCAATTTTGCTTTTGGCTTTCTGATTTTAGCTTCTAGATTAGTTTGCTCTTTGCTTTCCCTGTGTTTCTGAGTCTAGACTCTCTGCTGTTCAACTTTAAAAGAAATCATATGTATGGTTGTAGGTTCTTGACTGCATGGGTTGGGGTAAGGGACTCAGGGTCCACCAGTTTTGCACACAGACTTTGAACCAGTTGTTTTCTGACGTGTGCTGTAGCCCTGCCTTCCTCAGCACGTGGCTCCTTCAGGTCTGAGCCATTCAGACGATCCGTGGGTCAAGGGTGCCCCTCCTATAATTGGTGTTTCTCCTCTCTAAGCACTTTACTTTTTTAGGGAAAATATGAACTTTTATTCTTTAAAGCTAGGAACCAATTTTTAATATATTTTTTAGTTTTTATTGAAATATAGTTGATTTACAGTGTTGTGTTAGTTTCAGGTGTACAGCAAAGTGAGTCAGTTGTGCATATATATATCTATCTATTCTTTTTTAGATTCTTTTACATTATAGGTTATTATAAGATATTGAGTATAGTTCCCTGTGCTATACAGTAGGTCCTTGTTAGGCACTTTACATTGTAATTCCTTTGCAGGCTAAGTCAAACTTCTTAAAATGAATTCTGTCTGTTATGAGTTACTTCTTATTCTGTCTTTTTTTTGGGTGGTGGTGGTGGTGAAGATTTATGTCTTTAAAGTCTTTTTCGTGGAGTTTCAAGTGGAAGAGAAGATATATGCTTGTGGTCAATCTGCCACATTTAATCTGTACTCCAAACGTGATTTTAGACCTTATTGTCTATGCTAGTTTTCCCAAAGTGTGTTTACTGAGGTGTTAATAGCTGTTATTAAAAAAAGAAAAGTGGTTCTCTGGCCAACATTTTGGGAAAAACTGGGTCAAACTAAGCTAAACCGTTTCTTTGCTGTAAGGGCTTTGGGATCATTTAATATACTAATACTATTTAAGAATCCTTAAAGTGGAGGGGGATACAATATTTCCCAAACCGCAGATCCTGTTTTCACCAGGCTAGAATGCTAAAACCTAAAGTAGGAAAAATGCTAATCAAAGCAGTTCAAAGTCCATCTCAGCTTGGCACTTAAAGGTTGGTAGTGAAACCTCCAGAAATGAGCGTTCATTGCACAGAATATGAGATAAAATAGTGATGTGTCAGCATCTCTTTCTAAGGCATACTGACATTCCATGTTCCAGTACTGCAGAGGTTGGGCTGGACAGCTGCCTCCTGGGGATATAGTACCAGTGCAATGTAGAGTGACTGACACTTTTCTTTGTTCATCCTCCATTATAACTGTCCTTCTTAAGAGAGATACCCTGATGTTATTGGGTATCCACCATTCCATAGAGGATGGTCCCTTTGGAAGAGGATTTTGTACCAATCCATCTCAGGAAAGGTTGGGCTCCATTATGGCTAATGAGTTCATTCTCACCGATCTTAAATCTAATTCAAGATTAGATCTTGAATCTATCCTGATAGATAGATTCAAGATCTAATCTTGAATTAGATTCAAGGCACCGATCTTGAATCTAATCGGCCACTAGAAAAGGCTAGAATTCACTTGCAAATGGAATGAACGTGAATTATTTTACACAGAAAGGACTGTTTAGAATTATCTTCCAAAAAATGGGGTGTAGGAATGGTAGGTAGAGAAAGCTTCTGTGACTCTTCTTTAGTTACAGAGTCATTGAAAGATTTCAGGTGACACCATTCCATTTGCAGTGTAGAAACATTACACCTGGTGGGGGCAGGAAAGATGAACTCAAGTAGTTCAAAGTGAAGGTTCCAAGAGGAAGATATTGTAATAGTCTAGGGCAAATGAATGACAGGGAAGAAGACCTTCCATCTCATCTTGTTCATTTACCAGCATCCTACCAACTATTTACCAGTGTCCTTGACCTGGTCCTCTCCCACATTGTCAGCAGCCTTCCTCTACCAGTCCTACCCGCTCCTGTATACTCACTCTACCCCTTAGTATTAACTATTCCCCCTCTGCCCATAAACATGCCAAAGTTGTTCCTCCTATAAACTGCCCCTAGATCACTTTCTCTTCTAAATCCAATATCTTCCCCTCTTTCTTATTGTTACTTGTTGAAAGGTTTTACCTTTTCTCACTTCTTATTCCTCTTCATTCTATTGTAGTTTACTCCCAATATTTTACTGAAACTACTCTTAATATGGTAAGAAAGGACCTTATCAATGCCAAAAATCAATGACTATTTTAAAATCCCTGTCTTAATAGAGTTATCTATTACACTAGACAACATTAACCCTGTTTCAATCTCTCCTTACACATTTTCACTTTTTGGTTTTCCATGGCACTCCACTCTACTAGAGCTTTCCTCTAACAGTTTATTCTCTAAATGCAAATGCTCCTATTTCTCCCAACTTGGCTTAAATATTGGTGTTTCCAAGGGTTCCTTCCTCAACTCTTCTTACTCTTCTCACTTTCTTTGGATGATCTATTTTCATCATTTCGACTATTATCTATTTTCTGAGGACTTCCAACTTTTTAATCTCCAGCCCCACCCTGTCCCTCAAGCTTCAGATGTGTATCTCCAACTGCCTGTTAGGAGGCAGGCAGGCATCCTGGATGTCCCACAGGCATCTCAAACACAATATGTTCAAAACGGAATTCATCTTTTCCCTAAGCCTGTACCTTCTCAGTTACTCCATGTCTCAATTGCCGGTTCAGTTCTCTAATCCGTCACCCAAGTTAGGAATCATCTTTGATTCTTCCTACACCTCATGCCACTCATAAGATCTACAGATACATATTTAATAGGGCTTCTATTTGTCTGCTTCTCTCTTATGATTGCTGTCTCTGTCCAGGTTTGGGTGAGCCCTTTATCATCTCTTACCTGACTTCTGAAAAATTCTCCTAACTTCTATCCCTGGCTGAGTCCTTTACAAATCTTCCCTCCTCATGGTTCTCAGACTTACCTACTGGAAACAAAGATGGGATCATCTCACTTCTCTCCAAAACCTTTCATTGACTCCCCATCACTTAGAGGATAAAGTCTAAGCTCTTACCATGATCTGGCCCTAGCCTACTTTTCCCAGTCCCCTTTTATAACTGATGTTCTACAATATACAGAATTGCTTGTGATTTCCTGAGGACATCAGGTTATTTCAAAGCTACTTTGGTTCACATTGTCTTAGGGGTTGGAATGGTTCCTTCTGCTATTACCTTACTACTCGACTAGGACAAACTCATCCTTTAATAAGAAACTTGGGTAGTTTTCAAGGAGAGATTCACTCAATCCTCAGATTGGATTAGGTGCCCCTTCTTGGTATTATTACAATACCTTATTATATCTCTTTAACGTATTGTTTCATAGTATGGATTTTTATGCCTGACTCTCTGACTACAATGTGTTAAAGGTAGAAAATGTGACTTACTTATTTTTGCATTACTCTTGTTTAGCTCAAGAACTGGACTCAAAAGATAAATATTGGACAATTAAGTAAAAGAATAAATGTGGTCGAGGCAATTGGAACAGAGTATAGCGGAAAGACTTGGAAGAATATTTACGAGGTAAACAGGATTTGGCAACTAGCTGGCTGGAAGTTGCTAGGGGGCTGAAGAAACATAAGGAGGAGTCAAGGATGACCCTAGCTTGTAAATGACAGTGCAAGAGAGTGAATTCAGGAATACAAGAGAACAAGAGAGCGTAAAGGGAATATTAATTCTCAATTTGGAAACATGTTGAGTTTGAGACGCTTATAGGAATTCTACAAAATGTTTTCTACTTCATTTGACAGCAGTTACACAATGTACAATGCCTACACAGACACTCAAAAATTTGTTGCATTAGATTTCTATTACTAACTTATTAAAAATAGCCATGCTGATGGTTAAATTCTGGGATCTGCTATGTAAGATGACTACACTTGAATCAGTTATTTTTTCTTGAAAAGTCAATATTTCAGTTTTTTAGAGAGATGAATTTAAAGGCTTTTTTCTTCAACTGTGTTCATAATAAACTTTGTAAGTTTGAAGGAAAAAGAGAAAACCTTTAGGTCCACAATACAGAAGGAAAACATTTCTAGGCCAGATAAGCTTTTGTTAATTTAATTAAGATTAAATAATAACAGGAAATCATCTCTGGCAAAGAACTGAAAACCTCTTCTTTCCAAGGTGCAAGAATCAAAGGAAACCTGTTGATATTAGAGCTGGGCGGTGATGCCGGAGGGCTCTGTGTTTTGCTTTGTTTTGTTTTGTTTTTGACTGAGTCAAAAGCTAGAGCGACATCTGCCAGAAAACAGAGACATCATAGAAAGTTTGTGCATAACAATTGGTTGTGGGTTTGCCCCTTCTGCAGCCAGGTTTGGGCTGGTAATATGTTTGTCTCCTTTCCAGGTTTTAGCTCACTCACAGTAGATGTTTGCCACATAACTAAAGGCACCATCCAAAACCACTCTTGGGCGACAGCTACCTGGATCCTGTTTGTTGTCCTGTATAAACACTGGGAAAACAAATTCCACTTCTACCCATGAAGAGAAACACCTGCTTTTCTAATCAGCAGGAACATTTTAGTCGAAACTGACGCATACCAGTTGGGAAATTGTTTATAGATTCATGGTGGCAACATATCCTCTCTTGGTGACTTGACAGATGAAAGAGACACCCCAAGACCTTTAATCTCACCTATGGCAGCAAGAGCCCACTGGAGCAGGTTTGTTATGTCTAGGATAGAATTCTCACCACAAATCAAAGAGAACACATCGAGATCTTACCGTGATGATTACAGCAATCCTTCTCAGGTATCTATGAATCTATAGTGGGGATGGTTTAATTGAACACCAAAAGATATAAGGCTCCCAAACCCCAAATCTTATTGCTCTAATACAGTAGATCTTAATGCTTGCTTTTACTGTGCAACAAATTCCTTTCCCAGCTCCTGAGTCCAGCACAGAGGAAGAAATGGTTGTTATTAATGCATTTCTGCCTTTAATGTTTTGTATGAGACGAGTAATCTACGTTTTCTTGGCTTGCCACATTCATCATCAAATCATCCTTTGCAAAAAGCTTTCGATTTTCTTGATTGTTTATAATAAGCTAAACAGTGACTCAAGATGTTGGGTGATGGTTTAGAAAGACTATAAAACATCCGTGTCAGCACTGGAAACTTCCTGAGGTACAAGTGGTACAAATTGTTCAAGAGTTAAGCAACAATTATGCCCAAGTGATGAATGGGTTTAGAGACTTTGTGATAAAGGGAGTCAGTTGAGAAAGATGATCTTATCAGTTCCATGTTGTAACTGGAAAGGTGAATGCTTCCAGAAGTATTTCAGCTCCAACAGGAAAACATCAAAATGGATAACACTGCTCGAGAATCAACAGAGATAATTTGGGCAATACCTATATAGCTTGCCATCGAGGTGGCACACATTAGAAATAGGGTTTAATAAAACACAATTTGTGTATAATAATTGCACACAAAAAATTATAAAATCAAATAAGTGAAGTAATTTTACCTGACATGCTTAAATCATGATTATGGAAATTAAGGATGGTTTTTATTAGTAATAATTATAAGCCAATATTCTAGTTCTGATGGTTCAAAGAGTCTTTACTGTAGTTCTCAAATTCCATGACTCCTACTGTCAACTGGTTGATCCTGTGACAATCATGTGGGAAGGGCATCTTCAGTTTTTATTTTGTTTTAGCTGCACTGTGTGGCTTGTGGGAGTTTAGTTCCCCGACCAGGGATAGAACTCGGGCCCTCAGCAGTGAAGGCATGGAGTCCTAACCACTGGACGGCCAGGGAATTCCCGCACATTTTGTTTTTAATTGGAGCCATGTGGGAAATCAGTAGAGGACTTCTCTTTTTTAGACTTCCAGAGCACTAAAGCTGAAAAAAGAAAAACAGGTACCCTCCCCCAAAATACTAACTGGAGACACATTATGTAAAAGTAAATAAGTAAACCTTTTCTAAAAGAGGCAAAAAACCTCTGTATGTTGTCATATGTATGTTGTCTTTCAAAGCCCCCATTTTCTGTGGGTTTGGCAACCTTTGGCTTGTTTTTACAGCCAAAATGGTTATGGTGATACTAGGTTGGCTCAGCTGCAAGTTCAGTTTCTTCCTTTCAAGCTACCTGCTCTTGTATTTCTAAGTCTTGACCTTTTGTAAATAGGAAAGACATTGGAAGGATATTTTCTTATGGAAGAAGTAAGTAGACACACAGTATCCTACAGCTTAAAAATCTGATCTGCAACAGCATGGCCAAGCTTCAAGTTGCTAAAATGCCATGCTCTCAGCTGTTGGTGGAGGCTCTCGCTTCTCTGAGATGTAGTTCCATTGCCACACAAAAATATAACATGAATTCATTAGCAGAACATACAGAAGAACCAATGCAGTGTCAATAACTTTTGGACATTCATAAAAATCTGAGGATCGAGATGGATTCTGATAGTCATCTTAGGGCTGAAAAACAGGATCAGAAGAAACCTTTAGTTGTCACCTCACTAGTCAACCCACTCATGACTGCACTCTGGTTTACAAAGGGGGCCACACCAGAAAGAACAACTGGATCAGTATCTGACAGGACGGTCAAACGAGACAATCTCCATCGCAGTTTCAGCTGAAGCTCCTGAGATCTAAAGCCAACAACAGTAGCCAAGTAACCTCATAGTCCAAAGCAATGTACGGGCAATGTATGCAAAAATGTGGACAAAATCCTGCTTAGCAAACCCTTGTCTGATTAGGTGTTGGGAAAAGGAGAATAAGGAAGAGAAAGAATTTCTGTGAAGGACATTTCCCCAATACTTTATGGTTTTCCTCCATCTTGGGCAGTTGCTTCATCCTTGCTTTAAGCCAAGTGAGACAGGACTTCAAGAGACCAACTTTGAGAGGCGGACATGTGTCCTTTGGGGATTGGAAGCATTAGAACTGGTATGAGACACCATGGCTATAGATCAGCTTTAAGGTGGCAGAGAGAGTGAGAGAGCAAGAGTGAGAGTGAGAGCTAGAGAGAGAAAGAGAGAAAAAAGAGACAGGGCTGCACTGGGAGCTCACTGTATTTCTAGCAACAGCAGAGCAAGGATGCATGGGTGTTTCTTGTGGACCAAATGTGGACAACTAAGTAGAGTGAGCCTGGTGCTATGCTGAATATTTTCCAAGAGGAAGCCTGGAGAAGCAATGTGACCCCCAACAGAGGGATGGACAGTTGGAAGCCAAGGGGGCAAGGAAGGAATGCAGCTGTAAGGTAGACATTGCCTCTGTCAAAGAAGCTATTATCAGAGGGCTCGGTGGGAGTGTCTTCAAGAAAGTTCACAAGAGCACGTTGAAAGGAAAGAACCAGCATGTTATGCCCAGAAAGCACATCGATGGGTTACGCTTATGCCACTCAGGTCAGACTTTTGTTGCCCTTAACATCTCCCTAACCTGACCCAATGAAGAAAGGGATGGGAGAAGAGTAGCAAAGCACGATGGGGGAAAAAGGAAAGGAGCCTCCTGCACCCTCTCTCTTACTTTGGGCTTTTGAGACTGAGGCAGGCCTGAGCTGGGGGAAGGAAATACCTTCATGTGGTTATAACACAGGACTGGGCAATTTTAGTACTGAAGTGAGAGTCTTCTTGTACCTGAAAGTGATTGGAGTCCTATTATTATCTGAAAGTGGCTTTAAAATATTGGGACTTACCAAGATTTTATGCAAGTGTAGGGAGGAAATAATCTACAGAGTTTGAAAGGGCAGGGCGGGGGGAAGGAAAAAAAATATTTTCTGCTATCACCTTCTCAGCTAAGACTATTTAATTACTGGCTACAAATAAAATCATTTCCACCACTAGGAAGGAAAAACTATTCAAAACACAGGCCCTCCAGGAATTCCCTGGTGGTCCAGTGGTTAGAATTTGGCTGGGGCCAGGTTCGATCCCTGGTCTGGGAACTAAGATCCCATAAGCCACGCGGTGCAGCCAAAAAAAAAAAAAAAAAAAACAAAACAAAAAACCAAACCTAACAAAGGAAAACAAACAAATAAACACCACAGGCCCTCTGGTTAATGCATTGGATAAACCAGTGGAGGAAGCTCATTCATCAATTTAGCCTTGATTTTCAAGCTCCACTAGGACATTTGCCACCTTCTTTGGATACAATTTCTGATGGGAAGGCTTGGAGCCTATTAGAAAAGACAAGTGCTCTCCAGGTTCCCATCTTCCTGCTCGTGTTGACCAGTGATTCTGGTTTTCAGGTGTCTACATAAACAGTAATTATTCTAACACACTTCATTTTGTAGAACCTCGAGTTGGCACTGCTACATGCTTTGGCTGAGAGATGATGAACACATTGTTTAATCTCCTCCGGACATGGTTTCTTTAATGCAAAATAAGACTGACAATGCAATTAAAGTTATAATGAGAAATTTAAAAAAATCAAAAGCTACAAAAATCAGAGAGCCAGCATAAATACCTCATGAAAATGACATCCGCACGTCCCCTGCAAAAACTCTTTGTATCGCCCCATTGTTATAGTGAATGTGTCAACCACTTCATAGCCATATTTTTTTGCAGCTTCCAGAATAATCAAATTTTCTTTCCATAAATTCTGAACTTCACTCTGTATTGGAAAAGAGAACAATGAGAATTTTGATTAAGAAGACTTTTATGATTTAATAATTCAGGTAAAATCATGTAAATTGTCTTTTTAAAGATTGATCTTATTGTAAGATAAAGAATTAATTTCTTTAAGATGTGTTCCAATTTTCATGTTCCCCTTATATAAACATTGATGTAAATATAAAACAGCAATATATCAATATCTATAGTGACACACAGTTTGGAACTTTTTCTTCTATGAAAAGCAGTTAGGTTTATTGCCCACAGAGATCCACTGAAGTAGCTAAGATTCTCAATTTAAAAACCAAGACTTGAAAATCACAAATTCTAGCTCCATCTATTTGAATTCTTTTAGGCATTTGAGTATTAATTAGTATGTTTTGTTTTTAGCTCTGTGCTGGGGGACAGGAATACAAGGATAATAAACCATGGTACCTGCTCTTAAGACATTGCATTCAAATAGGAGAAACACATATGTAAATATTTACTAAGTCCTTTATTGGAGGTAAATATACCAGGCTCTGGGCTGGGAGAGAAAAGGGAATAGCTCTGCAGGGGCAGGGGGACAGCTGGACAGGGAGACTTCAAGAGGGGTTCCTGAGCAGAGTGAGGTTTGCTGGTTGGCAAACAGGGTGGGGAAACAGAAGGGGAGAGTGCTTTGGCGAGCCCCAGAAGTGAGTGAAGGCTCCAGCTGCTGCTTCGCTAAATCATATTCCTCCCTCCCTCACCAGCTGTGCCTGAAGCAATGATGGAGCTTGGTGGGGGTTCTAGTTCAGGTCCACTGTTGAGAAGAGGGACTCCTCCACTAACTACTCCAGCTCCAGGATGCCTCATTGGCTTGGCCAAGACTTTCTCAGACTGACCCATAGTCTGAGACTCTTCCTACCTCATCCATCCTTCTTCTACTCCCTTTATATCAGACACATTACAGTCAAACACGGTTCCCAGTACAGAGCAGACATTCAAAAAATATTTCACGCAAGATTGAGTGATATGCATTGGGTGGTGTGGTCTGAAACTGTTCTCACCTACTTCTGCCCCCTCCTTTTTATTCTTCTCAAACAGTCTTTCTAATAAATCCCTTTATTTGGCTAACCCTGTCATGGTGTCTGTCTCTTTGAGAACCCAAACTAACACAGGGAGGGAATTGAACTCCCCTTGTCTTTTCTAAAGAACAAAAAAAATTTTTTTTTCATTTTCCAGGTAAAACAGCAAATAATTACTTGCATTTATTAATCCACCTGCAAGGTAAAAGAAGCAGTACAAAGACATCTAATTTTCTGTCTTCTCCATTGTGCTTGCATAACTATTTTTATGTGACATTCAAAGAAGAATGCTCCCCTCTGCCCCCCAAATAAATGCAGTGAATAGAAAAGGCTCATAAAGGAGAAACCTGGAGGAAAAGAGACAGATGGGAATTTGGTCTCTGCCATCCCCTGAAAAATAATGCTCAATACCATTTGTAGGCCTTTTCGTGTTTGGTTACAGTATCCTCTCAACTTTAATGTGTCCAATTATAAAAGGTAGAAGAAACTTTACAGGGAGTGTTTTACAGAGAAGGTTCAGTTCTCTGGGAAACAGACTCTGAGTCAGAAATTTGCATGCAGGAGGCCATCAGGAAAGCGCCCTTGCGATCAGCTCCTCCAGGGGAGTGAGGGCCTACACGCGGGATAGAGAGAGAAGTTGAGCTGCAACATTGTTGCAACAGAGGCTTTTGCTGATCCCACCGGGAGTTCTAGAGCTGGGGTGGCCCTTCTGAGATGGCCCAAATTAAGGAAAGGGGGCTGAGTCTTGGTTGAGGCTCTGCCCAAAAGGCAATTCCTGCTGGGACTCAGGTCACACCCGCAGCAGCCCGGAGGAATGAATGTCTCAGCCCTGAAGGGACCATCTGGGAGCATGCAAATCTGACAAAACGTCACTCACTCATTCATGCGTGAGAGGTTTTCTGAGAGTCTCCTATGTGCTGAGCACTGTGTTTTGCATTTGGGGTACCAGAGTGAGCCATGCAGAATTCCCTCCCCCATGCCGGCTCCCACAGAGATTAGTCTAGCAGGGGAGACAGACAACCAAAGCTGGTATCTGTTGAGGGACCTGGATGAGGACACCGGACAATGTTAAAGGAGCTCATAGCAGGAAAAGCCAACTGAGTCCAGGGTGTCAATTAAATCTTCCCAGAGAAAACTGCATTTAAACTAACACTTGAAGGGTGACCAGAAGTTACCCAGGTGAGGGGGTAGTGGGAGAGTGTTCTTTGGGAAGAGGGAACAGTGACTTCCAAGACCTGGAGGTGACTGAGAGCATGGCATGCTTGAGGAGCTGAAACACTCGGTGTGGAGTGTGTGTGTGTGCGCGCGCGCGCATGTGTGTGTACACGTGTGCATATGTGTGGAAGCAAGGACTAAGTCTACCGAGGAAGGCGGAGGCCACGTCTTGAGTGGCCACGATGAGGATGATGAATGCCAGTGTCTGATGACAAGTTCAGAGTTCTGTTCTGCCTCCACTTGCTCTTGTCCTTTTCTCTTTCGTTCTATCATTCCCCCTCCTCTTCTTCCCTCCTTTTGTTTTCACCCAGTTTGCAAAGACTGATGAGCACAATGGAAGCCCTGGTGGCAAGCACGATGGTTAACAGTGTCTGGCGCAAGGTAAGTGCCAAAGAACTGTTGGCAGAGATGAGTTCATTCTAAATCGACGCAGGCATCACAAGTACTCCAGTTCCTGCGAGAAGCCACAGTCAAGGAAGCAAAGCGGAGCTACCAGAGTCCTCAAGGAGGAATTACAAATTTGACCTGCAGCTTTCAAATAACATGAAAGGAGATTCAACTCATAACCCACAGAGACAATTATCAAAAGACCCCTCTCCTAATCCCGGACCATCTCAAACCCTTCATCTACCCCAGATGCTAAATGTCTCAACTCACTTTAAATGACCTTAACCCCTCCTGACTCCAAGAGGCTGAATTTGGAGGTTTTATTTGGGCCACTTTCTACCAGTTCTCCTGCTTTGGCATCACAGATCTGGCAGCCAGGCAGGCAAAGTTTTGAGAAAAGAGAGGAGGATCCTGTAATCCCTGTTGGAGAAAGCTAGGAGCGCTCGTAACTGACACAAAAATAAATCTCACTCGGTTTACACATTAAATGGACAGCCTCCTGTCTCCCCAGTTCCCAGTGCCCCCCCCAACGAGCTCCCCTGAGCAATTGCACACAAACCTGGCTGCCTGTGACCTCTTCTTGCTGAGCAAGGGCAGCTGGTTCTCTTATCTACAGATGTTGTCTTTCCTTTCTTTTCTGAGACTTCTATTTACTGTTGAGACTGACTAGTTACTGTCTTCTATAAGAACCGGTCAGAGGCCTCTAACTCCTTTCATTTACGAATATCCAACCAGAGGCAAAACGAATGATACTACTTTAAAAATACTACTGAGTTTTTAAAGCAATCAGTCAGAAATCATCTTAAAAAGACACTCTTTTCCTAAATACTCATTGATGCTGACAATGTCACATGTGTTTCAGCATGAGCCTTTAACGGTGTGTGAAATATTACTGAGGTTAGGAGATACTTTAAAGCATGATCCATCTCATCTACCCATCAGGTCTTTATCTTTTCAAACTCCGGTACCGCCTTTCTTCTTTTATGAACTCAAAGCATTATTTATGACATATTTATGGGCTGTAGTCCCCTTATTTCTAGGAGTAATTATATCTGATTTATAATCATAATCCTTAAGTATATCATCTCCTTTGAATTTTATGAAGGTTGCTTAATATTATGTAGTGCCTTTGGGGTCCTTTTTCAGACACCAGCAAGGCTCCTTATAGGAAACTTGAAGTTCACATAGCCTGGTGAAAATGGGCTTACCTGCGTTAGGAAGTGTACTCCATCCACCGGCAGATGAAATCCAATTCCTAACGTTTTGATGATCACAAGGATATTGAGTAAATTTTCCCTGTGAAATAATCAGAACGCAAGCCATGAACTTTGATTACATTTCTGGATGTCCATGTTTACAAAAGCAAGCAGAGTGGAATTCCTTTAGAATGTGATAATTGGCGTATAGGACTAAATTCTCATTTTATAGGTTTAATATATATTAGTGTTGTTTTCTTTTTTTGTGGATAGAGTTTTATGTGTCAGTGGGCATGTTTTGATCTGGAGTAAATGTAAACTTGGATACTGAAGAGCCATCTTGTGATTGGATATAAAAGTGTTTTGAAACATTTTAAAGTAGACTTTAAGTACTGGATAAAATTCTCTCACATCGAGTAACTTTTTTTTTTTTTTTTTTTACTTAGAACACTAATTATTATTGCAGAAATGTACCTCTTTAAAACCTTGTGAATAATCTGCAGGTGATTGGAATTAAGCCACTGAACACCACCAACGACTAATACAGTCTGGCTGGTATCCTCCAGGGGACGTGATCTGAAAGAAAAACAACACATGTTGCCTTGAAACAGATGGTAAACATTTTAACAGCATTGCCTCACATTTCATTGAACCATATCTGGCATCCTGATCACAGGACCTCCCTGTCATTTCTAACTCGTTTTCAGCCATATTACTTGGTATTTAAACTTTTCAGTGCATTTGATATACAGCAAACAATTATGACAGCTAGTAAAACATCAGTCCAGTGTGGTATTGTTTCATTCAAAATAGTTCCACTGTACCTTTGCAAGAGATGTTCAAGGGCTTTTTCAAATGTTGGTCTCAACGAAGGGCTTATCCAGAACTGTGGATAGTAGGAATAACTGATCAAAGTCTTCCCACCATTGACGTTGTGATAGAATTTAGTGCCATGCACCTTCTGCCATTCTTGAAAGGTTTCATTCAATCTTTCGATCAGATAGTACATTATCCCTCTGTTGGTCGAATCTCCAATGAAAAGAATCTATAAGTTAAAAAATTTTGCTTTCAAATCTGATGCTTATATGATATAGAAGACAATATAAAATAAATAATTTGATGAAAACAAAGCCACAAATCTAATTGAAGCATAGCCCTTTAAATGGTCAGAAATGACATTAATCATATTCTCCCCCAAACCCGTTCATTTTCCTTTTCCATATTCCTAGTAATGACATCATCTACTGACCTACTAACTCACGTTTAAAGCTTTTTGCTATCTTTATGCTGTCTTTAATTTCTCTACCTCGCTTATGCTCTTAACTTTCTCATCGAATCAGCTTAACACATTTCATCGATCCAAATAGGCGTGAAGTATTCTAGTGCTGTAAGAATACTTAGACATTTTCCAATCTCTTTATTTCATAGATGAGAAATCTGGGAATCCACAGAGGTTAGCTAGCTCGATAGAGGTCAAGCTACTACTTGAGAAAAGAGCCACAGGACGAGAATTTAATATTCTGAAAAGCAGTCTGTGTTCCAGGATGCAAATCCCAGTGCCATTTGCCCTGGAAGCCTCTCACCCATCACCTCCTTCCCATTCCCACCAGCGGAGCCCTGCTTCAGGCTCCGACTGCCTCAAAGGTGTGCTATTGTTAACACTTGCTTAATGGGTCTTCTTGCACAATGGCTGCCCTCTAATTCATTCTCCACACAGTAATACTGGGATAAATTTCCAAATGTCTCATCTCACTTTCACACTCAGAAACCTTATCGGCTCCCCACGTACTACAGAATCAAATCTTAACTCCTGAGGTTCAGTTAACATTTGCTGAATTTTTATTGCATATCGGCTTTTGCTAAGTGGAGATTTCACATAGGGTACTCAATTTTAATCTTCATAATTGTGGGGTGTGAATCATTCTCTGTTTCACAGATGAGGGCTTTGAGGCTCAGGGAGACTGAGGTTATAAATCTAGTAAATGGGGAACACAGGACTCAAATCCAAGTCCTTCATCTCCAAGTGCAGGGTCGATGGCCCCATGCTCTCAACACTTCTCCTAAAGTAAGCAGGTCAGATTCCTACTTTTTCACTGAACATGATTTGCACTCAGCAACATCTGTTTTTCCTTGTGCTAATCCGTCTGCCTAGAAAGCCCCTCTCTCTGCAACCCCACCTGTGTAAATGCTACGAGTCTCCAGACTCGCCATAAACGGCTCTCTCAGCCGGTCTTGTCCAATGCCCCAGCAAAAGTAACCTTCTCTGTCCTCCGTGATTTCATTATAATTTTTATTTCCATTACTGATTTTATCAAAGACTACATGAAATTATGGCTGTCTCTGTATCTTTTTTCTCATATCATATCAAGAAGGATTTGAGGTCAGAGTCAAGGTTAATTTCTAAATTCTAATTTCCCCCATAGTTCTATGCATGCATTTTTAAAATATTTAGTGAACTGAACGTCAAAGGGACTTCTATTAGAGACAATTCCTTTTAATGTCTTTGGAGAAGGTTTAATTTGTACTTCAGTTTTTTTCTCTTTCTGTTGAGATTTCCCTTTGCATTAGTCATGTACATATTCACTTCTGATTTTAAGAGCAGTCACTGCATCACTTCTCAGGCACTCGTGCGTTCACCCATCCATAGTGAGACTGCAAAGGTTTATTTTTTCCACGGTAAGTGTATTCAAGTAGCTGTGTGAAGAAACCCAGAAGGCATTCTCCTTCAGAATTTGCTTCCCATCAAACACTGTTACCATAAGCATAGCCAAACTCAACTGTATGATGTAAGATGTCAAGGTCCCAGTCACTGAGTCTCTCGGTCAAGTTCCATTTGGGGCAATAAAATCCCAGTATGAGAAAAATACTTTGTGAAATCACTTGAAATTCTTCCTACTGGATTTGACCTATAATTATTTGTTTGTTTTTCTGGCCCAGATTTCTGATTTTTTAAAAGGGAAACTTTGAAATATCAGGAAAGCTCTTCATTTCAGAGACTAGTAATTATCCAACTCCATTTGTAATAGTTTGCTAGGGCTGCCATAACAAAGTACCACAGACTGGGTAGCTTAAACAACAGAAATTTATTTTCTCATGATTCTTGGCTAGAAGTCCAAGATCAACGTATTTGCATGGTTGGTTTCTTCTGAGGGCATCTCTGCTTGACTTGTAGATGGCCATCTTCTCTGTGTCTACATATGGTCTTTCTTCTGTGTATGTCTGTGTCTTAATCTCCTCTACTTATAAGGACACCTGTCATATTGGATTAGGGCCCACCCTAATGGCCTTGTTTTTTTTTTTTTTTTTGCGGTAAGTGGGCCTCTCACTGTTGTGGCCTCTCCCGTTGCGGAGCACAGGCTCCGGACGCACAGGCTCAGCGGCCATGGCTCACGGGCCCAGCCGCTCCACGGCATGTGAGATCTTCCCGGACCGGGGCACGAACCCGTGTCCACTGCATCGGCAGGCGGACTCTCAACCACTGCGCCACCAGGGAAGCCCGGCCTTGTTTTAACTTAATCATCTCTTTAAAGGTTCTGTCTCCAAAACAGCCACATTCTGAGGTTATTAGGACTGGGAATTAGGACTTCAACATATGAATTTGGTTGGGTAGAAACACAATTCAGCTTTTAATACCAGTAAAGGACCTTGGAAATCCGGTTGTTAAGCTAAATTTCCACTACAGATTTTTCTTATGGGGTCTTTTCATTTCAGTATCAAGACGCAATCCCTCCTAGTGTCTCTCTGGGCAGCCGGTAAGATCACTGGGTGTCTGTATTGTGGGCTACAGAGAGAACTACAGAGGTTGAAGAAAATCCAACGAGCTGCCTGTTACTGAGAGAAAAAAAAATTTCTAGATTTCCATTTTTTTCTGTGGGGTTGTATGAAGATGCAGCCCACCAGTGCATGACAGGGGCAAAAAGAAGTTGTGTTTCAGAATTCTTAGGTACTGTTATTTATTAACCAGATGATCTTAGACAAATTATGTGACCTCTTCATGGGTTCATTTCCTTATGTGTATATTGGGGAAAATAATAGCACCACTGTAAAGGACTTTAATGAGCTTTTAAATACTTATCTTATTCCTGGCACACGGCACACAACAAATGGGAGCCAGCATTAAAGCACAGGAAAGCAAGAAGTGTTTTGGAATGCTTCTAGTGTGTCCTGCAGTGCACTGCTAGGCGCTTTAAAATTTGTTAGCTATTTCAGAGAAAATGTCAGTAAAGATAGGAAGCGTCTAAATCACAGCAGCCTCTCTCCTGTCCTATCCACCCTGTTACAGACTCTCAGCAGGGCTAGTAGGGTTGCTGGTGAAACTGAGACTCTGAATCAAGAGCCGGGAGAGAGATCGCCACCCTGAGCAAACCAAGGATCTCTGAAAGGTTCCTCACGTCTGTCTCCACTGCTGATCAGTGACTAACAAGAGCTACAGGGATGGGAGAAGGAAGCATCACCACCACCATCTGCAAAACAAGTTCTTCTAAACTGCAAATATCTAGATAGCATTTTTCAAGCCCAGCAGACACAGCTCTGGGAAGACTATGTCCTGGAGAATTATTTTAGCCCAGTGCCTTTCTATTCATGAAAGACAGAAATGATAAATTATAACTAAAGTGAAAATGCACTTGTGAATTTTAAATTGCTGGTTCTGTAGGTAAAGCAGTTTTTGGAAGAGGTCAATCGGTATTCCTAACTAAAAGATTTCTAACTTCAAGATATCAGCTTTTTTAAGTGCACGCAATTAAAAAATAATACCCAGAAGAAAAGTGGTTCTCTTCAGCCACGTGATTCATATTCAGTCTTTATATCTTTTAGATCACTTGACTTGGTGAATTTTTAAAAGGAAATTTGCAGATTATTTGTTTTCAAGGTCTACTTCTACTTTAAAAGGTCTAAATTACCATAACAAATATTTATAACTAGCCACACATTTTGTAAATAATTCTTCTTTCCTGTGAAGATTTTTGCCCTATACTAGCATGCACAGGTGTTGGTTGGCAGATGCAATCAAAGAAAAAAAAACCAAGTAACCAGTAAGCAATTATAAAAATAATCAATATTAGCAGTAAAACATTAAAATAACTATTTTAATAAAGATTTAAAAAGATTTTTAAAGGTCCAATGATATCATGAGTTCAGGGAAATGAACCCTCTCATATACTACTATGTAAGAACCACAAGGGAGAGATGCTTTCTTTCATTTTTTTTTTTAAACTGTTGAATTCCAAGTGTCCAGAATACTGCCTGGTGTAAAAGTCAGTCCTCATTTGTTAAATGGATGACTGGAAACTTTGATGCTGTGTATATAAATCAGCAGTTTTCTACTTCTAGGAAATTTCATGGATGCCCATGAAAATACATTTAAAAGCAAAATAAACTGGAAGCAACATAAATGTCTATCAGATTGATTATATTGAGTTATAATCGTACACTTGAATTCTTCTAATCTTTTAACAATGATATTGTAATATGGATATATTGTGATGGGAACATTTTAGTTAACGTTTATAAAAAGATGATTATAATCAGAATATAAATAATTGTTGCATTTTTGTAAAAGTAAAGCATATGGATGCATAGAAAAAACCCTGATTTAAAAAAAAATTTATTATTTAATTTATTTAATTTTGGCTGCGTTGGGTCTTCGTTGCTGCGGGCGGGCTTTCTCTAGTTGCAGCGAGTAGGGGCTACTCTTCATTGCGGTGCGCGGGTTTCTCATTGCAGTGGCTTCTCTTGTTGAGGAGCACGGGCTCTAGGTGTGTGGGCTTCAGTAGTTGTGGCACGTGGGCTTCAGTAGTTGTGCCTCGCGAGCTCTAGAGTGCAGGCTCAGTAGCCGTGGCACACGGGCTTAGTTGCTCTGTGGCATATGGGATCTTCCCAGACCAGGGCTCGAACCCGTGTTCCCTCCATTGGCAGTCAGATTCTTAACCACTGTGCTACAGGGAAGCCTGACCCGGGTTATTCTGAAGTGATGATATTATGACAGTTTATTCTTTTCGCTCATTTGTATTTTCTAAATGAACAGATATTGGCTTTTTAGATTAATTAAAAAAACAAAAGCAGCAACAGTGGCAACAATAACAGTAAATCCATTTGTTTAAAAGCATTTTGAAAATTCACGTAAAAATAATCAGCTTATTTCTACTTCTTTAAAATTTTGAAATTCCAGTGTTTTTTTTTTTTATTGGACTCTAATTGCTTTACAATGTTGTGTTAGTTTCTGCTGTACAATGAAGTGAATCAGCTATATGTATATGTATATCCCCTCCCTATCGGACCTCCTTCTCACCACCCTCCCATCCCACCCATCTAGGTTTGTCACAGAGCACCGAGCTGAGCTTCCTGTGCTATGCGGCTGCTTCCCACTAGCTATCTGTTTTACGCATGGTAGTGTACATATGTCAATCCTCATCTCCCAGTTCGCCCCACCCCCCCAACCACCCCCCAACCCTGTGTCCACAGGTCCGTTCTCTACATCTATGTCTCTATTCCTGCCCTGCAAATAGGTTCACCTGCACCATTTTTCTAGATTCCACATATATGTGTTAATATACAATATTTGTTTTTCTCTTTCTGGCTTACTTTACTCTGTATGACAGTCTCTAGGTCCATCCACATCTCTACAAGTGACCCAGTTTCGTTTCTCTTTATGGCTGAGTAATATTCCATTGTATATATGTGCCACCTCTGCTTTATCCATTCATCTGTCAATGGGCATTTAGGTTGCTTCCATGTCCTGGCTATTGTAAATAGTGCTGCAATGAACATTGGGGTACATGTGTCCTTTTGAATTATGGTTTTCTCAGGGTATATGCCGAGTAGTGGGATTGCTGGGTCATATGGTAGTTCTATTTTTAGTTTTTTAAGGAACCTCCATACTGTTCTCCATAGTGGCTGTATCAATTTACATTTCCACCAACAGTGCAAAAGGGTTCCCTTTTCTCTACACCCTCTCCAGCATTTATTGCTTGTAGATTTTTTGATGATGGCCATTCTGACTGGTGTGAGGTGATACCTCATTGTAGTTTTGATTTGCATTTCTCTAATAATTAGTGATATCTTTTCATGTGCCTCTTGGCCATCTGTATGCTTTCTTTGGTGAAATGTCTGTTTAGATCTTCCACCCATTTTTTAATTGGGTTGCTTGTTTTTTTGATATTGAGCTCCATTAGTTGCTTGTATGTTTTGGAGATTAATCCTTTGTCAGTTGCTTTGTTTGCAGATATTTTCTCCCTCTCTGAGGGTTGTCTTTTCGTCTTGTTTATGGTTTCCTTTGCTGTGCAAAAGCTTTTAAGTTTCATTAGGTCTTATTTGCTCATCTTTGTTTTTATTTTCATTACCCTAGGAGGTGGGTCAAAAAAGATCTTGCTGTGGTTTATGTCAAAGCGTGTTTTTCCTGTTTTCATCTAAGAGCTTTATAGTGTCCTGTCTTACATTTAGGTCTTTAATGTATTTTGAGTTTATTTTTGTGTATGGTGTTAGGAAGTGTTCTAATTTCGTTCTTTTACATGTAGCTGTCCAGCTTTCCCAGCACCACTTATTAAAGAGGCTGTCTTTTCTCCATTGTATGTCCTTGCCTCCTTTGTTATAAATTAGGTGACCATGTGTGCGTGGGTTTATCTCTGGTCTTTCTATCCTGTACCATTGATCTATACTTCTGTTTTCGTGCCAGTACAATACTGTCTTGATTACTGTAGAACAATGGCCTAAGAGAATCAAGATTAAACATTGGTTCAATAAACCTATCACAGGAATAACACTAATCGTATTTTGAATTCCAGTAGCAGCTTTATTCTAAAGATTGAATGGCTTTTTGCTATGTAGCATCTCTCTTCTGGTCCTGTGTTATGAAGGGAGGCTGCCTCCATCAAGGTGGGCTCTGGAGAGGAGCAGAAACATCTGTGTCTCGATGTGTCATTAGAGGCTGGATCTCAGCTCATCAGCGGGAGACAAAGATGTGCTTAGAAGAGTTCTGCATCTGTTCTATTCCCAAAACTTGGCATGCAAGGTGTCACTGAAAAGTATATAGGGCCTGGTGTTTTTTCTACTATTTTCACACCATCATGGACCATAGGACCTAGAAGCACATCCTGTTCTTAGGCTCTATTAAAGCTTGGGCTTACTTTAAAATAGTCTTCTTAAAAACCATGAAACTGTCTTTGTTTTCATTTCTAATTTCTCAACATTATATAGTCCCTGTATTAGGTGACACAGGCTAAGTGCTATTAACAAACAGAGCCCCCAAATGTATAATGGCCTAAATACAATTGATGTTTACTTCTCCTTCAGGAAAACAGTCCAGGTGGTTCCAGGCAGGGGTATGGGGGCGGGATGGGGCCGGGAGGTCATTCAGGGTCCCAGGATGGTTAGACTGTGCCTTCCTCAAATACAGATTCCGAGACCTCACTGGGCATTGATATCCAGCTGGGGGAAGGAGTAAAGAGCTGCCAGGTTTCCTATGGGCCCACCCTGGGAGCTGGGCACATCACTGCTGCTCACATTCCATTGGTTGGAACTCAGTCATGTGGTCATGCACCTGATCTCAAGGGAGACTGAGAAATGTAGTCAAGCTTTGTGCCAGAAAGAAGAAGAAATGAGTTTGATGAACACTTCCCTAGTCTTTACCACATTCCCTACATGCTAAGTCTTTCTGGGGAAATAAAAACACCTAAATTCAGATTTTCTACCTGTGAATTAGTAAAAGTGTGAAGCATCTGAAAGCCTAAATTTATAATCTACATAATGCATAAGAGCACTTCTGTTCTTAGAGATATTGATTCCTTGGGACAAATACGAGCAAGAAATATCATTTATTAGTGAAAATACAACAAAAACTTTAGTTTTTTTTTTTTTTTTTGCGGTACGTGGGCCTCTCACTGCTGTGGCCTCTTGCATTGCAGAGCACAGGCTCCGGACGCGCAGGCCCAGTGGCCATGGCTCACGGGCCCAGCTGCTCCGCGGCACCTGGGATCCTCCCGGACCGGGGCACGAACCCATGTCCCCTGCATTGGCAGGAGGACTCTCAACCACTGCGCCACCAGGGAAGCCCTGGGAATTTTTGATTGAAATATACGACAAAACAATTTTCATCCCACTTTATCTCATCATGAATAAAGGGAACTAATGATGACGATACTTAACATGTAAATATTTTACTCCATTACCTCCTGTCTCCAAAGTCACCAAAAGTAACAAGGACATAGTTAGCAAAGCAAGTTATAAAGAAATGAAGAGAAGCAATGGGGGCTGTCTGTGTTGAGTCAATATAAAGGTAGTTTGTTAGCTTCTCAGATTCTTCTGATCTTTTGAAGCTAGGAAAGAACTGGGTATATGTAGAATCAATAGACAGGGAAAAAAAAACACCTTGATTTAAAATAATTTTCTATCTTCCTTTCTTTCCTCTTGCATAGGTTCTATCTTCAATATTCACAGAGATGGGGATATTTCTTCAGAACAACAAAGTACATGGAGATGCCAACACAGGTCTCAGCCAGCAAATAGGAACCCACTGGAAGCTTCCAAGAGGGGAAGTTACACAGGAGCTTCTTGTCCATTAATCTAGGCAATGCCTGCTTACTGGAGAGCTCTCATCTTGGTAAATAAAGGAAACGAAAGTGAGGAGGAGTCCTATTCATTACATCTAGTCCAGGGCCAAGCATAGCCCATACGTTTAGAAAGCTCCACAGTGATTCCAATGAGCCCCATGATTGAGCACCACTGCTCTCATAAAATAACTTCCCATTCTAAGTGAGGTATAGGGTGATTCAGCTCTAATATGAAGCTGAGACTGATCAGATGGCTAGTGATATTTAGGGCATGATGAAAATCTAGCTCATCAAAGCGTCTCTCTGTGAAATGTAATATGATTGCAACGAATGTTTTTTCAATGATGCATTTGATTAAATTGGCTATAGAGGACCAAACAAATTGCTCTTTGGAGTCAAGAACAGATGAAAACTGACATGTAGGCAAGTCACTCTAAAACACATGAAATTTGGCAGAAAAGAAAAAGAAACAACTGAACAATATCACCTAGACACGGATCTTCTAACTGCTTGGAACAAAAATATGTATCTATTTTGCTCTTCTCTCTGGACTGTGGGCATTATGTGTAAGCCATCCTTTCCTGGTGAGAGTCAGGTACACTTCTTTTCTTCTGTTCACCCTTTTTTATTGAAACTGACAAGCAACAATGAATTGTGTAACCATAATGGAATTCACGTATTAGTCAGAACATATTATTTTAAATTGGGCGTACTTCAAATATGTAAACACCTTTAAATCCAAGACAGTACTTAACTTGCAAACATAGCTTAAAACTGCAAGTTACATTTCCTGTTTTAACAGCTGAGTTTAAATACTTTCAGTAAATATTGCCTTTTTATATTTTCCTTTCTTAATTGCACTCTTCTCTCAGATATTTTATTACTGAGTAATAAAATACTGAGTTTGTCAGTTGAACTATGCTTCTGACAAACAAAATAAAAGCTCGTTTCATTCAGTTTTGGTCAACCTCCTAAGTTCTTTCAGTTGTAAATTTCATTACCCTACTTCTAAACTATTTCCTATGTATTTTGCACTGTGATTACAAAGTTATGCTCTGATAAATTTTTCTAAATGTTCCAACCAAAGTTTATTAAGTAAGAGGTGTGTGTCTATTTAGAGACATATGTCAAGAGTATAACTGAACACATAGTTTGTTCTTTTTCAATGAATTTTGCTTTGATTCAACACGATGGCACATCAAAAAACCTATACATATCTACAAGAGCTTACAAATGAAATAACTCATATTTGGATAGATTTAGACTAAGAGGGGTCTCGTATTTACCTGCCCTCCAGACACGAACAAGTATGCCATAGAAAGTGATACAAATGCTCTGAGGAGAAACCCTGTGCCATCTTTCTGCAGAGATCAGCCTCCTGTTCACTGAAGTAAAGGCAAATGACTGAGGTATAAAAAGTTTGGTCCTGCTTACACACCACTGAGTGCAGTGACATTCTTGGTCAAAGTTACAGGAAAATTGAACACCTTTTTAAATCCCAACTGATCTGTGTTTTGTTTCTTCCCCACTGGTGGGCCTCCATTTCCAAGTATAGCCTTCCATTCATCACTGGAAAGCAGTGGTAAAAAGATGTAAAAGATCATAATAACAACATAAGGAAATTCAACTGAGAGAAATAACTACTGGACATTCTAAAGAAAGCAGAATACTGTTTGAAGGCCTAACTTTCCAATACTTCTCACGGGCCCAGTCAAATTCTGTTGCCTTTTAATTGGATTCTTTTGAGAAAGATAACTCAGTTTAATGTATTCCCTTAAAGGTTACCTTGATTAGGATTTAAAATAAACTTCTGTTTTTTTTTGTAGCACAACATATTTGCACTACTGTACACGGGAACAGTGACATTTTTGGCTTCTCACGGTAAAAAGTCTGAGTTTTCCATATTAATTGAAAGTTTTCAGATGAGTAAGGGTACTATACCATTAGAAATTGCATGTCTAGGTATGTCCCCACTTTTACACAATCCAAGAGGCATAAACTGGACCACACAGAAAACGAGTAACTCAGAATCACCTCCAGTGCACTCCTTGCCTGCTAGGTTCCTGCCCATTGTCTGTTCCCTCCATTCTCTGTTCCCTCCAGTAAGAGAAAATTCAAAAAAGGCACTAAGCTTGAGTGATACAACTCTCATCATAGGTTCTTTTGAGAAAAAATGAAGATCTTTATTTTTTTCTCGTTCAATTAAACTATTTCAAAGTCATGTGATGGGTAGATTGCCTATAACTACCAACACCACTCTGCTCAGGCACTTTCTCTTTTGGCAACTTTTCCAGACCTTCCCAGTCCAGGTCAGGTGCCAGCCTCTGGGCTTCTCCCAACCTTTGCAATGATCACGCGATTTTGTAACGATCACTTCTCTCATTTGTCTCCTTCCACTAGACATTTGGCACCTTGGAGGATCGTGGTGTGCACACGTAGAACAGATTCTTAGCTCAACAGAACTAGATGAATGAATAACAAGGTGACATCCCAAAAGTTGAAAAGTGTTCTGGGCTTGTGTTAAGTGGTCAGCTGGATTCGACTCTGTGAGAACATGTTAGGGATAACTGAGATTGCAAGGTTTCTGATGTGGGGCAGCAGAGTTACTCTGATTCCTTCCATGAATAAAAGAGTCACTTCATTCCTGAGTGCCAGTCTGAAACTGCTGTCCTTTAGCATTTGTGAAGTGAATTTCTGGATGATATCACCCCAATAATATGCCTCTTTTCTTGAATGTTTGACATGGCAAAAAGAGTCCCCTACCTGCACCTCACCCCCCAAAAGAGTCAGGTGTTTATAAAACAAAATATTTGTGTTACTTGTTTCTCAATTTTTGTAACTGATATGCTTTAACATGTATTTGTCTTTGAAATAGAATGGTGATTATAAAAAGTTCTGGGTAGGATGAGAACTCCCTTGCCTCAGTAATGAAATATAAGAGTTTCACCATCACTTTGTACGTTTATATTTTTCTCCAGGAGAATGAGAAATAGATGTATATGGAAAACCTTCTGCTAACCAACTCCTATTCATAACTGAAGCTTTCTTAAAATAAGTGTGATTTCATAGTTGTAATTGTGAATGTTTACACAATTATCTCTGTGCTGTGTGGTACATGAGGGTATAAACCTGTCTGCACATTACCAAGTCCTGTGATTCAGAATATAAAATGTCTTTCTCAGTTTTTCCCTTCTTTGCATTTCCACGGCCTCTGCCCAAGTTTTGATTTATACAACTTTTCAAACTATAGATTTTTGGATTAAAAAGGTGCTCACACATTGTAAACATAAAGGTAACACACATACATGTATCCCCTGCTTTCCGAAAGTTCAATTTATGTCACTTCATTTTTCTGAAAGACCTACATTAAGACAGGCATTTTTCCTAAAAGTGAAAATCCTCTTCGGATTTCTTTTGGTTAGCAAAAATAGGTACTAATATAGGTCTTTCAGAAAAGCAAATTGTTGTCAATTGAACTTTCTGAAAATCAGGGATACTCTTCACTGTCCTCCATTTCGATTTACGAAAGGCTTCATAGGAGCGCTCTACTTTTGGATAGCGGGGGAAACCTGTATTTAAAAAGACTTCTTCACACTTTGCCAACCATAATTTACTACCTGAATTGGCTTCACAGCCATATGTTCTTGGCATTCACACAGGGTCTGTGTGTAAAAGGATCCTGTGCTTGGTTTATTGCTCTGCTTTTGCCTTCTCAAAATTCTTAATAATTATTGAACACAGGGTCCTGCACTTCCGTTTTGCCCTGGGCCTGGCAGAATATATGGCCAATCCTGTCACCATCCCACTCCTCGCCTACTCCCCTCCACTTACGTAATCAATCTTTTTAAAAATAATTAATTAATTAATTAATTTTGGCTGTGTTGGGTCTTCATTGCTGCCCTTAGGCTTTCTCTAGTTGTGGTGAGCGAGGGCTACTCTTCATCGCGGTACACGGGCTTCTCACTGTGGTGGCTTCTCTTGTTGCGGAGCATGGGCTCTAGGCACACGGGCTCAGTAGTTGTGGCTCATGGGCTCTGTCGCGCAGGCTCAGCAGTTGTGGCACACGGGCTTAGTTGCTCCGTGGCATGTGGGATCTTCCTGGACCAGGGATGGAACCCGCGTCCCCTGCATTGGCAGGCGGATTCTTAACCACTGTGCCACCGGGGAAGTCCAACTTATGTAATCATTCTTAAGGGCTTGTTACATCCAGAAATATTCCGTGTGTGTAAGCATGTCTGCATTAGGTTTTGCATTGACGAGATTATTCTATACGTATTCTTGACTTTCGTGGCTTCCTCAGTGTGGCGTGATAGAATTTTTCCATTAAACAGTCTCTGCCCCCCCCAGCACCATGCCCATTTCTTCCTGCCGTAGGCAGTCTCCATACCATTGCAGGATGGTTTTTCTAATTCTGGTTGTGCCGCTGCTCTGCTAAAAATGTACAGTGCTTCCCTGCTGGGTATAAAGTAAATTGGCATCCTGGTAAACACAGCAGACTCTGTAGGACCACTGCCAGTATGCTGGCAAATTTGAGTTTCTGAGCTTGCGATTCTGAAGGACGCTTCTGGACCCAAAGAATCCCTAAGACAAACCCTCACTTCCTAGCAGCCAGCTGGTTGGTCTCTGCGGGGATCGCCTGATCTGAATACAGGCCTTTATTTTCAGACTCTGTAACATCATCTCTCTCTAACGCGTAGGAAGAAGAGATCTTCCCTTTTTCTTATCATTACTTTGTAGAGTTGCTAATAATTGAAATGAACAAAGACGGCATTGTGGACTTCCTGTTTGTGTCCTCCCGAAATTCACATGTTGAAACCCTAATTTCCCCCCTCCACACCCGCCCACCATGTGATGGTATTAGGAGGTGGAGCTTTAGAAGGTAATCAGGTCTAGATGAGGTCACGAGGGTGGTGGCCCCATAATGGGATTAGTGTCTTTATAAGAAGAGGAAGACATTAGAGGTCTCTCTGTCTCTGTCTCTCTACCTTGTGAGGACAGAGCAAAAAGGCAGCCAACAGAAGCCAGGAAGCGGCCTCTCACCAGAACCCAAATGTGCTGGCACCCTGATCTTGGACTTCTCAGCCTCCAGAACTGTTGAGAAATAAATATCTGTTTAAGTCACTCAGGCTATGGTATTTTAAGACTGACAGGGAAGGCATTTAGCTTTCTACAAAGCTGATTAATCTACAGCATGGGATTAGATCATATAGACTTATTCTTTTACAGATGAAGAAAATGAGCCTGAGAAACAATGTGTCCTGTCCAAAGCCATGGACTTTAGTGATGAACTTTAACATCTACTGACTTTCAGGTTAATAGACGATGACATCTCGGAATCTTCCTGAGGTCAGAACGAGATTCTGAAAGAGTTTGGAGAAGTCTGACTTATGACAAGGACTATTTTCATTGTTTCCAGTCCTACATTTCTAGGATATGGAGGTTGGGTTGTCCAAATTGGTGGTTCAAACTGCCTGAGTAGTGGTCGCTTACATACACGTGGGATCACAGGTGAATTACTCAATCTCTCTGAACTTTAACATTCTTAAGTAGAAAACGGATCTAAAAATATCTACCTTACAGACTTGTGAATAGGAATAAATAAAATTTTAACTTATTCATTTACTCAACAAATATTTATTAAGTGACTATTATGTTACAAACGCTGTGCCAAGCAAGATTATGGTAGTGAATCAAACACACTGGCTGCCCTCCTAAAGCTCAAAGTCTGATAGGATTTAAGGTGTGAACAAGTCAGTAGCACGGTTCTTTGCACAGAATCAATGCTCACTTAATAATACAGCAACAGAAGTTTCTGACATTTATTTTCTTCCCTTCCCTTTTTTGAAACTAACTAATACTGCTGCTTTATCTTTAGATATCCTCTCAGTCACGAACTTTGGGGCATTTATATTAGGATCTCCATGAAGAAGAGGTCCATTCCCCTGCCTTGCTTCTCCCACCTGTCATTCTTCTTTAAACCATTTGCTGGTAGAAAATCTGAACATAGGCCTAATCTGAAAAATTGACATATATTTACTCCACTGCACTTTATGAATCATAGAGCTTCTTAAAACAATCAGGTTTTGAAATCAGTCTTGCCCGTGCTTGAGAGCTTGCAAACAGTTTGTAAGGAAATGTCCATCTAATAAAAGGTACTTTGAAAGTCTGCAGAAGGATTACTTACTTCATGTTAATCAAGCATCTCAGTCTATGTGCCCAGTTCGCACGTCCGAGAGCTCTGCCAGAATCTACCTAGTCAGAGCACGCCTAGCAAGGAGACACTGCATGTCCAAGAGATCAGCTTAGAAGGCACACTAAAGGAAAAGCAGCCTAGCGAGGTCCATGCGAGACCTGCCCGGGAACGTGAGAGAAGATCAGGAAGGTTAGTGTGTAAAAACCATGCTATGCACGGGGTAAGCTGGAGCAGAAGTCTTACGTGCAGGAACATTCTACAGCCTGTGCGAGCCACAGATGGCTGTTTTAACTGCAGTGCCTTGCGAGAGCTGCAGTTGACAAGGCCAGATGCTCTGAATCGCCAACTGTCAGTTGACATGGTCAGCTCTTACCCATGTGGGCTGAGAAAACCCTGGCCCAGCATGGAACTGGGTCAGCACAGGACATGATTTTTAGAGCCTCAATCTGTCAAGTAGACTTATTTGGAAATAACTGAGCATTGTGAGCAAAAATTGTTAAGGCTCTTCTATGATAATGCATTCATTCAAAAAGCCAAACTGCGTTCAGTTAGCTGTCCTCTGCAGAGTGAGGGAGAAGGAATTGGTCTAGTAAGTACAGTTTTGGTGCTGTGGGTGGTGTAAATGAAAGGTCTCCTCCACTGATCCAGAGCCTACCTTCCTTCCTCCCAGGCACTGCTGGAGCTGAGGCTTAGTTAGGACACCATAGTGACAGTTGTGAGGCTGCCAAGTGATTTCTCTCCAGTCACAGGTCCTGTTGTCTGAACAGCTAAGGCAAGGCACGATCCACTGGCCTGGAAGAGACAGCAAAACTTCTTTGGTTCAGTTTCTATGGGTGAAATTACAGTTTGCAAGTAAGTCTAGAATTCAGCGATGGCACACCATTACAGAAATCACAGAGCAGACCACTCTTACATAAACCCAGTGGAGCAGTGCATGGCCTCCTGCCGACCAAACAGAAACTCAAGTAGTAATTTTTTTTGTGTGTGTGTGTGTGTGATACGCGGGCCTCTCACCGTTGTGGCCTCTCCCGCTAAGGAGCACAGGCTCCGGATGCACAGGCTCAGCGGCCATGGCTCACGGGCCCAGCCGCTCTGCAGCATGTGGGAGCTTCCCGGACCGGGGCACGAACCTGTGTCCCCTGCATCGGTAGGCGGGCTCTCAACCACTGCGCCACCAGGGAAACCCTAAAGTAGTAATGTTTTGAAATAACACAGTTCATGCTGAAGTCAAGTATGAATTCTGTTCCGTAAAAACACATACTTAAAAAAAAATTAAAGTGATTGGGTACTACTCAATTATTATTTATTTTCAAACAGTACACGAGCCACTTAATAGGACCAAAGTATATAGGGAGCCACTGATACTGAGGTGGTTGGCCACACATATTTCCTAGCCTAACACATGCTTAGGTTACCAATCCAATAATAGTTACATTCTCTGCTCTCCAGAGATTCAAGATACGATAAGACAATTACTTTAATATTCTGATAATTTATCGTTTTGAAGAATAGTGATTGCTCCTTAATTTGACCGGTGGCCTTTTTGCTGTGAATCTCTTCACCTCCTTCTAGCTCTGTCACCTTAATTTTTTCATCTGTTAGATGAGGTGTGTGCTGTTCTCCTCACATGATTGGTATGAGGATTTAATGGGATAATGTATTTAAAGGACCCAGCACAGTTACCACATCATATTCACCTTTGTTAGCAGCTGATTTCAGGCATAAAGTAGGGCACAAGCTTTAGTAAATGTTTATAAGATAAATGAATATTGTCAAAAAGCTGCATTTAAGATCTTTCTTATTTTACTGATAAAGTAACATGCATTCAAAACACTGCAGCTTTTAGTGTGAGTGGACACATTAATAATTTATTAGAAAAATATCATGAAATGACTTTTTTTTTTTTTTTTTTTTTTGCAGTACGCGGGCCTCTCACTGTTGTGGCCTCTCCCGCTGCGGAGCACAGGCTCCGGACGCGCAGGCTCAGCGGTCATGGCTCACGTGCTCAGCCGCTCCGCGGCATGTGGGATCTTCCCGGACCGGGGCACGAACCCGCGTCCCCTGCAGCGGCAGGCGGACTCTCAACCACTGCGCCACCAGGAAAGCCCTGAAATGGCTTTTGATTTTTGTTTTTTCCTTGTTTATCTTTTCAGGAACGGAGTGTGAACCAGCATGTTAAACATGGAGCAGTTATTTGTGCCCTTTGTGGAGAATACCTTGATGTCTTCAACAATCACCTGCTCTACCCAAAAGGTCTTGCTTATGTTACTGCTTCATGCTTCTCTTCAAAATATCGAGGAGCTATGGGACTTCCCTAGTGGCGCAGTGGTTAAGAATCCACCTGCCAATGCAGGGGACACGGGTTCGAGCTCTGGTCCAGGAAAATCCCACATGCCGCGGAGCAACGAAGCCTGTGTGCCACAACTACTGACCCTCCACTCTAGAGCTCACAGCCACAACTGCTGAGCCCACGTGCAACAACTACTGAAACCTGAGCGCCTTGAACACGTGCTTCGCAAGAAGAGAAGCCACCATAATGAGAAGCCCGTGCACCGCAACGAAGAGTAGCCCCCGCTCGCCACACGCAGCAACGAAGACCCAACACAGCCAAATAAAGAAAGAAAAGAAAAACCTTTGTTTTAAAAAATATATTGAGGAGCTAAATATTCCCCGATAGTTTTTGAGTTAGAAAGGAAAGTTTTTAACAAGTTTATCTACTCTGGCTTTGATTTATGGTTCTGCTAACAAAAGTATCTGGTGTGACACTAATTTTAGCAGGAAGAATTTCTACTTTCAGGGGATTAATAGGCTTCATTTTAAATTTCATGACTCGGGGATGTCAGAATTGTGTATGTGAGGGTTTGTGTGTGTGGAAATAGTTACAAATAACAAAATACGGAGAGAGATCTAGTTTATAGCTCTTACTGGTTGATCACAGAACAGCCATAAAAAGGAATGAAATTGGGTCATTCATAGAGACATGGATGGAACTAGAGTCTGTCATACCTAGTGAAGTAAGTCAGAAAGAGAAAAACAGATATCGTATATTAACGCATATATGTGGAATCTAGAAAAATGGTACAGATGAACCTATTGGCAGGGCAGGAATAGAGATGCAGACTTCTTAGAGAACGGACCTGTGGACATGGTGGGGGGAAGGGGGGTGGGATGAATTGGGAGATTGGGATGGACATAAATACACTACCATGTGTAAAATAGATAGCTAATGGGAACCTGCTATATAGCACAGGGAGCTCAGCTTGGTGCTCTGTGGTGACCTAGATGGGTGGGATGGAGGGGGTGTGGGAGGTCCAAGAGGGAGGGGATATATGTATACGTATAGCTGATTCACTTTGTTGTACAGCAGAAAGTAACACACCATTGTAAAGCAACTATACCCCAATTAAAAAAAAAAAAAAAGCATGGGTATATTAAGAGAGAGAAACTGGGAGAAACAGAAGGAAATAGAAAGGAAAGGAGACAAGAAGAGTATGACTTCCAAGGAAGAGATGAATACACACAGCAGAATTGCTTTAGTGGAGCACTGTGCCAACAGGAGCAGAGAGCTGAGCTTACTGGACAGTCCAAAAGTAATGTGGACTTGTTTGTTCCTCTTACCATACAACTTTTTCTTTGCTTTGTTTTTTAAACTTAATGTGAATTCCAGAAAACTGCCTTATTCAATATCTACCCATTAAATATACTATCTCCACAATTTCAGGTCTGGTGAATGATCTTCCATTTCTCTACATACATATCACTCTCCATCTAGGAGGATTTTCATTCACTACAGTGTTGAAGTATGTACCCTGTTAGGTATTAGGCACTCTTGTTGTTAAAATAAGGTAATAACTAAGAAAGAAATAGTTAACATTGTTATAGCACCTCTCAGATGTCAGGGATGTTCTGAGCACTTTAATATATTAACTTATTTAAACTCAGAGACACCCTATTATCACCCCCATTGTGCTAATGGCTTAACTGGGACTCAGAAAGGTTAAGTTACTTGTCCAATATATTCCAGCTAGGAGGTGGTGGACCCAGGAATGGAGCTGAAGAGTCAGCTCCAGAGTCCATGCTGTTGATTATAATGTGAAACCTCAAAAATTATAATCAGGTGAGAAGGGTACAATTTATACATGTAAGAAGCTTAATAATAGGTAATTCATAATTAAGAAAAAATATCAGTGTGGTACTCAAAGAGCCTGGGCTTTGGAGACATACACACCTGGGCTCTCCTTCCAGGTAGCTCTGTGGACCTCAACATTAAAGTACATTAAAGTCACCTGGAACGGTTTTTAAAATCCTCATGCCCAGGTCGTACCCTAGACTGATTACCTCAGAACCACTGGATACGGAACTCAGGTATCAGTATTTTTTTTAATGTTTTTCAAGTGATTCCAATATGCAGTCAAGGTTGAGAACCACTGTTTACCTCGGACAAATTACTTAATCTTTTCATGATTACATTTACTTCTCTTTAAGAAAAATATGTAGCGCATCGGCCACAGTGCCTTTATACTAGAAATTGATGAATATATTTTACCGTCCCCACCCAACTTCACCCTAAGCAAGCCATGGCAGATCAGAATAAAGACAGCACCATGGGGGTCAGAGTTGTCTGGCAGGTTCCGTGGAGCAGATAAGATGTGAAGAGGGGTTTGTGAATAGATAAGATTCGGAGAGGTGGAATGGATGATTTTAAGTGGAGACAGACCTGACAGGAGTGAGACTTGAAGAAGTGACTGCTCTCCACAACAGACCGTATATACTGGAGATAAAAAGAAGGTCTGCTCGGTGAAAGGTGTTTCCAAGTTTGTAGATGGAGAGAATAGCAGTAATACTTAGATACAACACTGAACATTTGGGAGCGGTGCTGAGGTTTGAATGGCAAAATGAAGACCGTTCTCAAAAGTGTTTGTTTCTCCATCCGATTCTCTTTTATAATTCTTCTGCGGTTTTCATTCAGAATATATCTTGCTTTCTAATTCTAATTTTGCCCTGGCATACAGGGTTTGTAACCAGTTATCCACATCTTTCACATCTTTGTTTGGTTCCTAATACTATTTGATTTAGACACGGCCTTTACGTTTATCCTTCGTCGATGAATTCCTCAAGAAAACCTCCTTCTGAAATAGTCTTTTTTTTTTTCATAGACATTTTGTGGGTTGTGGATACAGTTGGAAGGGGCCTGGGATCTCCTCTTTTCCATCCTCTTCTTTTATAGTGAGGATAACTGAGGCCCAAGATGTTAAATGACAGAAGTGGGATCATGCCAACAACAGGGCTGGACCAAAATCGAGGTCTCAGAGTCTCCAGTGTGCTGATCCTTTTATCAGGTTAGGTTAGGTCAGCACATAGTCATCAGCTGAAAATGCAATGTGGCTCAGCAGTCTCTCTGGTAGCACTTATAGAAGAAAACCACAAACAGGCTGTCGCAATAAATGTATTTTTATAAGCTGGATTTATTCAGTGGGTTCATGTACTCAGAGACTATGTGTTTTTCACAAGACGGTGGTATGCTGGGGACATAAATGTGTTTCTGAAAATGAGATGTTATTTAATAATACTTTGAAGGGCTCAGTTTTCCTCAGATCCTTGAGTACCTAACAGCGTGTGTATCCCCTCCCCAAATACTGTCTCCTCACCCAACTCCCAAACTCATTGACAGCTAGTTTTGCACAAACCAAGATCTTTGGCCATTTGCTGCTAAGGCTGAAGAAACAAGTGGCCAGTTGCATGCACAAAGATACAAATATGTATTAGTTTGTGGGCATAAAATCACATGCACGTAAAAAAAGATGCCTGATTGGGTCTCTGAAAACTTAGCTCCAATGGTTCATACTACTATATATTTATAGTCATAACTCTTTGCATTTTTGTATCACTTAATAATGCCTTTTTTATTGTGAGTTAGTAATACTACTTGAAATAGATATCTGTATAACATCTGCAGGACTGGGCTTTCTTGATATTTTAAATGATTCCAGCTCAACAAAAATTGTCAAGAAGAAGGACATAAATTCTGTGTTATATATTTAAACAATGAATGAATCAAAGCTGTGATTTCTGAAATAAGGTATGACATATGTCTTAGGGAATAACATTCTGAGGAATGAAATTGCCTTTTGGGAGCAGTTATTTAATTTATCATTATAGCTTTACATTTAATGCAAGTTAAATTTCAGCCATTTAAGTGAATTGGATTGGGTGATATAATGGAGAAAAGAAGTTCGACTTTGTGATTTAGGGCCATGGTGAGATGTAAAATCATATAAATGACAGCACTAATTCCTGAATCTATAATGCTATAAAATAAGGCAGTTTTTACTTAAGAAGAAAAAATACATTTATATTTTCAATATTAGAAATACTAAACTGTAAGTTGTTATATTTCCTTCCAAAAAAAGATACGATAGGGCTTCCCTGGTGGCACAGTGGTTGAGAGTCTGCCCGTCGATGCAGGGGACGCGGGTTCGTGCCCCGGTCCGGGAAGATCCCACATGCCGCGAAGCGGCTGGGCCCATGGGCCATGACTGCTGAGCCTGCGCGTCTGGAGCCTGTGCTCCGCAACGGGAGAGGCCACAGCAGTGAGAGGCCCGCGTACCGCAAAAAAAAAAGATACGGTAAAAGCTTTTGTTTACATATTATAAAATGCAATCTAAATTATTTTCTTTAAATGTAATTCTCACTCAATGATCATATAAATTTCTTCTTTCTGCAAATTAGAAGAATTATTTTTTTCTTTACTGAGCAAAAGATTTTATTCTTAGGTTGTGTCTTATAGTTAAACTATTTTCAAAAGGCTAGAATTCAACTTAGTAAAAAGAAGTCACTCAAAATTATATTAGCTAGTGTTATTGAAAAAACATTTTTCAAGGAGAAAAAATGGATTCAGTTCTGCCAAATAACTGTAATGTGCTGTGAAAATAAGATTTTGGAGCCATTCTATGGCCTTATAAGCTAAAGCAAGAGTCCTAAAATAAACGTCCTCCCAATGTCATCTAATGTGACAACTTCTTTCTATAGAAGGGAGTCCTACCATCAAGGAAGGAAATCATCTCTGACAGCAAAAAAAAAAAAGTGCATTCTTGCAAAGTGCTGTATCTGATCTCACTCATTTGCTTTGAATCTTTAGGTCTCTAGGACCTCAAGGATGGAGCTGTTGTCTCTAGCTGATTGTGCCCTGCTGCTAAGAGTCTTCTGTGAAAGAGAGGAGGGCTTGGATCATGGTTTTAGTTCAGCCACTATGTTAAAATCATATCTCAGACACTGAAAGATGAATAAGGTACAATCTTTGCTCTGGACACACTTGTGATCTATGTGCAGCCATCAGTACAAACTTATTGCTGATGCACCTTTGACATATTAATACACGTACCCTGTACTACGTGTACACCTACTCCTATATGTATATATTACATATATACACATCCATCATAAAACATAAAAATAAGCATAATTAAATAAAAATAAATGTACATATATTTTCATCTTTACTGGCTTCTTCCCTGTGGATTGCTCTGTGCCACTCACTCCCCTTGCATGGCTGCAGTACTCCACTTTGAAGACTACTGATTAGAGGAAGAGAGAGAAACATGTAAATTAGATACTTGAAATACAGTGAGGTGAGTGCTATTTGTAGACATATGTCCAGGATATTCTGGGTGCATAGAAGAGAAGCAACTCTAGGGGTGGTGTAGTAAAGAAGGACTTCCTGGGAAGCAGTCTGGAGTCCTGCAGCTGATAATCAGCATGAAATGAGGTCAAGAGGCTAAGATGGGGCTTCCCTCATGGCGCAGTGGTTAAGAATCCACCTGCCCATGCAGGGGACATGGGTTCGATCCCTGGTCTGGGAAGATCCCACATGCCGTGGAGCAACTAAGTCTGTGCACCACAACTACTGAGCCTGCACTATAGGGCCCCTGTGCCGCAACTACTGAGCCCACGTGCTGCAAGTACTGAAGCCTGCACGCCTAGAGCGTGTGCTCCGCAACAAAGAGTAGCCCCTGATCGTTGCAACTAGAGAAAGCCCATGCGTAGCAAGGAAGACCCAATGCAGAGCAAAAAAGAAAGAAGAAAAAGAGGCTAGGACGAGTTGGGAGAGATAGGAGAGGTCAGATTATTGTCAGGTTAAGGAATATGAACTTGACTGGGGTGTCAATATTGTGTTTTTTTTTTAAAGAGGCATAACTACTCAAGTTACCAGAAGGCCCCTGTGTTTTTTTTGTTTTGTTTTTGTTTTTAATTTTATTTATTTTTGGGCTGCACTGGATCTTCATTGCTGCACCTGGGCTTTCTAGTTGTGGCGAGTGGGGGCTACTCTTAGTTGCAGTGCGCGGGCTTCTCATTGCAGTAACTTCTCTTGTTGCAGAGCATGGGCTCTAGGCACGCAGGCTTCAGTAGTTGCGGCACGGGGGCTCAGTAGTTGTGGCTTGCGGGCTTAGTTGCTCCACGGCACGTGGGATCTTCCTGGGCCAGGGATTGAACCCGTGTCCCCTGCATTGGCAGGCATATTCTTAACCACTGTGCCACCAGGGAAGTCCCAAGGCCCCTGTTTTATGGCAGCCTCTCTTGTAAGGACCAGGCATGGCTTCAGAACAGGGCCTGGCATAAGTTACTGCAAGTTTAATGGACAGAAGAAGCTGCCACTTCTTGAGGAATCTCAGTAATGTATCTTCAACTTTTTGTTGAAGAACTTTTGACTCGGTTCAGCAGGAGGAACAGAATTAAGTTGTTTTTATGATTCTCATAAATTGTCATCTGATAAAAAATACCTAGACACATTGGTGTCTCCTTTGTATATAAGAGTATATATCTCATTTAGCCAAGAATCATAAGTCATACCACCTGACACACCATAATGGGTAAATTCCTCCCTATGCACTGACTGTAATTTATTATTTAGGACACATGTTCAAGAAATGCCCACGTTTGTTAACCGTGCATGCCAAATTGCAATTTGTCCCACCCATTTGTGAAACTCATTTCCTGTTCAAGCTGTGGTGTGAAGTTCATGGCAAGGGTAGAAAAGCTCCTGAGTGTTTTCTCAGACTTTTTAGATGGAGGGAGACTTGGGGTCAGGAGGCCAGAGCAGTAACCAGGAATCACAGAGAAGATGCTCTTTCCTCCTCTTACTGTCTTGGAGGCATTTTTAGTTCCAGCTAGCCTCCACTGAAAGAACAGTGCTGGGGAAGGAAAGAAACAGGGGAAGTAGACAGTGGCACGAAAGTGCCTCATTCCAGGTCTGCCCTAGGCGTAGGCAGGATTGAACACTGTAATTTGAATTTGACATCAGGATTTTCCTGCCTCTATGCATGTTCCATGTATGGGAGATGTTAGTGACCATTCCCAAAGATTTTTTTTTTTAACTAAAAGAAATGGTTTAAAACTGAACTTGTATCCTTTCCAGTTCTTTGGGTTCACAAGGTCAACTTATTTTGTACCTACTCTGTGGAAAGTATAGTGTTAAGTGAATTGGTAGAGTGTGAACAACTCAGACGCCCTGCCCTCATGCAGCTGACAGCCCAGGAAGACTGACATCAAACAATCAACTACACATTTAATCATCTGAATAATTGAGGAAATCACCATGGAAGAAGAACACTGGGTGCTATGAAAATACGTAATAAGGAAAACAAGTCAGAGACTCAAGGAAGGCATTACGGCACAAGTGACTTTTTGGCTGAAGTCTAAAGGTGAACATGCATTAACTGAGCAAAGAGCAGAGGACGAAAAGAAAAGCATTTGATTAATCAAAATATTTCACATATTAAAACAATGCATTTACATTAATTTTATGTGCTGTAGTTCATATTAATGAAAAAGTGTCATATTACCTTGATTTTTTTTGTACAAGAAGAGTTTAATAAATAAACATCTACTGCTTATCTATATTAAAGGATTTTTTTTAAAAAAAAGTAGAAATGATATCCAGTGTAATAGTCACCTTTTGTGTCCCCAGATGGACAGGTCTTTAGTCCCGGCTGTGAAATGGCTTCAATGTAGTCAGAAGAAATGGGCTGTAACCCGCAGGTTTCCTCTGGTTGAATCAGCAAACCACAATCCTGCATTAAAATGATAAAAATTAGCTGTATAGTAATTAACCTGACCTGTAGTAATAAAATCTACAAAACAAGACTTTCTGTGCCAAATAACTTTTGGATAAAAGGGAGCAATTCTTGTTTACCCTTCTCTTGATATTTATTCATCAATAGTTGTTTTTGCTATTAATAGCTACTTCCATTAGGGGCTTCATATTAATAAATTCTAATGATAAGTTAATCTTTATTTTGGCATTGATACTCATGTTACTGCTCTGCCAATTTTTAAAGAAATAAATGTCAGTTTTACTTTAAAAATATACCTGTGTGTTGTTGACTCATTAAAAATATAACATAGTATAATAGAGGACAATACATCAAGGGGAAAAGACTCAATGTGAGAAAAGAAATGGGAAATATTTGGGGAGAATGTTAATTTAACAGATGAATTTCATTTCAACACACATTTATTGAGGATCTATGATATGCTAGAAATGGAATCAAATACATATATTTTATCTAAAGCACCTTCACATATTTATAAAAGTATGTAACAGCTCACTGCAATGAAATTCATTAGGGAGGCATGTTCTGTACTAAGCAATGCCTTCCATAGTCTGCCATATGCATTGGAGAGTGGCAGTTCGTTGGCTTTGAAATCTCTCCTCTGCTCTAGCAGGCTGTCCTGCTCTCATTTTCTCTTAGCTTATCCTACAAAGCTATTGGCATCTGTACCTGTCCTGTTTCCCTCTGTCCCACCTCACCTGGTTCCACTGCCACTCTTTTCACCGGGTTCTCTCAGCCTACCAAAATTAAGGCCAGGTAAAAATGCTAAAATCACTCTGAGGAATGCTTTCTTCCTAATATTGCACGGAGAGCATCTTTTTGTGTCTTAGGTCTCTTTAAACGGTAGCACAGTTAGGTGTTACTGTCTGTCGGCATCATTTGTTTCCTTCATACTCTTCACCACTTGGTAATTGCATTGGTTATTTGTGCCTTTCCACTAGACTGAATACTCCATGAGAACGGATAATTATTTTGTTCCCACATACACCCAGTCCCTAGCATACAGTAGATAATGATAAATATTTGTTGAATGTGTAAAATGTTACAGTTAGTTGTCCCCCTTTTTATATTATAAATTCTCAGTAATGGAGAGAAAATTGTTTTGACCTCTTGTTTGCTCTGTACCTCTGCCTCTAATGAGCAATTTCTGGTCAGCTTCCCTCAGACTTTCAAACATCCTAACCACCAACTCAGATTCCTAGATCTCATACCAACATGTCCGGATATTAAGGAAAAAAAGGAATGGAGGTAGTGTGCGACTTTTTGAAGTCTTGACTTAGTATACATATTTTCATTCTTTAATTCATGACTGATATTGAAGTTTAGGAAACTGGTTAAAATTAGAATTGTGATTTGTATTAAAATGTTCATCATAATAAAGCAGTTAAAAATAACAGAGTTTATAATGATGTGAGAAGATTTAGTCTGAATAAACATCTATGAATGATATATGTTAATGGATGTGTGATATCTATCCATCTATCTATCCATTTGTTTTAGGTGGAGACTAGACCTTTTTTGCCAGAAAAATGGCATTATGTATCTATCAGATTGAAAAAAAATGTTTTATATCAAATGTTAGGGAGGGTGGGGAGAAATAATTACCATTATATACTGCTGATAAGGAGTACAAATTAGTTCAGCTACTTTGGAAGGTAGTTTACAGTAAAATTAAAAATTCACAGACTCCATAGCCCCAAAGTTAGACTTTTCAAAGTCTACTCCAGAAAAACCCTCATGCAATGCATAAAGAACATGTATAAAGATAGATCTAAATGAACGAAGATGGAGAGATTTCCCAGGCATATAATTAAGAAAAAACTGAAGACCTTGTTTTGTTCCAGAATAATACATTCCACATGAAGCACATCGTGAACATGTGGCAAAGTCATCTAAATTCAGGTATTTCAGACTGAGGTGTTGCGTTCAATTTATTAACAATGCAAATAACGTTGAAACATTCCTAAAAGTCTGGATTTAGATAAACGTTTGTCTAGAGATGATTGTTTGTTTGGGGTCTCTGTGGTGTGTGTGTGTGTGTGTGTGTGATTGTGCCCTAATACTCATCTGGAGGGCATTAGAAAGAGTCTAGATCCCAGATGCCAAAGCCCCAGTGGGCATCTTCGAAGCTGAACATATTATTGGCTGTATCAATCAGTTAGAAAGATGTATTGTTAGGTGTGCTGATGGCTTATCCTGTAGGGAACCAAACTCAATCTCTGATGAGTGGGTGTGGGCTCTTTCAGATATGTTAGCCACAGGCAGCCTTTCTGAGGAATGACATCTGAACTGAAGGGTGTGAAAAATTGGGGGGATGAGAATTTCAAGAAGAAGGAGTTGCATGTCAAAGGTCACAAGGCGGGAAAAAGGTTTATCTGACATCTTAGGCAAAAAAAATTATTAAAAAAACTATGTTGACCATCTATATTTTAATAATCAAATCATGACATTTTTTTTCTTGAGATGCACCTCCAAGGTTATCTGCTACAAACTCCTACTCAGAGGAAGAATGATAATCCATGATGTGGTCCTGAGCAATTCTGGATACAGCTTTCAAATGGAAAGGTATTGATTTAATACCTAGAACCTGCAAAGTGCCTTGCTAGAATGCAGGTACTTGACCTCAAGCAACATAATCTAGTTCATCATCAGAAGTTTCTTCTTAATCCTGAACTGAACTCCATCTTATTCGTTCTAATTATCCTCTTCGGTGCAGTTTAGAACAAATTTATTGTAATAATATAGAAGCATGTTCTGACCTGACTTCAAAGGTGCTGAAACAAATGACTGGCAACAGAGAATAATAATATTTTTAAATGTTCAATGTTTGCACTTACTGAATACCCAAGATCCCACATATGAGCCTATTAAAATAGAGTAAACATAATGCAGAACATAGAAAAGCATAATGTAAGGGGGAACCAGACAGGGTGACCGCTCCGGCTGCTTAGAATCTTGGCCTTGTCTTCGCGTTTGAATTGTTCCCCGGCGTGGTGCTATCTCTACCTCAGATGGAGGCTCCTACGGGGTACCTGTTCTTCCACAGTCAGCAGGTCAGCCCTGTGATACTTGCACTCATGAATTTTAGTCCAGCGTTGCCGTGAACTGGCTGTGTGCTGCCGAGTAAGTCACTCGATCTAGTTTTCTCAATATAAAATGGTGAAGGGTAGAGAGGAGATACCACAGCAGATGACGTGAGGTGCCTACACAATATTCATTCTCCCTTCTTCCTTTCTAGTAGAAAGACCTTCATTTTGTTGGAGGGAGCAATGTGTTTAGCATTAAAAAAAATCAAACAAATAAAACTCTATTTCCCAGTCTCCTTCGTAGCTAAACATGGCCAGGTGACACAATTCCAGCCAAAGAAATATAAGTGGAAATTGGCTACAGATCTCTGGAAAAATTTTGTTTCCCCGATGCCATGTTTTCTTTGTCACTCTGTTTCCGATTTCTGCTAGGAATGTGGATGTGAGCCTGAAGGAGGAGCAGCCATGTTGTAATCATGAGGAAACCAGGAGCAGAAAGATAGGAAGTAGGATGCCCATGATGCTGTAAAAGCTGCCGCATGCTGACTTTGGGCTGCCCGCCTCTGCACTTCTTGCATTGGAAGAAAAACAAACACTTACTTGGTCAAACCACTATGGAAATATAATATGCAGCCAAACTTCTCTCTTCCTCTAAGAGTTTGTGAAACCTATTGTTGGGCCACATGAAACTTTGAGAATCCCTTTAGATCTTAAAAGTGATAAACCCCACTAATAAAAAAATTAAACAATTTTTGAAAGGGAAAAACTCATTAGCATATCTCATTCTTTCTTCACTGGTGTGATTAGTAATTTAGTCACATTCAGGCATACTCAAGAAAATGAATAATAGCTCTTCTGGCCTTACATGTCATCTCTTGGAGCCCCTGAGTCTAGGTACATGGAAAAGGTAGTATTTAGCAGAGAAGCTTAAAATTTACCCCAGAAATCTCCACATTTAGAGTGTATCGCTTTGCTGGAGACTTCACAAATTCCTGAATGGACTGTCATAGCTTTCAACAGAGTGCAATGAGATAATTAATGGATTTTCTTGTTCAAACATGTGCAGAGTATATGCATTTAGTACATAATTTTAAAAATTTGCTTAACTTTTCATGAAATGCTGTAGTTACCAACAGAAGATATTAAGGTGCCCTTGGCTTCACCCTCTGCCCTACCCATGAATACATGACCACTGTTCTTGTTACCAATTCCTCTGGAAACCCATTTAGTTTTTTACAGATGTATTTGGCCACAAATGAATTAGTAGTATTTTTCATTTTTATGTGATTTTGCTATGCTTTTAGAGCGATATCAAATTGGACTATTTGATCTAGTAGGTAATTTTAAACCTTACCTACTTTTTTGGTGCCACAGAATCATTCTTTTAAGATCAAACAGTTCTCCCTTTCTTCTACTAAATAATGAAAAATGTCCACATTCTAAATTTAAAAATATACATTTACTCCTTGTGGCGCCCAGATTTTCCAGAGGGACCCATTTCTTTCCCCTGGGCTGCTGCTATTTCTAATAAGTCAGTAGTGACTGCTCAGACTTTACAATATTGGCACGGTTGCCTCCCTGCAGAAAGGCAGAGTCCTCTTCCAGATAAAGAATGTTCCTTTTCCCATAAGAGACAAAATTCTTGATGAGCTAATTTTACTATCTTGTTTCAAAAGGACGAATAATTTTCTGTCTTCACATTGCCTCTAAATTTAACAACTGCTTTCCTTGTATTGTAGTCAGCCAGCCATAAAATAGTAGCTTTTGTGTGATTCACAGTATTAGACACAGAATGACCATTTACAGAATAATTATCTGAGGTATAGATTAGCGATGAATCATTACAGCATAATCCATCTGAAATCATCTTTTACATACCACAGTGATCCTAAAACTGAATGTTTTTCTTGAAGAAAAGAATGCATATGCAGAAAACTATAAGACACTGATGAAAGAAATTAAAGACGATACAAACAGATGGAGAGATATACCATGTTCTTGGATTGGAAGAATCAACATTGTGAAAATGAATATACTACTCAAAGCAATCTACAGATTCAAGGCAATCCTTATCAAACTACCAATGGCATTTTTCACAGAACTAGAACAAAAAATTTTACAATTTGTATGGAAACACAAAAGACCCCGAATAAGCCAAAGCCTTCTTGAGAAAGAAAAACAGAGCTGGAGGAATCAGGCTCCCTCACTTCAGACTATACTACAAAGCTACAGTAATCAAGATAGTATGATACTGACACAAAAACAGAAATATAGATCAATGGAACATGACAGAAAGCCCAGAGATAAACCCACGCACATATGGCCACCTTATTTTTTATAAAGGAGGCAAGAATATACACTGGATAAAAGACAGCCCCTTCAATAAGTGGTGCTGGGAAAACTGGACAGCTACATGTAAAAGAATGAAATTATAACGCTCCCTAACACCTTACACAAAACTAAACTCAAAATGGATTAAAGACCTAAAAGTAAGGCCAGACACTATAAAACTCTTAGAGGAAAACGCAGGCAGAACACTCTATGACATAAATCACAGCAAGATCTTTTTTGACCCACCTCCTAGAGAAATGGAAATAAAAACAAAAATAAACAAATGGGACCTAACGAAACTTAAAAGCTTTTGCACAGCAAAGAAAACCATAAACAAGATGAAAAGACAACCCTCAGAATAGGAGAAATATTTGCAAATGAAGCAACTGACAGAGGATTAATCTCCAAAACATACAAGGAGCTCATGCAGCTCCATATCAAAAAAAACAAACAATCCAATCTAAAAATAGGCAGAAGACCTAAATAGACATTTCTCCAAAGAAGATATACAGATTGCTAACGAATACATGAAAGCATGCTCAGCACCACTAATCATTAGAGAAATGCAAATCAAAACCACAATGAGGCATCACCTCACACCAGTCAGAATGGCCACCATCAAAAAATCTACAAACAATAAATGCTGGAGAGGGTGTGGAGAAAAGGGAACCCTCTTGCACTGTTGGTGGAGTGTAAATTGATACAGCCACTATGGAGAACAGTATGGAGGTTCCTTAAAAAACTAAAAATAGAACTACCATATGACCCAGCAATCCCACTACTGGGCATATACCCTGAGAAAACCATAATTCAAAAAGAGACATGTTCATTGCAGCACTATTTACAATAGCCAGGACATGGAAGAAACCTAAGTGCCCATTGACAGATGAATGGATAAAGAAGATGTGGCATATATATACAATGCAATATTACTCAGTCATAAAAAGAAATGAAATTGAGTTATTTGTAGTGAAGTGGGTGGACCTAGAGTCTGTCATACAGAGTGAAGTAAGTCAGAAAGAGAAAAACAAATACCGTACGCTAACACATATATATGGAATCTAAAAAAAAAAAAAAAAAAAAAAAAGATTCTGAAGAACCTAGGGGCAGGGCAGGAATAAAGACGCAGACGTAGAGAATGGACTTGAGGACACGAGGAGGGGGGAGCGTAAGCTGGGACAAAGTGAGAGAGTAGCATTGACATATATACACTACCAAATGTAAAATAGATAGCTAGTGGGAAGCAGCTGCATAGCACAGAAAGATCAGCTCGGTGCTTTGTGACCACCTAGAAGGGTGGGATAGGGAGGGTGGGAGGGAGACACAAGAGGGAGGGGATATGGGGATGTATGTACACATATAGCTGATTCACTTTGTTATACTGCAGAAACTAACACAACATTGTTAAGCAACAATACTCCAATAAAGATGTTTAAAAAAAGAATGTAATGCATATAAATTCATATTCAAAGAGATTTATATGCTTTACAGAAGGCAATTTGGAAATATCTCACAAATATAATTATACTGCTAAGACTTAATCCTACAGACATACTTGGTAAAGTCTCCAAAAATTCATGTGCAAGGAAATTTACTAGAGCACTTCGTGTAATAGAAAACTTGACAATACTTAAGTGTCCATCAACAGGGAACTGATTAAATAAGTTGTACATTACATGATGGAACATTCTGTAATTCTTGAGAAGGAGGCAGAGTGAAGATATATAGAGAGATATAAGGTATATTATTAAGAGCAATAAAGCAAGTTGCAGGACATTATATACACCTTGATCTTATTTAGTAAATAAAGTGCTAGATATTATACATGCTTGACTGTGCATAGATAACTTCTGGAATGGTGCACAGGAAATGCTGAAGAGTGGCTTTCTTGGGAAATTAAGGATGGTAGGCCAGAGATGGAGAAGCAAAAATGAACTTTTTCTGAAGATTTTTACCATTGGTATGAATCATACTTTTTTAAAAAAAATACAAATTTAAGTAAAGAAAATAATATTTAAAATCGTAAAGTAAAAGAATAGAAAATCAGAAGAGGACTGATAGTTCCTTTGAAAGTATATTAGTTTCCTACAGCTGCTGTAACATAGTAGCACAAGCTAGGTGCTTTGAACAACAGAAATTTATTGTTTCACAGTTCTAGAGGCTGGAAGTCCAAATCAAGACATTGGCAGGTTTGGTTCCTTCTGAAGTCCATGAAGGGCTATGGGCCTGCAAAGTCATTTAATACTGTCCTGTGTTCTGTCCTGTGTACTGTACTGTGTTCACAGAGTTTACAGTTTATTAGAGGAAACATAACTACAAGGGAATTGAGTAAATATTCCAGGTAGAAGGAGGAGCATGAAGCAATCTAGAACTGAGTGAAAACATGGCCAATCAAGTTCCAAGTGGGCAGTGTTTGGAGACCATGACAGGAAGTAAGTAGAGGTCAGTAAAGTTATTTTGGAATCATGATTCTAATCCTTGGCTCATTCTAATGACACAAAATTTAGGATTGTGGCAATGAACTAAGCTTCTTTAATTTTTTTCTGTTTAAAGATTCTTATCAGCTCAATCTCTAAACTCTATTCTCTTTTATAAAACTTATAAAATTTTTTACTAAGCAGCTTCCCTTTTAAAGGACAGTACAACATTAAACATCTTTACTGAGGAGTAGGGGACATTTTGACTTTAGTTTGTTCTAATAAAATATTTGCAGTGAACAAAGTTTACCTATACAATTGCTTTATTTTGAATTTTAATGAAACTAAGTAGCTAGCCAAGTCATTCTGCACTTCGTGCAGAAGAGATCTCTAATAATATTGCTTTAAAAATTGATGTGTTTCAATGCTAGATGTTACCCTGTTTTAGTGAGAGTTTACAAATAAGTTTTCAATTTTAATTGTTTTTAAAAAACAATGTAACTTGGTGTTGAGGAGCAGAATTGTATATGCACCTTGAGTTGCTATCTGTGTTTGGAGTTCATAGTCTTATTTAAAACACATTAGAATCCAAGTAGTAATGAACCACCATATAACACCATTGCATGTGTTTGTTTCCTCAAAAAAATTTCAACTGAAATGTGGCTGTACATTATACTACCTAAGAATTTTTAGTCCCCTATGAATTGAACTCAGGAACAAAGGAAATTGAAACAAATTATAAGCAGATGAATTAGTTCTAGTCAAATAAATTTATTTGCCGTATAAATACGACATCAACATTTGGAATACTTCTTTATACTTCTCATGCATTCCAAATCCCTGAACTGATAATATGCAGTTTTCTCTTTTTTAATCTAGATGGTCTCCAAATTAACTAGGATGGGGCCAGTGTGATCCTGCTTGCTGGAGTCCGTTCTGAAAGGCACCCTGTATTCTCAATTTAGAAATACATCTGAGTCTCCAGGCTTTGTAGAATTTGGACTGGAAAATCTAGTTACATGGGGCCTGTGAAATGACTAATGCTTCCCACTTCCGGTGAGCTAGAAACTCCAAGGAAAGCAACCTTTGTTGTGGTCTTTCAACACTTTTGGTTTTGGTTCCAGATGGAATCCAGAAGGGTAGATGTGAATGCAAATGAAAAAAAGAATGAATTTATATGTCTGAATATTTGAAAACGTTCAGTTCTTTTTGATTTTTGAACAAAGAATATGGCATTGGAGCTGAATGTACAATGATGGACTCTCTCATACTTTGCAGAAGCTGGATCCGTTTGGGAAGTGACAGAACAATAACAATAACAATGACAAAAAGAAAAACTTATTTCATATTCCAAAAGAGCAAATCGATTATGGGTAGACTGAAGAAAAACAGTAGTGAGTGGAAATAGGCAGTAGGCTACAGAGATATTTTAAAAGATGCATATTTATCAATAATGTGACACCAAACATAACAAATGTTTGCCACATATAAAACAGCAAGTGGGTCTTCCAAGGATATATGGATCAGTCATAGTGAACATAACTGCTGTTATAAGTATTTCAACATGGACCGTCCCACTTATAAATAGTCTACTAATAAAGTATATGAGGTTGTGATCTTTAAAAATGTAGCTCTGGTAGGAAATCTGAGCGGCACAAATAGAGTTGAATATTTTAATGAAATATACAGTTACAGTAGTTTTGGGCACCATGTGGGCACTTCCTGACTACATTCGTCTTGGTAACTGCTACACAAACACACTTACACCTACACACACTTATACATGCACACACAGGTGCACACATACAGCGATCCTTAGAACCGTGAGATTTTAAAACTTGGGGGGAGTATGTTAGGCTATAAAATAATTCTATCATTACATGTCTTAAGTTATAAATTCTGCCTCCTTTGAGGCTTGAATAGTAATTGTGTAGCACTAAATAGTATTTTTAAAGATTAGCCACTAGTCAGCAACCTGTACACCCACAGTTAAGCTCAAAAGCATGCTGAATGTATCTACATTCTGTTTAGAATAAAATGCTGATACATTAAAAACTGAACATCCAGGGCTTCCCTGGTGGCGCAGTGGTTGAGAGTCCGCCTGCCGATGCAGGGGACACGGGTTCGTGCCCCGGTCCGGGAGGATCCCACATGCCGCGGAGCGGCTGCGCCCATGAGCCATGGCCGATGAGCCTGCGCGTCCGGAGCAGTGGGAGAGGCCGCAACAGTGAGAGGCCCGCGTACCGCAAAAAAAACAAAAAACTGAACATCCAAGCTGTTATGATATTGTAAGATAAAAAGTTAATATTAATTTTTAGTATAAACATATCCTACCAATGCAAAAATTAGATACCTATGAAAATAATTGTGCTATGACAGGCAAGTCCTTTCTTTGTGTCGTCTTCTATTTTAATACATGTTAATCAGACTTTTACAAAATACTCTAAAAATACTCTAGCAGCAGTCTAAAGGTCATCCCCCCTAAGATATTTATTAATTACACAGGGAAAATTGTAACGTTACAGTGGAGAAACCCAGCCAACACTACCCTCATCAAGTGATCATGAGAAACACATCATTTCTGCAGTATTCTTGCCACAAACGTTGAGCTTCATTTAATGAGAAAACAAGATACAATTCCCGACTGAGAGTCACTCTACAAAATAACTGACCTGCATTCTTCTAAAGTATCAAGGTCATGTGGAAGTGTCACAGATTAGAGGAGACTAAGAAACATGATAGCTAAAAGCAATTTGGGATCCTGGAACAGAAAAAGAATATCATTGGAAAAACTAGTGAAATCCACATAAATGATCTAGTTAAGTAAATATACTGTACCAATATTAACTTCTTACTATTGATAGTATTGATAAAGTACCATCGTCATGTAAAACGTTAATATTAGGGGAAGCTGGGTAAGGATATTTGGGAACTTTCTGTAACTCTAGAATTAATATTAAAAGTTAAAAGATTAGTGTAATTTGAAAACCATGTTTTAGATTTTTCTTGAAGGGCAAAAATACACTGATGATAGAACGTTTTAATCATTCAAAGGCTTTTAAAAAGTTTTGTTGGAGGTTCTTTCATACAGCAGAGCAATGGCTCTGTGTAGTCACACCTAACTGGCATTCATGGATATCCCATAAAGTTTGATCTACAATCGTTGTGCTCTTAAAAATTATGAGAATTGTGGGAGGACAGTCCATAGGCTAAAGAAATACCTATTGTATTTATGGACTAACTCTTCAGGAGATAACAATCTCCCAGTCAGTTGGCAAGGATCAAGGGAAATGCCATTTATAGAAAACTCAGGTTATGTCAAGTACCGGGGAAGGCACACCCTATACACTACTGCATTGAATCTTTACAACTGTTTTGAAGTGAATATTATCCTCATTCAAGAGATGAAGACATAAAGATTTGTAGAGCTTTGTGGAAGCTTTTCTAAAATCAAGCACCTTAGTAAGTAGAGTAGCTAAAGTTGGAACCATGGTTCTATCTGAGTTCAAACCCCTGCTTCATAGACTGAAAGACAAAATAAAACAAAACACACTGTACTCAGACATAAAGATCGTGTTTATGAAACATTTAGACCAATTAACTCTTCATCAGGGAAGACTTTTTTCATGACTACAGATGGCATCCCTAAACATAACCAGCTGTACTTTAAATGCTTACAGTTGGTCAAAAGTGGGACTAGGCAAGAGTGTGTATGATTCAGGTCAAATCTATTCCCTCTGGTGGAAGAAAAGCCTCCAAGTACCTTTCCAGCCTTTGCTTTGTTACTCAAATACTTTTTTACTTTTCAGTACTAGCACATTAGGAAATTAATTATTAACTAAAGACTTCACATTGATTCCCACAGTAGACAATGAATACTTATCTATTACTGCCTATCATCAAGGAACATATATGTTTTCATATGATTTTCAAAATCATCAGTACTCATTTGTCATGTGTTTTCAGTTCTCCAAAGAAGTTTATAGTTTATGACATTTATTCATTTGTTTTTTTTCAACTGATTCCTTTAACAGACATTTGTTCAGCATCTCCATGAGCCAGACACAGCCCCTGCCCTCATGAAGTTCTAGCAGAGAAAACAGATATGTAAACACACAATTGCTGTATAAAGTGCTAAACAGCTGTCATGAAAATTGTTCTGGACACACGGTTGGCACAAAGGAATGTGATCGACTCTGTTTTACAAAGGAGATTACAACTGGAAATATATTGGAGTTCACCAGGCAGATGGGGGCTGATGGGTTTCCAAGCAGTGGAAACAATGGAGGCAAGCAGGGGTGATGGCGGCTCAAAGCAGCTGACCTCCTGTGCCAATGCTTACACAAGAGTAGGCATCCTTTATATCTGAAGACAACTGCACCCTAATTTATAAATTGCTACTTTTTTTCCCCCCTGCTGTGACTATTAGCTTGGGATTCAGTCCTTAGCCATAAAATCCACAAGACAATCTGGAGCAGATTGGGAATGGCTTTTGTCTACTTGTGTTTGGGGACTGTGTAAAACATATGGTGTTAGTTACAAAACTCTGAAGCAGTTTGCTCAGAACCTACCCCAGCCATATCTGTTCAAGCTTTGATAGTGTCAGTTATCAGCAAGCTTGCCCAGTGAGGACTTGGCATTTTCCTGTGGAAAATGTGCTGTCTTCCTTGGCATCCAATGCAGAATTAAGGGTTGCCCATTTTAATGGGGGAACTTAAGACTCCATGACCCCGTTATAAGAAGGTGTCCTGGAGAAATTTCAAGATATAAGATTGTCATTGAGTGCGTCTTAAATTCCCCAGGGGTTTTAAATTATCTCATTATTTCCCGAACTTGAATGCTGTTGCTGTGATTTGATCATTACTGGTAAGTGGTTGTTACAACTCGCTGTGTGGGATGAAATGACTCTTTCATTCAAAGCCAAGTCTGATGAGTGAGTCCTCATAGATCACATCTCTCTGTCTCCACAGCTTTAGCCTCTGGGATGAGTCTGCCCCAGGGTGCCTCTCTCTACACAGCTGAAACCACTGGGTCTTCTCTCCTGGGTCACACGCTCAGGGGACCTGCCTTCTACCATTGCTTCTCAGTAATCCACAACCACGTGGCATTTCAAGCTGATCTCCACAATGTGTCACTCTTCTGCCTGAGTCAACAGCTGTTGCAGGATTCTGCCGTCACCAATCAGATATGCTTGCTTGGCCTAGCAGAGCTGAGTTATAGGGAATGTTGCTTTAAAGTCAGAGGCCTGGCTTTGTTCTAGAACTTTGCAGTTGTTACCCTGCCCAGATCTGATACTTGGTTGCTCCTCAGTGTTTTATCTTTAAAAGGCCATCTGTGTCTTAAGTCTCCACTGCATCGACTAACTTTGACAGGTCAAAACCGAAATGGACATAGCACTAGACATGGCTAATTCCCACTGATTCTCCCTTTCTTATGCCAGCTATTCCTTGTAACTGGAGCTGGGATATGACTAAATGGTTTAACAGCTAATGCTGATAATTGGCAAAAAAATAGTACCCAGGAGAATAAATTGTTTAATAGATTGGCCATTATATTTTTATTATTTCCTCTGGTGTTTCATAAAGTTTCAAAACACTAATTCTACTCTACAATTTTTATTGAAATAAAAATGATATAAGAATTCAGAGAAGGGCTATACCTTCCCCCAAATGCGTTCCATGAAATACAGATTTCTGGGAGGTTAGTAAGAAGGTGTTAAGTCCAAAAGTAATGGTGCAGACCAACTAAATGAATTTTTGGCAAAAAATTTTAAATAGGTTTTGCTTATTTTCACTGTCAGTAGTAAGGTGTTCTACTAATAAATTTTTATTATTTAATAAAGCTGATTCTGAAAAGTGTTTAACAAGTTGTCATTGTTAATACTAGAGATAATTTAGCTATTTCAGAGTTTTAATTTCCTGAGGAGAAAGTCATTTTTTATGAAATCTCTTCAACTATCTCTTAATGAACCCATGACCAGGAGAATCTACATAAATTTAGCTGTTCTGATGACTAGTTTGTGTCAAAAACACTAAACTAAGAAATCGTGTGAGATCACTTGTTCTATGATGGGGTCGTGAGTGAAAATCTCATATGTGACAGCAAAGACCAAAACAAAAGAAAATACGGCAAAGCTATATGGAAACAATTAACAATATACCTTTTTTTAAACAGTAAATCCATTTACTATTTTTTTAAAATTATAAACAAAAGAAATATTCTGTGATGACAGACATCTGTCTGGCATAACTAAGAAATCATTCCTGGGAAAGAATAAGTTCTTGAGTTAGTCGCAAGTTTTCCTTTTTGAGTAAGTCACATATTATGTACGTGATATAACCCTATTCTATGAATACATCCATTTCTTTGTTTGTAATTTTCCTGGGTATCAGTAACAAAAGTCATTATTCAGACTGTACACTATGCTACTAAATTTAATTTTTAAAGTGGGATTTCTTTTCTAAAAAACATCAGTCACATTTCTTTGCTACATCAGATGCTATCCATTATTATGTCCCTGAAATTGGTATATACTAAAGAGTTAGCTTATGAAGTTTTGCTTGAATGCAGAGTCCTGGAAAACAGAGTCATTGAGGCCATGGTGGCACATAATGAGGGAATAGAGGGGTCTAGATCTAATATGTTTAGTACTACAGTGCTTCAGGGTGAGCGCTATTGTGTGAGACTGCAGAATTCAGATTTCACTCCACCTCTCTGTAACCCTGGGCAAATCAAACCTCTAGTTGGAGGAGTTTCCTCTTCTGTGAAAGCCTGCCTTACAAGATTGCTGAGAGGATTAAACAAATTAATACATGTAAACAATGAAGAACCATGTGTGATCCACAAAAAGGGCTCAATAAATGAGGCTATGATTAGAATTGAATAGCATGTGCCAATGGTCACATTACGTACATTATACAACATAGTTCATAACTCATAACTCACTATGAGTTAGATAGTGTTAGCTCCACTAAGAGAAATTCTAAACAAATAGCACTTACAGAGTTAAGTAATTTACATCATATGTGGTCAGAATTTAGACACAAGTCTGTACAATTCTAAATTCTCACTCATTTCCTCATATCATTCTGGAATTTAAAATAAAAAAACCTAGGCTCATGCTAGCTGTGTAACATGGGACAAATATAAATTATTTTCTCTGAGCCTCAGTTTTCTCACATTTAAAATGGGGATACCAATGTTTATTGCTCGTATAGACCTAGCATTGTTTCTATTCAAATAATACTGTGTGAGAAGGCACGGATCACTTGTAAATTACTACACAGTGCTTTTTAAAATTCTTGATGACCACTATCTAACCTATTACTCAGCAACTGGCTTACGATGAATATATAGGTGGCAGCAGTTAACGCAGTTAAATACCTATATGATTTAAGTTTCCTTTAAGTTGGCTCAACATTTTCAGGTTCCCCTCCGCACCACCACCACACTGGGGAAATTTCTAACACATATAGGAGAAAAAATTATTTTTTATTTGCAACTAAGTTAACCAAGATAAAAAGTATACGTATTTTATTTTTAAAATAGAAACAAAAATCATTTATTCCTTGTAATGAGAATTAGACATTCAAACAGTTTTCTCACAGTTTAAGAACAATTTTGTAAGTATTGTAAATCAGTAAAAATTAGAAGGTGGTCTGATATTGTTGAGCAGTATTAAATGGTGAAAGTAGGCTGCAGGCTAGAAAAAACAATTATTGATGAAATTGTATCTCCCTGGATATACATAAGAACATGTAACCAAGGATGTTCCTTTCATTATGGAACAGGAGAGAAAAAAAACAATGTTTTAAAAACCTGCTTTTAAAGTTCACATGTAATACTATATCATATTGGCTTCAATAATTTAATCTATTAGCTAAGAATATTTACCTGCTTGAGGATTAAGAAATTATTGTGCTCCTTTTAGCTATTATTTATCTTAAACTCTTAAAATTACCTACAAGTGTTAGCTTATTTAATTCTCAGTGAATTTAAATAGCAATATACAGTCAACCTTCCATAGCTACAGGTTCCCCATCCATGGATTCAACCAACCACTAATCAAAAATATTCAGAAAAAAAAAGATTCCAGAAAGTTCCAAAAAGCAAAACTTGAATTTGCCGTGGTATTTACATAGCATCTATACTGTATTTACAACTATTTACATAGTATTTACATTGTATTAAGTATTGTAAGTAATCTAGAGATGATTTAAAGTATATGGGAAGATGTATGTAGGTTGCATGCAATTACTACACCATTTTCTATAAGGCACTTGAGCATCTTTGAAGCAGATGCCAATGGATGATTGTATACGTAGTTAAATGAGCCCTTTCTAATGAGTTTAAAAACAACTGTAGTCATTTCCATATTAAAGAAATAGAATGCACTTTATGTAAAAATAATTAAAATTAAATAAAAATAGAAAGCTTCAAACCTCAAATGTGACTTAGAACATCCATGGGTCCTTTTTTAAAAATAGAGAAATAATACAGTTAGAAGTTCATGTTTTCTGAAGCTTTGCCTACTATGAGCAGCCACTGTCTATTTTAACACAACAGAGAAAGCCATTTGGAGTTCTTTTTAGAGACTGTATACAAAGCATTAATGCAAGTGTTGAGGGAGGCTAGATCTTCAACTTACAGCCAAGAAATTATTCACCATTCATTTGCTCAGGGATGATCTGTTGAGCTCTAACCACAGAATACAGAGATGAATAAGATGAAAAAGCCCTCACTTTCAAGGAACATAGTGTTAAAAAGGAGTGGAGATTTGAAGGATGAGTAGGAAGAGAAGAGGAAACAAATGTCTTCAAGAAGAGAGAATAAACAGGCAAGAGCTAACAATTAGAGAGGTGTGGTGTATTTTAAGAACATGGAGGACACAGGTATGGCTCAACTTTAGGTTTTGTGGGTAGCAGGGACCGAAGTATGGAGTGATATAAACTATACTAAGGGATTTAGATTTTATCTTTCCTCTCCCTCATCTACTTACTTAGTATTTCTTTATTTATAATATATCTATGCTCATTATGAAGCTGGAAAATAAAAAATAAATTAAAAAAAAGAAAATGTAAAGTACAGGTAACATTTTGGATTTCTCCATGCCTCTATATGTGCATACTGTTCCACTTGTGTATTATACACATAGTATTTATTACACGTGCATCTATTTTACAAAAGTGAAATTAAACTGTTCACTATGTTTTGTAACCATTTTTTTTTTATCCTGACAGTACATCATGGACATGATGGAAGAGTTTTAATGGTGATGGTGGTGGAGTGGGATCTTGCAACACAATTAGATATGCATGTTACAAAAGAACTACAGAAGCTAGACTGCAGACTTCTGACTCTAGAGGCAGGAAGGTGGGTCAGGAGACTATTATAAATGTTCAGGGAAAGGGATCACAGGCTCAATTAGGATGCTGAGGAAGTGGCCAGGATACAAAAGACGTGTAGGAGGCAGCTATAAGCAGTGAAGGAGAGCGGGGGGAAAGGATAACTTTTGGGAATCTTCGGGTTACTGGATGGACAAATGAGAAGGAAGGGGATGGTTTGTGTACAAAGCGAGGTGGAGGGAGAGGCGTTCAGTTTAGTTGTGGAACTGGAAATGCTTGTGAAATATGCGAGTAGATGGTCCAATGGACAGTGGGATAAAAGGTTTAAATGTAGAATTCTGAGGAGAGGCCAAATATGGTGATATTTATCAAACTACTGTTTCTCAGAGTCAGAGTAATGTTTCTTTGACTAATCATTCACTGTGGGTTATGAGAAGTTGCACAAGTCCACCCAAGTGACGATTCGTCATCTTTCTAGAATGATTATGTTCTACAATTATTTGTTCAAGTTTGTAAAAATCCACTAGCTCACTAGTGGGTACAGGCTCAGATCCAAATTTTTTGGCATAACAACCAAAATCCTTCACGCTTGAAGTCAATTTTTCTCACTTGAGTGCCTTTTCCCTCCCGTTCCCGTCATCATCCTGTATTCCATCCAAGTGATCTACCTGCTCTTCCCCCTCACTGTCACCTCTGTCTAGAAGTCCTAGGATGCTCTGGGGCCACACAAAATTGTTATGTCTTGTGAGAAACCTTTCTTGGCTCCCACTCCCCTCCCTGCCCAAAAGAGGCTGTCCTCTTTGCCGTAATGTCATAACACAACACATTTATCAGACATATCATACTCTATTGTAACTACTTATATATATGTAGGTATATTTTTCTCAAAGATTGATATTTATGTATCTATATCTATTTTTATATATGTACATGTGTACATATGTATATGATTTATGCATCTCTCTCTCTCCCCCATACATATATATACCTATATATTTGCCCCAAGAACTAGACAACATAGACAGTATGCAGACAATAGCATCAACTGAATAAATATGGGTTTTAAGTCACTTTGGCCTTTGCTCAATATATGATTTGTATTAAGCCATATATTTAATCAATATTAAATATCAATTCAATTCTCTTTCAGCTTCTTGGCATATAATGATATTCCCCTTGGTAATAAGAAAACCTGAAATTAGTGCTGTAGGAGAGAAGAATCAATACCTCTCAGTGATGTATATAAATTAATGGAGCACTTCCCTGTGCAAATTTATGTCCACTTGTCTGAGACCTGAGCTGACCATGTGATTTGTATTTTTCTCTTTAATATATAATGTTGTAACAAACACCAATGTCGATGAGAGTGTGGGGACACAGGTATGCTCATACATTGTTTATGGAAAGTAATTTGGCAGGGCATATTAAAGTTCAAAATTTGTTTTCATCTATTAATTTCACTTCTAGGAATCTTTATGACAAAAATAGGGGTGCAAGGGAGATTGGTTCAGGATGGTGGAGTAGAAGAACGTGCTCTCACTCCCTCTTGCGAGAACACCAGAATCACAACTAACTGCTGAACAATCATCGAGAGGAAGACACTGGAACTCACCAAAAAAGATACCCCACATCCAAAGACAAAGGAGAAGCTGCAATGAGATGGTAGGAGGGGCGCAGTCACAATAAAATCAAATCCCATAACTGCTGGGTGGTTGACTCACAAACTGGAGAACACTAATACCACAAAAATCCATGCACTGGAGTGAAGGTTCTGAGCCCCATGTCAGGCTTCCCAACCTGGGGGTCCAGCAGCGGGAGGAGGAATTCCTAGAGAATCAGACCTTGAAGGCTAGCAGGATTTGATTGCAGGACTGTGACAGGACTGGGGGAAACAGAGACTCCACTCTTGGAGGGCACACACAAAGTAGTGTGCACATCAGGACCCAGGGAAAGGAGCAGTGACCCCACAGGAGACTGAACGAGACCTACCTGCTAGTGTTGGAGGGTCTCCTGCAGAGGTGGGGAGTGGCTGTAGCTCACCATGAGGACAAGGACACTGGCAGCAGAAGTTCTGGGCATGAGCCCTCCCAGCGTCTGCCATTAGCCCCACCAAAGAGCCCAGGTAGGCTCCAGTGTTGGGTCGCTTCAGGCCAAACAACCAACAGGGAGGGAACCCAGCCCCACCCATCAGTAGTCAAGCCAATTAAAGTTTTACTGAGCTCTGCCCACCAGAGCAACAGCCAGCTCTAGCCACCACCACTCCCTTCCATCAGGAAACTTGCACAAGCCTCTTAGATAGCCTCATCCACCAGAGGGCTGACAGCAGAGCAAGAAGAACTACAATCCTGCAGCCTGTGGAACAAAAACCACTTTCACAGAAAGATAGACAAGATGAAAAGGCAGAGGACTATGTACCAGATGAAGGAGCAAGATAAAATGCCAGAAAAACAACTAAATGAAGAGGAGATAGGCAACCTTCCAGAAAAGTAATTCAGAATAATGATAGTGAGGATGATCCAGGAACTTGGAAAAGAATGGAGGCAAAGATGGAGAAGACACAGGAAAGGTTTAACAAAGACCTAGAAGAATTAAAGAACAAACACCTAGAAAAATTAAAGGACAAACAAACAGAGATGAACAATGAAATGAAAAATACACTACAAGGAATCAATAGCAGAATAACTGCGGCAGAAGAAGAGATAAGTGACCTGGAAGACAGAATGGTGGAATTCACTGCTGCAGAACAGAATAAAGAAAAAAGAATGAAAAGAAATGAAGACAGTCTCAGAGACCTCTGGGACATTAAATGCAACAACATTTGCAAGATAGGGGTCCCAGAAGGAGAAGAGACAGAGAAAGGACTTGAGAAAATATTTGAGGGGATTATAGTTGAAAACTTCCCTAACATGGGAAAGGAAATAGCGACCCAAGTCCAAGAAGTGCAGAGAGTCCCAGGCAGGATAAACCCAAGGAGAAACATGCCAAGACACATAGTAATCAAATTGGCAAAAATTAAAAACAAAGAAAAATCATTGAAAGCCACAAGGGAAAAATGACAAATAACATACAAGGGAACTCCCATAAGGTTAACAGCTGACTTCTAGGCAGAAATTCTACAAGCCAGAAGGGAGTGGTATGATACATTTAAAGTGATGAAAGGGAAGAAACTACAACCAAGATTACTCTACCTGGCAAGGATCTCATTCAGATTTGACAGAGAAATCAAAACCTTTACAGACAAGCAAAAGCTAGAGAATTCAGCACCACCAAACCAGCTCTACAACAAATGCTAAAGGAACTTCTCTAAGTGGGAAACACAAGAGAAGAAAAGGACCCCAAAAACAAACCCATAACAATTAAGGAAATGGTAATAGGAACATACATATCAATAACTACCTTAAACGTGAATGGATTAAATGCTCCAACCAAAAGACACAGGCTTGCTGATACAAAAACAAGACCCTTATACATTCTGACTACAAGAGACCCACTTCAGACCTAGAGACACATACAAACTGAAAGTGAGGGGATGGAAAAAGATATTCCATGCAAATGGAAATCAAAAGAAAGCTGGAGTAGCAATGCTCATACCACATAAAATAGACTTTAAAATAAAGAATGTTACAAGAGACAAGGAAGGACACTACATAATGATCAAGGGATCAATCCAAGATGAAGATATAACAATTATAAATATATATGCACCCAACATAGGAGCACCTCAATACATAAGGCAACTGCTAACAGCTATAAAAGAGGAAATCAACAGTAACACAATAATAGTGGGGGACGTTAACACCTCACTTACACCAATGGACAGATCATCCAAACAGAAAATTAATAAGGAAACACAAGCTTTAAATGACTCAATAGACCAGATAGATTTAATTGATATTTATAGGATATTCCACCCCAAAACAACAGAATACACTTTTTTCTCAAGTGCACATGGAATATTCTCCAGGATAGATCACATCTTGGGTCACAAATAAAGCCTCAGTAAATTTAAGAAAATTGAAATCATATCAAGCATCTTTTGGGACCACAATGCTCTGAGATTAGAAATCAATTACAGCGAAAAAAATGTAAAAAACACAAATACATGGAGGCTAAACAATATATTACTAAATAACCAAGAGATCACTGAAGAAATCAAAAAATACCTAGGGACAAATTACAACGAAAACACGACGATCCAAAACCTATGGGATGCAGCAAAAGTAGTTCTAAGAGGAAAGGTTATAGCAATACAAGCCTATCTCAAGAAATAAGAAATATGTCAAATAAACAATCTAACCTTACACCTAAAGGAACTAGAGAAAGAAGAACAAACAAAACCCAAAGTTAGTAGAAGGCAAGAAATCATAAAGATCACAGCAGAAATAAATGAAATAGAATCAAAGAAAACAATAACAAAGATCAATAAAACTAAAAGTTGGTTCTTTGAGAAGATAAACAAAATTGATAAACCATTAGCCAGACTCATCAAGAAAAAGAGGGAGGGGACTCAAATCAATAAAATTAGAAAAAGAAGTTACAACAGACACCGCAGAAATACAAAGCATCCTAAGAGACTACTACAAACAACTCTATGCCAATAAAATGGATAACCTGGAAGAAATGGACAAATTCTTAGAAAGGTATAATCTTTCAAGCCTGAACCAGGAAGAAATAGAAAATATGAACAGACAAATCACAAGTAATGAAATTGAAACTGTGATTAAAAATATTCTAACAAACAGAAGTCCAGGACTGGATGATTTCACAGGTGAATTCTATCAAACATTTAGAGAAGAGCTAACACCCATCCTTCTCAAACTCTTCCAAAAAATAGCAGAGGAAGGTACACTCTCAAACTCATTCTATGAGGCCAGCATCACCCTGATACCGAAATCAAAGATAGTACGAAAAAGAAAATTACAGGCCAATATCACTGATGAATATAGATGAAAAAATTCTCAACAAAATACTAGCAAACAGAATCCAACAACACATTAAAAGGATCATACACCATGATCAAGTGGGATTTATCCCAGGGATGCAAGGATTCTTCAGTATATGCAAATCAATCAATGTGATACACCATATTAACAAATTGTAGAATAAAAACCATAGGATCATCTCAATAGATGCAGAAAAAGCTTTTGACAAAATTCAACACCCATTTATGATAAAAACTCTCCAGAAAGTGGACATAGAGGGACTCTACCTGAACATAATAAAGGCCGTATATGACAAACCCACAGCCAACATCATTCTCAATGGTGAAAAACTGAAAGCATTTCTTCTAAGATCAGGAACAAGACAAGGATGTCCACTCTCACCAATAGTTTTCAACATAGTTTTGGAAGTCCTAGCCACAGCAATCAGAGAAGAAAAAAAAACAAAAGGAATACAAATTGGAAAAGAAGAAGTAAAATTGTCACTGTTTGCAGATGACATGACACTATGCATAGAGGATCCTAAAGATGCCACCAGGAAACTATTAGAGCTAATCAATGAATTTGGTAAAGTTACAGGATACAAATTAATACACAGAAATCTCTTGCATTCCTAGACACTAACAACAAAAGATCAGAAAGAGAAATTAAGAAAACAATCCCATTTGCCACTGCAACAAAAAGAATAAAATACCTAGGAATAAACCTACCTAGGGAGACAAAAGACCTGTATGCAGAAAACTATAAGACACTGATGAAAGAAATTGAAGATGATACAAACAGATGGAGAGATATACCATGTTCTTGGATGCGAAGAATCAACATTTTAAAAATGACTATACTACCCAAAGCAATCTACAGACAATGCAATCCCTATCAAATTAACAATGGCACTTTTTACAGAACTAAAACAACAAATCTTAAAATTTGTATGGAGACACAAAAGACCCTGAATAGCCAAAGCAGTGTTGAAGGGAAAAAATGGAGCTGGAGGAATCAGACTCCCTGACTTCAGACTATACTACAAAGCTACAATAATCAAGACAATATGGTACTGGCACAAAAACAGAAATATAGATCAATGGAACAGGATCGAAAGCCCAGAGATAAACCCACGCACCTATGGTCAACTAATCTATGACAAAGGAGGCAATGATATACAGTGGAGAAAAGACAGCCTCTTCCATAAGTGGTGCAGGGAAAACTGGACAGCTACATGTAAAAGAATGAAATTATAACACTCCCTAACACCATACACAAAAATAAACTCAAAATGGATTAGAGACCTAAATGTAAGACTGGACACTATACAACTCTTAGAGGGAAACATAGGAAGAACACTCTTTGACATAAATCACAGGAAGGTCTTTTTGATCCACCTCCTAGGGTAATGGAAATAAAAACAAAAATAAACAAATGCAACCTAATGAAACTTAAAAGCTTTTGCAAAGCAAAGGAAACTACAAACAAGACAAAAAGACAGCCCTCAGAACGGGAGAAAATATTTGCAAATGAATCAACAGTCAAAGAATTAATCTCCAAAATATATAAACAGCTCATGCAGCTCAGTATCAAAAAAACAAACAACCCAATCTAAAAATTGGTAGAAGGCCTAAATAGACATTTCTCCAAAGAAGACATACAGATGGCCAAGAAGCACATGAAAAGCTGCTCAACATCACTAATTATTAGAGAAATGCAAATCAAAACTACAATGAGGTATCACCTCACACCAGTTAGAATGGGCATCATCAGAAAATCTACAAACAACAAATGCTGGAGAGGGTGTGGAGAAAAGGGAATCCTCTTGCACTGTTGGTGGGAATGTAAATTGATACAGCCACTATGGAGAACAGTATGGAGCTTCCTTAAAAAACTAAAAATAGAATTACCATATGACCCAGCAATCCCACTACTGGGCATATACCCTGAGAAAACCATAATTCAAAAAGAGACATGTACCACAATGTTCATTGCAGCACTATTTACAATAGCCAGGACATGGAAGAAACCTAAAAGCCCATCAACAGATGAATGGAATGGATAAAGAAGATGTGGTACATATATACAATGGAATATTACTCAGCCATACAAAGGAACGAAATTGGGTCATTTGTAGAGACGTGGATGGATCTAGAGACTGTCATACAGAGTGAAGTAAGTCAGAAAGTGGAAAACAAATATTGTATATTAACACATATATGTGGAACCTAGAAAAATGGTACAGATGAGCCAGTTTGCAGGGCAGAAATAGAGACTCAGATGTAGAGAAGAAACATATGGACACCAAGGGGGGAAAGTGGTGGAGGGCTTCGGGGGGTGGTGGGATGAATTGGCAGATTGGGGTTGACATATATACACTAATATGTGCAAAATGGATAACTAATAAGAACCTTCTGTATAAAATAAATAAAATTAAATTTAAAAATTAAAAAAGATATAAGGGTGCAAGTATATAAAGATCTATATGCAAAAGGATGAGCAATATTCATGATAGCAAAGCATAAGAAACCATTTGAATGTCTGTCCATAAAGTACTAAGTAAGTCAATACAGTACATTCACATAATAAAACATGCAGCCATTAAAAAATGGAGGTAATTTTATATCACTGATCTGAAAAGATGTACATACATATTTAAGTTGGATGAAAAAGAAAGTTTCAGACCACTACTTTAGCACTCTTCTTTTTTATTTAAAAAATACATACATGTGCAGAAGTGTATATAGATAGGTCAGTTATCAATGTGGTCAAAATCTGGAAGGATATTCTCCCAACTGTTAATAGTATTTACTATCAGAGTATAAGTGTGGGTGGTCAGATGAGTGGAGAGCAAATTTCCACCTGAGGTTTAACTGTTTTTTTTGAAAAAAAAATAGTGGGATTATGAGTAAATTTTTCTTTTGATTTGTAGTAGTATTTCAACCAATAAAAGGAAAAAAGAATAAAGCAAATTGGTATATATGGATCTAGAAAGTTATCCACAATATTGCAAGGGAAAACATAAGTTACAAACAAAAGTTTATGTCTCATTTTTTGCTAAATATGTATAATAGTTAAAAGGCTAGATGTATTTATACCAAACCATGATGTTTGGGGCAGGGTTAGAAAAAGCATTCATAATTTGTTATATACATTTCATAACGTTTGAAATAAAAGCAATAAAAAATAGTAAAACAAATAACCATTAACAAAAGGTCATCATGGTTTGTTTTATACCCTAGATATGTTCTTTAAAAGTTCTGTGCAAATTAAATTTCATTAAGGAAAATTATATTTTAATTAGATCAGTAGAGTTTTCAATTATGCAAAATATCCTTCTATAAAGCGAATATACCTTTTTTGTGATATTAATATTCACGACTCCCAGCTGCCCCTTTTGGCCTATTTAAGGCTTGTCCTTTGGAGAAATAGAAGTCAGGGGTTCTTAATTATCTGTTTAAAAGCTGTCAGAGAAAAATGTTATTATTTTGCTTTTATTAGCCCTCTCAGGGAAAGCTCCACGTCCCACTTCTATGCATTCAGTCCCTCTTTTTTCTTTTGAGGGAGGGGATCTGTCCTTTTTCTTTGAGGGAGGGGATCTGTTTTAGCATTGATGTAGCTTCCATTTCAACATGGAAGAAGGAAGGTTACTGCTGCCTGTACTCACATACAGGGAGCAGATGACTGGATTTGCCCCAGTTAAAAAATCCTGAGCCAGTAGCTGTCCAGCAGCTTTCCCGTCAGAGGGATGAGCTTTTCTTTCTCATAGGCATGAAGCTGATGCCCACATTTGGTCCAAAGTCAGCTTTTATCAGCCTGTTTAAGTTAACAAACTAAATGGTTAGGTAACTTTCAGCTTTCTACTTGCTAACTACCCGTGTTCCAAGGTGTGTTTTATCAATAGTTTCTGAATATTTAAAATACATTGGAACTGAATAGGTCACAGCGCCTTAAGCCTTCAAAGACAGCAAAGTCATAGCTCGAACCCAGGAATCACTACAGGTGAATGCTTTTGAGAGAGTCAAGATAAGTAAGCAAAATGAACGATTTAAATTTTATTTCTTTATATAAAATCATATATAACTCCATTCTCTAGTTTGGGGCTACTAAAAAAGAAAATTAGCTCAGTGTTAACTGGAGCTCGGTTTTCAGAAAATAAAAATAAAAAACAAAATACCAGAAACCTCTGAAGATGTGAAGGAAAGATTATATCCAAATATAATTCATAATAATATGGATTATATCCATGTTATATTCTGAAAATAGACTTTCTTAAATATCAATGGAAGAGTGTCCAGAAAATCTTTTCCTACAGTGTGAAAAGTGAATCAAGAATTCAGAATTACTTACAGGATGAAAAATAAAAGAGGGGGTGAAATAATTAATTTACTCCAAATGGAAGTGTTGCTTCATTGACAGGTAAGTGGGATTTATAAAATCCCAAATTATAAAAATTTATATGATTTCTCTATTTCTAATTTATAAAGGCCAATGTTTCTAATGGTCTCATAAAACATGGGAAGACTTTTTGTGTTTGACAACATATAAATTTTTTAAAAGTCCTCAAATAAAAGGAAAAATTATAGTAATTATTATACCTGTTAGTACAGTCACGTCATTTTCTCAGTATTTAAAATTCACTGGAAATCTTCATCCACAAAATAAACCTTACTTTCCAGAGTGGAAATGATTTCAGCCTTTTCTGAATCAATAATGAAAAGGCACTGCATTTCAGAAAAGAAAACCAATGTTTTATGAAGGTAGCCTGCAACCCCCATTTGAATCATCAAGATTAGGCAATGACCCTTTTTTGGTTATATTTACCTGACCATTTTCTGCAAGAAAGGAGCATTGATAGCTATATAAAGCTCCGACACATGTTGCACAGAAAGGACTATATAATCTGCTATTATTTCTGCCTGTAAATGACTACATGTCTCGCACTAGCCTGCGGCTGAATGGGCTGCCAGGAAACTTGACCTGCATCTTGGGCTTAATGAAGCTGTAACTTTCTGTTTATAATTCTTTCCACTTTTAACTAGTATTGTATCCGGGGGAAATGAGATAATGTGCCTCTCCTTTTTAGATCATCTGGGCTACTGACTAGTCCTCTGAGAAGGCACAAGCAGCACAACCTGGACACCACCTGGGCACTGTGACCTGCTCTGCCCATTGCTCTGGGGGACCAACCAGAACCCCCAGGTCGGGCACCTGGGGGTCGTCACGAACAGGAGCAGGGTCTGAGATCTGGCTCCCTGTAGACATGTGCTGATGGGCAGACTTCGGAATGTATCTGTATAGAATTTCCTTCTGCCTTTTCCCAGATGAAACTGAACAGGGCTGGGCTCTTCCAGCACTTTTACTTGAAGTTTTCCTTCAGCGTCTCCGGCCTTTTTCCAATACTTTTTCTAATTCAGGGGTTTCTACTTTGTAAACCTGATATAGATTTTTACATTTCTGATCTGCTGAGTTTCTAGGTCACCATGGCAAAAAAGCAAAGGATACTATTATTTTTGTAACTCAACTGTAAATGAACTTTAGTTTGTCTTTTAAGCCGTTCTACCTCATTTTGGAACAAACGGTTTGAAGCTGAGACATCATTAAGTAGGTGAAAGCAATTTTTAGAGTAGGCATTTATTTCCCTGTGAGTGTCCTGGAATGTGCAGTGTTGAGGAAATAGAGACTGTGGTGAATCTCTCCTTTCTGAGCCCCTCTGTGCCTCCCCTCCTTGAGAGCGGAGAACGGGGCCGGGACGAGAGCAGATGCAAATGGGGGAGCTCTGGTGGAGAGGGGGATGTCTTGGCTTTTCTGACTATGTAGTGACAGCTCCAAGACCTGGGAACAGTGCTTCCCCGTATCGCCAGCTAGCAAGCAGCTTCCCACCTTTTCTTCCTGTCTTATGTTTCTCTTCTATTCTTTCTTCTAATCAGCCGTCCTTGGACATCGGGATTTGACCTCTGGGATGGCACAGAATGGTCTGTTGGAAGAGTGGAAGCCATGTTGCAGGGGCTCAGCTGTTGACAGAGGAGGACGTGGAAAGATGGTATGATGGTCCCAGGAGTCACAGGGATAGAGAAACTATTATTTTTATATATGGAGGTGTCTTGTATGTTTGCTGACAGAGAGGAAGAAGGTAGTAGAAAGGATGAGTCTGAAGATTAATGAATTGATGGAGCAAGGCTTCCAGGAGACAGGAGGTGGTGAGGTCTGAGGGCAGTGCAGAGGATAGCCTTTGAGAGCGGAAGACTCTATGAAGGTATAGAAGAATTTGGAGACATTGTGGGTTCATACCAGCTGACTTTGATCTTGTTAATGATCTGTTGAGACTTAGGGCATAGGGATGAAAGCTTGAGAAGAGTGGAAAAGATTTGGAATGGATGGATCATGTCCTCTGGTGGTGGGCCAGGTGTGTCATCTTTATTTATGATGGGCTGCACGTCAGTGTGTCTTAAAATAGGAGCAACTGGTTTCAGAGATTAACAAAAGCCTAAGCCCAAAGGAGGAAAAAACTCTAGAAAAAAACGTAATCAACGTATTTTGCATTAAACATGTTTTGAAAACTTATTAAGTACAAAAGCCTTTCTGGAGTTGCTTTGGAAAATGTATCAGAAGACCTGGGTTATAGCACCAACTCAGCTACTTAATAGCTTTGCTGGCTTTGGCAAAATCATTAATTATTTCCAAATAAGGTTGTCCATTTGCAAATGGGTATCCATTGATACACTCAATAAATATTTATTGATAGCCTACTACGTGCCAGGAGCTCTGTTAGGGATTGCAGGCACAATAGTAAACAAGATTGACTCTGTTCTCAAGTTTCCATCAGTGCGGTGGCTCCCAACCTTGCTTCCTTTACCAGGAGGGTCAAATGAGTTAATATATCAGAATGTGTTTTGATAATTCTGGAGCCCAACTAGAGAAAAATAAATGGATAGGAAAGTAATTTTTTTCTTGAAACAATTGTCCTGTTTGATCACCATCATAACAATGATGACAGTTTCTGGATAGAAGGCTCTGCCTCCAAACGATGCCCTACGGCTCTCACCGGCTTAGAATTCTTTCCTTAGCAGTTTCCCAGCCAGGCATGGCAGCCACTGTCTCTCACTGGGAAGTTGGGAGCATGGCTTTACGCTGCGCTCATGGCAGCCTCACCAGTTCCTTGTGTCTCCAGTGACTGGTTGCCCTGTGTCTGTGGCTGGCTCCTCTGAAGACACCAGTGCTAATTCCAGCAGAGGCACAACACAGAGCCATCCTAGCAGCCAAGTGTAAACCAGAAGAGTCCTTTGATCTCTAGCCTGGTGCATTCTTTGAATGGTCAAAACTTTGGAAGGTCAAGCTCAAAGAGTATGTCTGGTGATCGGAAGCCAGGTCAAAGGTAATGCTCTGGAGAGGATTTCTGGGAGTAGAATTAAGGAAACTGCCTTTTCTTTTTGATGTCTAAGTCTAGAATGGAAAAAAATATTCCCTGAAATGCATCCAGGAGCTCTGGGAAGAGTCCATCATTACATTTATGGCCAGTTTTCATTTTTTTACACTACATCCAACGTTCTTTAGCATACCCCATCTTGCTTCACAGTTTCCTTTTCTCAACATTCAAATATTGTTGTCAGTGGTGGAAGGCAGTGGGAATCTTTCTCTTCTTTTGTGTTCAGGCTAAGAAGGAAGTCTGTTTCAAAACCCAGGATTTTTCAAACAAGAAAAGATACAGGCTGCAGATTAAATGAAGAGCAAAGGTAGGGAGAAAGATGAAATGGAGATTGCTTTACTTTCTGCTTTCTGTCTTCTTCTGTGAAGGACCGTGTCTTGAAAGTGGATTCAGAAATTAGATTCCTAGAGAGTTTACCAGATAGGGGCAGGGGGCCAATCATTCCACATCTAGATGTGAGCAAAGCAGCAAAAACTATGAAGAAGGCAATTTCCTGGACATTCATCTCTAAATAATTGATTTCAGTAAATCATGTGGTTCTTGGGGTAGAAAAGTGTATTTTCCAGAGTTTCTTCCTCAAGTTCTGGTTCTTGATCTTACCGTCTGACACGTACCTTCTTCTGCCATTTGTCTCAGACATCATTTTCTCAAAAACCTAAAGATCTATCTGGTAAAGGCAGAAACTCCCGTACGTGTTACAGTGAAGGCAGGTTTTTGTTGAATTTTGGTGTGTGATTCCCTGCCTAGCCTGGTCTGCCCTTCTGTGCGCTGCTTTCCTTGCCCTCTCATTCTCTGATTTACCTGGAACGTGAATATTCTCCTGTGAAAGACCCTGACAGTGAAGGCCTGTGATGAGCTGAGCGGCACTTCCCAAGGATGATACTTGTCTCTCGTGGTTATTTCCCCACTAACCTCAAGCTGGCGGTGTGATGTGTCTCTCTTCTCGGGCTTATAAAGTTCATTTCTCTTTAAGTGCTCTATTCTGCATTGGTCTCTCTTGAATTTTCTATTTAATTCAATCTCACAAATACTTACTGATAAGTGTGCCTGGTCCAGTGTGGGATCAAGATGTGAATAAGACTCTATCTCCTTTTTCTTGCAAGGAACTTAAAAACGTTTGCAGGAGACCGCCAAGTGAAAAATGAAACAAATGCTCTAACAGGGATGCTGCTGGACACACTGGAGAAGAATGAACTGCAGGTACACCCACATCCCCATGAAGGCTTCCCAGGACCTCTCCATTTTGCCTCTTTCTGATTTCCAAATTCTTACATCACTTATTTTGGGCTTAAATCAGCATTTTCCACGGTAGGTTTTCTGTAACACTAGACCCAAGAGATATTCTGTGTAAAAACAATTTCATCAGCAGCTAAGAATAGGAACTATCGTACATGCATTCTCTTCTCAGAAATCTATGCTGTACATCAGTATATCTGAGCCTTTTACCTGCAGAGAAGCAGAAGAAAATCTGTTTAACGCAGAATATTCTGATCCTATATAATCACACATCACTTTCTGCAAAACACCTTAGAGGAAAAGCCATGTTTCTCAGACCACACTTCTGGAAACATTACCCTAATTGATTCATTAAATGATAAATATGAAAATCCCATTTGTTTGCAGGATTTATATTTTTACCCCCATGTACAAAGATTTTATTTTTCTCACCTTTCATGCCAAATGGATTTTTAGGTGTGTAGAATTGTGCTGTCCAGGAGCTACGTGTAGCTTGTCTCAGTTTGAGATGCATTGTAAGTGTAAAATACACAGCAGGTTTGGAAACCAATATGAAAAAAGGATGTAAGATATCTCATTAATAATTTTATACTGATTATATATTGAAATAATTTGGGTATATTTCATTTAAAAACATTATTAAAATGAACTTTGCCTTTTTAAATCTCACTAAAAAATTATGGTTAAAAAAGAACAAAGTAACAACTGGTCAACGTATTTACTATCAGCAAAAAATAAACAACAACATATAATGGAAAAATATTATGAGATAAATCAAGTAGCATTTCAATTATTTTGCTGACATGATGAGAACACATAATTTCCCTTTCCTTTAAATTAAAAGGTTAGAAAAATTAACTTTGTTTCTTTCTTCTTACTTTTTTAAATGTGGCTACCAGAAAATTTTAAATTATATATGTGGCTAACATTATCTTTCCACCGGATGGTACTGGCCTAGAAAATAGGAATTGTGTTCTTCCCATATTTTGTATTTTCTTGTAGCACACTGAAAGATGTTTTACCCAATGAAGCTATTGAAAACATACCTGTTGGCTGAATTAATTTGGTTGGCAAAGTTAGGAGAGCCAGTGAATTGAATTGTATTCTCCAAGGTGTTCACACTGACTCATTATTACACCCCCTGTGTGTGCTGTTCCTGTTGTCCCTTCCCTATTTCAGCCTATGAAACTCAGAGGACAAGGTCCAGTAGTGCTGAGCTGATACCATCTGAGACCCCTCGTTAGACTCTTCCTAGCTCTGCAGTCAGAATGCTAATGTGCACATGAAATTCCTACATCAGCTCAACCATTCCAATGGCATTTCAGTAAATTTCAATAGATTTTAAGCATTTACAGGCTGTAGCTATTCCTGGGCATTGAATTTGTATTTATTGAATAGATGGCCATTGTTTCTCATAACCTCTCTACTCTACTCCTTGGAGGGTAGGGAAAAAAAACAGGGATTAAAGTCTCCACTACTACCACACTTGCTTCAGGGAAACTTCACAGATGTGTACTAAACACTGAAGGTCCATATAGTAAAGCTAGGAAATAACTGATTTAGGCTGTGTTTTCAGTTACTGATGGAAATGATATGATAAAATCACACACTTGGATAAGTCACCCCACGTCTGTAACACAATTATGCCCGCCCGTGAGTGGTATCTTGTAACCATCTGTATCTATAGCCAGGTGGAGGGGTTTGAGGCGGCTGTATTTCACCTGAACCTACAGAGTAGCCTCTGGCCCAGAGAATTCCAGAGCGTGGTGAGAAGGCAGCCTTGATGGCAGCTGATCTGAAAGTTGCCTCGAGAAGAAAACAGCAGGAGTGGGCAGTGTTCTCCAAGGCATGAGTCAGGGAACAACGCCACGGAAAACAAACTGCAGATGCTTTCAATCAGACAAAAGTGTGTCCGCTCCACTCATGCTCGCCATCCGAGGAGAATTATAATGAAAATGGATCTGATATACTACTCATCTTTCACGCAGAAGCGTAGCGTGTACACAAGAAACCATACTGATTGTAACTATCAAAGATGAGCTTGCATATAAGAAACAGAAAGGCATCAAGAAAGATGTTTGCCCATGACATTCAGGACTTTGCATGTGAACAGTAAGGGTTCTCATTTTGTCAGGCCGGTCCTACAGGCTCTTCTGAGACTTCCTAGTTTATGGACGCCAAGATGGAGGGGAATGGGGGTGCCTTTCTTCTGAAATAATAAAATATTCTGCTGGAACTAGCTTGTCTTCTGCATAATAACTACCATCCCCAAATGCTATCTTTTAACTCTTTTATAGTAAACAAGTTGTATCAGTGTTTCTGCCTCGTAATTCACCCCACAACATTTTGTTACTAGACAAACTGTGAAACACATTTCTGGACACATCTCCCCAATATTAAAAAAAAAAGTCAATGATTCTCCATCGGCATTAAACCAAGGCCATATTCCCTGGCCCGGCCTTTAGGGTTTTTATAATTTGGCCCAAGCTACCACTCCACCTTTACCCCCATAATCGGCTTTGTATACTCTACACACTAGGCAATTTGGGCAGCTTGCTCCTCTACTCCTGTGGCCTGGCAGGCCCAGCTGCCAACTCTGCACGTTCAGCTCACGCTCAGCATCCAAGGTTCAGCCCACTTCCACAGTTCTCTCAATAGCTGGGACTGCCCATCCTCTGGGTCCCCTCAGCACTTTGCTAAGCATTCTTCTATTCCTTCTCCTACACACACACACACACACACACACACACACACACACACACACACTCTCAAGTGTAATGAGTTAATATTTCTGCCTGAATTAAATTCCAGCTCTGCCAATTACTAGCTGTGTGACCTTGCCCATTACTTAACCTCTCTGTGTCTCACTCTCCTCAAATGCAAAAATCAGCAGAATAATAGCACCTACCTCACAGTGTTGCTGTGAGGAATAAATGAATTTCCATAGAGTGCTTAGAACAGTGCTTGATATATAATAAGCCTTTTGTAAGTGACTTGCTATTAGTAGCAGTAATCATAATAACGGAATTAGTGGTATCATTATTAGTTTTGTATCCCTGACAGCACTTCACGTGAACTTGCACATTTTATGTGATCATATGAACATTTATAGAATAAAGGAATAAGTAAATAAACACAAAACAAGAAATTTTAAAGTGAGAATCAATGTACTAATTTGCTATTATTTAAAAAAACTGATCTAGGAATTTTCTCTTAACAATGTCAGGACTTACTAGATACTCTTTAGGAAAAACTTGTAATTTTTTAAAAAGGAAGAACTAAAATAAAACAAAGGTCTGCTGCTGGTAATTTGTAGGTGAACTACATTTTTTTTCATTGTGCAATGCATTGTTATTAGCATCTTATTTAGAGGGCTGTTACATTGCGCTACTTAAAATTGTTTTTAAAATTTTTATACAGTTTTTAAAGGTTACACTTCATTTACAGTCATTACAAATTATTGGCTATATTCCCCGTGTTGTACAACACATCCTTGTAGCCTATCGTATACCCAGGAGTTTGTACCTCCCACTTCCCCACCCTATGTTGCCCCTCACCCCTCTCCTCCCTGGTAACCACTAGTTTGGATGAACTACTTTTTGAAAATGCATATTGTAGTGTGCAAGTCTGGAGAAGCAAACATTTATTTTATTTTATACCTGATGTCCTTCAACTGCGATAAACTTACATAAAATGAAAACTGAGTTCAGTTAAGGCTGAATGACGACTGAACTGAGTTGTTTAAGTTTCCAGATGAATTTTATGCCCATTATCTCATTAAAGCTTCCCTACTCTAATGAGCTAGACTTGTGGAAAAAAAGGTTTAAAAATAAAACTGAAAAAGAAAATGAAGTGTGATCTGAAATGTGACCGCGTCTAGTCTTCCCCATCAGCGTACAGTAACTCAGGGCCTGAATCAGAATCACTCTCTGGCCTTTGAAAATCAGTGTGCATTTTATGGAGGAAAGCTGCCACCTTTCAGTTACAGTATTTTCCCCTGCTGTCTTATAACAATGTCCTGCACTAAATTTAACATGTCCCCAGACTCCTATTTAATTCTCACAGCTGGGAGACAGGACAAGCGCAGCCAAATCTATTTTCCTAGAGTACCTACAAATCAGTCCTTTAATAATTTATTTTCTCTGTAATGGTCTCTAACTAAACGCTAAGAGATTTTGCCACAGAGTTGCTGCTTTAATCAGAGAAGAGAATTTTATGGGTTTATTCATCGTGCACTTTCTCAAAAGCTACTGATTAAGCATTTGCCTTATTGTTGCAAGCAGTCAGAAGGTACACTGGAGGCTGCTGGCTTACTGAGCGTCAGTCTGCAGGGAGCTGTCACACGAGGCCTGCAACAGACTGCATACAGCTAGTGCCAAATGAGCGGACTGAAGTTTCAATTCTCTCCAGCTCTTAGCAACAGATTGCTCACAGCAATCTTCTCCCCACCATCTTATTCACCAGGACTATTCCAGCAGGCGATAGCAGAACTCCTCCTCGCTCCCCACGTCCCAAAGCAGCTAAATTATGTTGAAAACTGAATGACATGCTTGGCAAAGGAATGTATTCTACCACGAGACAGCACTTACAACAAAGTTTACTTTGGCCTACTCAACCAGCAGACCCACTGAACACCATCTCCCCCTGCCTTCTAGGAAAGTGGCAAGAGTCGCTTCACGTGTTACATTCACGGCACAAAAGCAACTACCAAACAACACAACAAGGCTTCCTGTACTCCAGAAAAACCCCTGCTTCTCCACAGTCAATTTATAGCACGTTCATGAGAACACATATTCAGACCAACACCCACCAAGCCTGAGGTTTTGTTAGAAGTCATGACACCAGGAATAGGCACTGAGTAGTGTTTGTGCAAGAAAAATAACCTTACATTTATTTGATTGTTTTATGATGAAGATAAACATTTTCTTCAAAATTCATAGCTGTCTGGATGTCCCTTAAGTTTCTTAGACACATATGCAAATTTCTGTCTCCCTTTCCGTGGTCATTACCAGGTGGAGATGAGTTGAAATATTCTTGAGGTAAATTTAGTTATGATTGATCCATGACTTGCCCAAACTTTTCTACATATGGGTCCAGAGCAAACATTTAAAGCAGTTTTTCATATTCTCAGACTAGCATAAGTGTGTTAGATGTACTTCTCTGTTAATCTAAAATGATTAGATTCTTAAAAACATTAAATCCTCACTTGAATTATCAACGTTAGTTATGCTGACGTACTTTCAATCACTTGACAAATGAGCAGTTCTTTGTTTTAATAAGGGCTAGCGTATAGTGAAAGGTGCTCCCCAGCATCCCCCCAAAAATGAGATTACTTAAATTATGGAAGAAAAAAAGGAAAAATTATTTTTTAACTTTCGTGTCTTCATAATCAGGTTGTTAATTCTACACAAGGATTTCCAGGGTTAATGGTGTAGATATCTGTGTAGATATTTTATCATGTCTACTAAATGGGTCTGAGGTCTTATGTGTTTATATTTGTACCTCCTAATTTTGAATGAATATTAATAGACTGACCAATAAAAACAAAAGACTTTGGTATGGTGGTTTGTATATTGTAGTATACTAAGAAAGAAAAACATAGCATTTCTAGAAAAACTAATAAAAAGGATCATTTCAGTTCTTCTATAATAGAACTTATAAAATTGAAAACTCCTTTTCCATTATGAGACATTAGAAAGCCTCAAAACACAAACGAATTCGTATTCCTTTCTGTTCTTCATATTATATTACATTTTCTAATAAGCAATGAGACATACTGAGTTGAAAAGCTTGACAGATTTAACAGGAAAAAGACCCCAAACCATGTTCAGCTGGTAATTGGACTGATCATGAGTCACCGTTTTGCTGTGTGGAGACAAAACATGCTCTGCTTCAGTGGCCTGGAAAGCTGGTAAAATGAATTTATAGTTTGGTCTGTGGTGATTAGTTATTTTTAATCAGTATTATTCAGGTAGTGCCATGAACATTTGTTACTGCTATCATTTAAAAATATATTATAGTCAGTGCTTGCTCATCCATAGTAATAGAGGCCAAGCCTGCATAGATAACTGAAGTCCACAGATACTAATTTCTAACTCTTATTTTATTATACACATATATATATATATATATATATATCAGGCATTTATTACTCGTATCCCAGTTTTGCAGGTTAATTAGAAATAGTGAAAATTTGGCATAAATCAGAACCAGGATTAAATCTTAACTCTACTACTAACCCTGGGCAAGTTATTGCCCTTTTAAAACCTTAAGTTCCTCATCTGTAGCTGACAACACATATGTAGTGGGGTTTTGTGAGGTAACGTATATAAAGGTACCTAATGAAGCAGAACGCACAGTAGGTGGTCAGGAAATGGCAGGTCCCCCAATTTCCCCTACCTAGCCTCTGCTTTAAGTCTCCTATCTTTCATTTGCTTATAGCCTACTCTTTAGATTCCTGAAGCACATCAGGACATAGCTGAAATTTTCAGATGATCCAGGAGAAGATGAAGAAATTAGAGAAGAAATTGAATTAATGTGATTTTTATTTTATTAGTTGAAATGGCCCAGTAGAAACTTCCACACTAAAGAAAAGCTTTAACGTCCACCAAACAAGCCTTAAAGGTATTAGGGTACTATCGGTTTATTTTTTCTACGAAAGTAACCCAGATTGTTCACATTTTCCACCATTTAGCTTGGTATCTTCAATACAACGTTGGCCGGACTAACTGCTCTCACGTTTCACTTCTGGTTCTTTCTCTTTTAATTTTTTTTATTGAACATTTGTTCATATGCATTGTAAAAACAAACAGAAATTAACCATAGTGATGGCTAAAACATAAACCACAAATTTGACTGAATCAGAGGATTTCGTTTTGGGTAACCCAAAATTCCATGTCTCAGTGTATTTCAGTCCCTGTGTCAACTTATTAAATGATAAATGAAAGAGATCAGATGGACAGAATAAAAATTAATCCATTTTAAGAGTTCTATATGCTCTTCCAGATCCAAAAGGAAATGTGATCTACGTTTTGAAAGCAGTAATGTCTTAGAATGATTTTACTTGATGAAGTTCCCAGAAAATACATGGTTGAGCCTGGTGACAAATTGTCAGAAAGGCAGGGGGAAGCGCTCTGCTTCTCCTCAACTGAAAACAGCAAAATCTTATCTATTTTGCCTATTCTTTACGGTTTTTTTTTTGTGTGTGGTACGCGGGCCTCTCACTGCTGTGGCCTCTCCCATTGCGGAGCACAGGCTCCGGACGCGCAGGCTCAGCGGCCATGGCTCACGGGCCTAGCTGCTCCACGGCATGTGGGTTCTTCCCAGACCGGGGCACGAACCCATGTCCCCTGCATCGGCAGGCGGACTCTCAACCACTGCGCCACCAGGGAAGCCCCTATTCTTTAGTTTTGATATAAATGTCTCTCTTTGTCACCAGGGATGAACATTTATTGATTTATTTTAAAGCATGTGTTTTGCATTCAGACCCAGACATGAAGAAAAGGTAATTTTTTTTTTCCTGAAAATTTCTTTATCCTTTCATCCTTCTTGTACTTCTCCTGACTCCTAATAAGTTTTAGTCATTCAAATTTGAGCACAATGTATCAAGCATTTGATGCACACTATTAAGCTATGTGATGAGTACCAAGAATAAGGTAAGGTTAGCCCTTGTACTCAAGGATGCTATTACTTGATTTCAGAGAGTACAGGCACAAAGCAGCACATAAACTAATGATGTCATCCATCATACTATCATCCAATCCTCAACATCAATTGTTGTTCAATTGAATTGAGACTAGAACAACATATTTCCCTGCTATAGGAGGGGATGGGGGAAAATGGTGAAAAAAATAAGATGACACAAAAAAGTGCCAAAGATATTTAGGAAGTCGCCAATAGATGTGGCAGTTAATATCTGCAAATTCAAATATAATGTTGAAGCTTAAACTGAGTTTCCCCTTTCCAGTTTCATTCTTCTCTGCTCTGGCTCTCTGATTTTCTCATACACTAGAAATAGGATTGCTATAGAAGGTATTGCAAGTATGTAAAAGTCTTTTTACAGACTCACTTATATACCCACTATCTAGGAAGTTTTTGTGTTTTTTTTTTTTGCAGTATGCAGGCCTCTCACTGTTGTGGCCTCTCCCGTTGCAGAGCACAGGCTCCGGACGCGCAGGCTCAGCAGCCATGGCTCACGGGCCCAGCCGTTCCGCGGTATGTGGGATCTTCCCGGACCGGGGCACGAACCCGTGTCCCCTGCATCGGCAGGCGGACTCTCAACCACTGCGCCACCAGGGAAGGCCTAGGAAGTGTTTTGGTTGTTGCCATTTAGACAAGAGATCAAACAAGAGTTTGACTAAAATTTTTCCTGTGGACCTAACTGTAGTGTCAGTATGTTGTTATATTAGGGAAATTGCTGAAGGAAAGTGTATAAATTTGAATTGTTCAAATAATAGTATTTCCTTTTTTCTTTATACCATCTTTCTCAGTTTCTGTGATGAGCTTGCCAATTAAAAATACATTTTGATTGAGGTCCGAAACTGATATTTTGGACTCAAAATTCAATGAAAAAGAACCACAGAGGCATGCGACCAATAACCACCCAAATTTAAGCGAATTAGAACTGTTCTGTTTTGCCACACTAGTCAGAAAGCCACAGGCATTCCACCTCCCCAAAAGGATCTGGAGAATTGATGGAAAGTAGAAAAAATGAACACAGATTGCACATAATTGTACTGCAACATTCTTACTGCAGAAACCATAGAAAGAACCCCAAATTTCGATTCAAAGGCCTCCCTTGCAAAAGAGGCTTTCTAATAACAATTTTGACTAAGTTTTTCACTCAAGTGTTTTTGAAAACTATGCCTTTAAAAATCTATTTTAACGTATACAACTTATGTTTTTGATAGAAAGGGAGGCAAGTTTATAAAGAAATTACCTTTAACTTTTCCTTTGTATTTTTTACGTTTGAAAAACAGAGGTATGCGGATGACTTTTAGGGATAGAACACATTAATTCATTTTATTTCACAAATATTTACTGAGAACTTTGACTAAATCACAATTCATTGGATGTGAAAGACACATAAATAAGACAGAGTCCCAGCCATTAAGAAGTTCTTAGCTGGTAAGACAAACCCTTATAATACAGTGTGATATGTGCTCCGTGACAGGTAAGAAAAGATAATCTGAGGAAGCCTGAAGTTTTCTCCCACACTTGGTCAAAAACCTCAGATTGACTTCCTAGGAGAGATTAAACTTGAACTGAATGTATCTGCCAGGAAAAGGAGAAGAAAGCATTTCAAGCAAAGGGGTAGCACATGTTAAAGAATAGCAAACTAGAAGGAAATAATAGTAAAATGAGGAGTCCAGAAGATGAAGCACAAGATGGGAATTGGAACCATGGGGGCCATTATGTAAGGAGACTAGATTTTATCCAGAAGGTATGGGGGACAAGAGATTTATGGGCAGAATAAAATCATAGTTGCACCTGAGGAAAATCACTTCAATAGAATTGGGACTAGAATTGCATGAGACTAAAAGCAGAGAGAAAGGTGTGTCAGAAGTCCAGCTGAGAAATAGTGAAGGTAAATTCAAAAGATACTAAAGATGCAGAAATGCTAGGATTTGTTGATCCATTAGGCATAGGTAGAGGCGTGGAGAAAGAACAACACCGAAAAATCTCAAACAAGTCTTCCTAAGTATTATATACTGTTTAATGTATTTCTGTTTTCTATTGAGAACTGCAAGGATTTTTGCTACCTGACTTTACAGCTTGATCTCAATTTAACTCACAGTGCCCTTGAAAGTAGACAAAAATGAAGGTGTGCCCAGACTGTCTGAAATCCTTCATAAAAAGGCACCCATTTTCTACACTGTTTGGGTGTAGAAATTAACACTAGCTTTTCTTTGACAACTTCTAATAACTCTTTCCTGTCAACCCAGCAAATGAGTTTCAAAGCATCCATTCCACCAGATAAAAGTACCAAGGGAGTTTTTGTTGGGTATTTTGCACCAGCAACATTGATCTACGTGTTGTTTCTCAGACACGCTAAACTGCTTTTCATCTTTACTTCCGATGTCCTCCCTCTCAGGAGGGCTGAGAATGTGCCCTCCTCCACAGTCTCCCTTCTACCAGTCCTTCAAAATCATCTCGAATGTCATCTCCTCCAGAAGTCTTCCCTAACACACTGAAATCAATGCTTTACACGTTGTACACTGCAGGATATAGATTTACAGTGTCCTTTTGACCACTAGAGCGTGAATTTCCCTTGAAATCTGGAAACTATTTGTTAATCTCTAAACACCTTGTCTTTTTCCTGTGCTCAGGGTTTTTAGAAGACTTTGGGTTTGAGTTTATATTCCAAAATATGGCAAAAGCATGCATCATACAATTCTTTTATTTTCCCCCAAGTACCTATCCTCTGAGATTGGAAATGTTTTTCTCATTCTTTTAATCTGTCTTTCCCTAACACCACATGGTCCTTACCTCCAACTGACATTGACATTTACAGGCTAAAGGAACCAACACTGTAACAGTTAAGACTGGCCAGACAGTATTTAAAACTCAGCAATGATTTGGGGATGGGGAAAATTTGATTTGTATATGTGTGACTTTTGTAAACTAATTTGTAGTTTAACTCACATGACTTCACCAAGATTTAATAAAATCCTGTCATCACCTTCAGGTTTCAACTTTAGACTTTTGTTAAATGTTGTAGAATAATTCAGAGCTGATTTCATTTTTCAGAGTTTGAAAGTCTGTATTATTTGAGAGAGTTTTTGATGGTCACAAAAGGATATACATTTCTCTGATAACAGGAAATAAAAGTGGGTGAATAAAAAGTATTTTATTAAATATCACCTAGTTATTGATTTATTTTCCTGTTTTCCTGAGTCTAGAAAAATTTTGTCTCTCTAGTTTTCCTAAAGTTAGAATTGATATTAGTCATGAAAATAATACATGGGATTGGAGCAGGTTAGTGTCTGAAAAACACAGGACCGGAAGTGAGAAGACCTTCGTCTTTGTCCTATTTATTTATTTTTTAAAATTTAATTTAATTTAATTTTTTTTTGCGGTACGCGGGCCTCTCACTGTTGTGGCCTCTCCCGTTGTGGAGCACAGGCTCCGGACGCGCAGGCTCAGCGGCCATGGCTCACGGGCCCAGCCGCTCCGCGGCATGTGGGATCTTCCCGGACCGGGGCACAAACCCGTGTCCCCTGCATCGGCAGGCGGACTCTCAACCACTACGCCACCAGGGAAGCCCTGTCCTATTTAAAATACTCAGATATGTGGTCCTGGACAGAGAAACTAAGTGCTCTTGCCTTCAGTTTGTTCTTCCACAAATTAGAAAGAGAAGGGAGAAAATGGGCTAGAAGTTACTTTCAACCAATATGGCTGTATTTAATTGACATTTAGGAAGGCAACCTTGCCATGTTAATAATACCTTGCATACAGGCCAAATATTTCATTTATTTGTCACATGTTACTTTATGAGCTTTTCTAGGACTTTAAATGGCCTTGTGGAGCTCCTAAGGAATAAAGAGATGTTTATACTTTGCTTGACCATTTCTAAGAAATATCCTTAAAGTTTACAGGATCAGATAAACAATGGGTGAATACATATAAATATACAAATCTTTTAAAAAACTAAGTCAGAAAATGCCATGCTTGTTCTCAAAACCATCCAGTCCCTTCCCCCTCCCCCCACAATAAAATCTAGTCTTCAGTGTGGTCTGCAAGGCTTTTCACGATCTGTTTCCATTCCCCAATCTTCCTGCACCCATCCTGTTCTCTCAGTCTCTCCACTCTCCTCCTCACTCTCTCTGCAGGAGCCACACTGCCTCCTCTACTCATTGTTCTGCAAATCAAGCATGCAGTCACCTCAGGGCCTTTGCATTTGCTGCTCCTTTTGCCTGGGCTGCTCTTCCCAGAGAGCAAGGCTCTCTCTCTCACTTCGTTCAAGTTTCTGTTCAAATGCCACCTCATCATTAATCAACTGTTAAAAGAGCACCTTTCTCACTTTTTGTCCTTTTACTATGCTTGATCTTTCTTCATAGCGCTTATCACTACCAGACATTTTGTATATTTATTTTTTTTAATTTTAAATATCTCTTCAACCCAAATGTAAATATCATGAAACCAGGGATTTTTGTCTGTTTTTGTTTATTGCCTGGTTCTTGTCCACTGCCTAGTGTCTGTAATAGTGCCTGATACTTAATTGACACTCAATGAATACTTGTTGATTTGCTTGTGGAATGGATGAATAAATCTTTACATCTCTATCCTAAATGGACATCGAGTTAAGATGGTAAAAAAGGCAATTATAGGCAGCTTATATAAAAAAACTTAAGAAAGTAGAACAAGGGTTCGGCTAGAGCCAACCTCATTTCTTTTCAAAAAATTGTGAGGACTTAAAAAATTACCCATGGATAAACTATTTTTCATAAATTGCAAGGCATCGTGGATAAATTATTTTATGTTAACAATCTTTCTTTGACTTTATGGGTCTTCTTCACACAGACTTCAAAAATATCCACCATAAATGAGAAAAGCTATCCTGGAACATGGAAGATGTTAGAAGTGAGGATAGCACTGAACACTGTTATGTGACAATATATATTCAGGGCTGAGGAGTGCCAGAATCTCACCATAAGATGTAGCCACTTCTTTTAGAAGTTCCTGAGATAATCATATAAGGGATAATGGCAAATGAGAGCCAAAGTCCCCAGGCTCGTGTTTGTGTCCCAGTTTTCTTTAGTAAACCGGGCAGATCACGTACTCAAAGTGCAAGGAGCAATGTGTCCCTGCCCCAAGACCAAATCCCAATCTTATCTTTCTACCCTCTTCCCAGTAAGACAACAGAGGCCCAGATCACACTTGAGATGAAGAGGACTTCTCTGCTAGTCACAGTCCACATATTTTGACCCCTACGCCTCTTCTCTCTCGGCTCTGTGATGCCACACGCTCCTAATTTTCTTTCTTCATCTTTGCTCTCCCCCCCTCCTCTTTTCAGTCTCCTTTTCTGGTTCTTCCCTTTCCCCATCTCTAAAAGTTATGGTCTTCAAGGCTCAATTTTTGCATGTCTTATCTTTTTTCCTCACAAACTCCCTCTAGGAAGTGTCTTTCATCCCCACAAAGTTGTTTAGTTCTAATGTTTTATTTTAGAACGTTCGGACAAAAAAAAATAGATTAATTGGTATACTGAATACTCATCCACAACAATTAGAAACATATGGTCAATCTTATTTTATCTAAACTCCTATTCCCTCGCCTACTCTCAGTGGATTAATGTAAAGCCGTTTCCAGACATCATGTCATCTCATCTGTAAATTCTTCAATATATATCTCTAAAAGATAAGTACTTTTTAATGTAACTAAAATACCACTGTCAAATTTAAAAAATTAAAATTCCTTAATCTCAGCAAATATCCAGTGTTTACTGCTTACACGTTACTCTTACACTGTTTTCACGTGTATTTTAATCATTGGTTTGTTTGAATTATGAGCCTAACAAGATCTAAACATTGCATCTAATTGGGTGGTACTGTGTTCTTCCCTATTACATCATATCAAGAAGCACATAGCATCTGGTTATTCAACCTGTAAAATTAAAATAAATGAGTAAAATTTTAAAAATCTATGTTCCAAACATTATAGCCACATTGTAATATGGAACGAGACCAGAGTCTGAAAAGCCAGCTCCTCTCCTTGCTCCTCCAGGGTGATAGAGACTTTAATTTCTAGGTTGCTTCATCATGCTCTTTTGCTCCTCATCTCTTCTGTCGCCTGTGTAAGCAATTCCCTCAATTACATTAACTCTGTTTGAAAGACCTGGAGTGTTTCCTGTTCTTGGCTGACTTGGTTGATACAGACAAGAAGATCACAAGTTTAATTTTGGTCATGATGAGTCTGGGGTGCCTTTAGGTGCAATGAACATAAAATCTAAATGCTCATGCCAGCTATACAAAGAGCTGGTCCTGGGTACCTCTTCATCCTCTCCATTCTCTTCATGTACCACCTTCTCCCTAGGCCAATCACTTTCTCACCAAACTAACCTCTCACTTTTTTTCTTCAAAAGTGCTAAGCTCTTTCTTGCCACAGACCTTTTTTTTTTTTTTTTTTTTTTTTTTTGGTACACGGGCCTCTCACTGTTGCAGCCTCTCCCATTGCGGAGCACAGGCTCCGGATGCGCGGGCTCAGCGGCCATGGCTCACGGGCCCAGCCGCTCCATGGCATGTGGGATCTTCCCAGACCGGGGCACGAACCCGTGTCCCCTGCATCGGCAGGCGGACTCTCAACCACTGTGCCACCAGGGAAGCCCCGCCACAGACCTTTAAACAAGCAGTTTCTTACGATTTTCTTATCCCAAGTTTTCTTAAGACTGGTTTCCTCTTATTTGAAATATCCCTTTCACAGTGAGACATTCTCTGACAACCCTGCCTATAGGGCTCGTCATTGTCCATCACTTCTCTTATAGCACTTTGCATAATCCATAATTACTATATCCTTTATTTGGATGTTTAATGTCTAAATCCTCAAATAATATACTGTAAACTCCACAAGAGCAGGAGAAAAATCATGTCGATTTTGTTGACCACTGTCTCTCAGTGCCTAGAAAATTGCAGCTACAATGAAAAGAATGAATGAGTATGTTTCAGAGTTGGCCAGGTATGCTAGGGAGCAGTCCCCAGCTGGATCTACAGTTTAGGCTTCAGGGATGCATGAAGCATCAGAGTAGGCTGCATCCAAGTGCAGAATCCCTTGAAGCACAATGTCCTAGCTCATTGAGATATATGCTTAAACACAATCCCTTGATTTTTTTTACCTCTTTGTGAAGGTTTGAGAAGGTGGGTAAGGAAAATTTCTCCTCCAGAAAAGAAAAGACAAATATAAACAAACTGAATCACTGCGTAAGAAATCCAACTATTGACTAGCTTGATTAAACCAGTGCCACTATGGGCTTCCCTGGTGGCGCAGTGGTTGAGAGTCCACCTGCCGATGCAGGGGACACGGGTTCATGCCCCGGTCTGGGAAGATCCCACATGCCATGGAGCGGCTGGGCCCATGAGCCATGGCCGCTGAGCCTGCGCGTCCGGAGCCTGTGCTCCGCAACGGGAGAGGCCACAACAGTGAGAGGCCTGTGTACCGCAAAAAAAAATTAAAAAAAAACAAAACAAAATACCAGTGCCACTAGACTTACAAGGATTTAAGATAACTTAAAGATAAAAAAATTTCTAGCAAATTTATAGAACACAGAACTCTTTCATTTCTCTGAGTCTCATGAAAGACTTTGTTTCATTGATAAACCGCTAGGCACCTATAACATTTGATGTTTTATTTTTATAGTTTTGCCAGATATATGCACAATATCCTCATGTTGTGAATCTTCTAAGAATTACATATTATGCTGCTGTGCAGCTTTTCAGGCACCAGAAAATAAAAAATTCATACTGGCCTTGGGATAGCATTTTTGTGGAGGCATAAAATATCAGGAATTCCAAATAGAGTCATAATTACTCTCTTTTATAATAACCATCTAGAAGATAAGCACATCTCACCCACAATATTCAAACATTATTTCATGAATTTTTAAATTTATGGAAAAAGAAGCTTACTACAAATCCCCATGCATATAATTTCTAGGTAATTTGCAAGTCTTTAAGCAAAATTTGAAGCATATTTTATCAAAGATAGAGAAAGAATAAAGGCCACAGCAAAAATTTGGACAATAATTGCAAATATATTTCCCCATCTGCTCAAAATTATAAATAAAAAGGTCTTGAATATGCAGTAAGATTTTGGGTAGGAAAGCAAATAAAAATATATGAAACTAAATGCCTTTCTTCTCCTGGGTCTGTTTTCTTAATGATGGTGTGGAAGGGCAACTGGTGTAACTACTAAAAACATATATTCCATAATAATCGGTGTTACAACCAGTTTGCTGGATATAGCTCTTGACACTGTAATACATAATCATATATGGCTAATTAGTTGTTTGAAAAGCATTTCAAATGTCCTATGTCAGATTACTACCTGCCCACTGCAATTTTCCCAGCACATTGCTTTCTTCCCTCTTGTTGGAATGGGGCTTATGGATTGTTCAAGCAGAGAATCTCAGTTAGCAGGAGCATGCTGTGGATCTAAAAAATCCATTAGGAAACTGTGATAATTGGACACATGTCAGCAATAGCAATTAATCATAAGAACCCCCAGTAAACGTAGTTTGCCCATGTTCACCAAACGCAGTTGCTTGCTGAGCTTTGCAGTTCCAAATTATGATGCTTCCCAGAGATGGGGAATGCAGTGCAGAAGGTAATCATGTTGAACTTGATCTTTCTCTGAGTAGTTTCTACCACAACCTCCACTATTACTTAGATATTGATTCCACAGCTTAAAATTATATTCTTAATTACAAGCAATAAAATATATTTTCTTTTTACCTCTTGGCTATTATATTTTATCAACCTTTGTATATTGCCTATTTATTTATTTTATCTCCTGTGATTTAAGAGGGATTTTGGGGAGGAGACCTTCAAGATGGTGGAAGAGTAAGATGTGGAGATTGCCTTCCTCCCCACAAATACATCAGAAATACGTCTACATATGGAACAACTCCTACAGAACACCTACTGAATGCTGATAGAAGACCTCAGACTTCCCAAAGGGCAAGAAACTACCCACATACCTGGGCAGGGCAAAAGAAAAAAGAAAAAACAGAGACAAAAGAATAGGGACAGGACCTGCACCTCTGGGAGGGAGCTGTGAAGGAGGAAATGTTTCCACACACTAGGAAGCCCCTTCACTGGTGGAGACGGGGGGCTGGGTGGGTGGGAAGCTTCGGAGCCATGGAGGAAAACTCAGCAACAGGGGTAAAGAGAGCAAAGCAGAGAGATTCCCACAAAGAGGATCGGTGCCAACCAGCACTCACCAGACCAAGAGGATTGTCTGCTCACCCGCCGGGGTGGGCAAGGGCTGGGAGCTGAGGCTCGGGCTTCGGTCGGAGCGCAGGGAGAGGACTGGGGTTGGCGGCGTGAACACAGCCTGAAGGGGGCTAGTGCTCCACAGCTAGCCGGGAGGGGGTCCGGGAAAAAAGTCTGGACATGCCTAAGAGGCAAGAGACCATCGTTTCTGGTGCGCGAGGAGAGGGGATTCAGAGGACCACCTAAACGAGCTCCAGAGATGGGTGCAAGCCGCGGCTATCAGCAGGGACACCAGAGACGAGCAAGTGATGCTAAGGCTGCTCCTGCAGCCACCAAGAAGTCTGTGTGCAAGAACAGGTCACTCTCCACACCTCCCCTCCCGGGGGCCTGTGCAGCCCACCACTACCAGGGTCCCGTGATCCAGGGACAACTTCCCCGGGAGAACACACGGCACTCCTCAGGCTGGTGGAACGTCATGCTGGTCTCTGCCACAGGCTCGCCCCGCATTCTGTACCCCTCCCTCCTCCCAGCCTGAGTGAGCCAGAGCCCCCGAATCAGCTGCCCCTTTAACCCCATCCTGTCTGGGTGAAGAACAGATGCCCTCAGGCAACCTACACTCAGAGGCGGGGCCAAATCCAAAGCTGAACCCTAGAAACTATGCAAACAAAGAAGAGAAAGGGAAATTTCTCAATCAACTTGATGTACCCTGCATCTGTGGAATACCTGAGTAGACAACGAATATTCTCAAAATTGAGGTGGTGGACTTTAGGAGCAACAATATATATTTTTCCCTTTTCTCTTTTTGTGAGTGTGTATATGTATTCTTCTTGGTGTGATTTTGTCTGCATAACTTTGCTTTTACCATTTGTCGTAGGGTTCTGTCTCCGTTTTACTGTTTTATTTTTTCTTAGTATAGTTTTTAGTGCTTGTTATCATTGGTGGATTTGTTTTTTTGTGTGGTTACTCTCTTCTTTCTTTCTTTTTTAAATTACTTTTTAATTTTCTTTTATTTTTAATAATATTTTTTTATTTTAATAACTTTATTTTATTTTATTTTTATCTTTCTTTCCTTCTTTTTTTCTCCCTTTTCTTCTCAGCTGTGTGGCTGACAGGGTCTTAGTGCTCTGGCCGGGTGTTAGGCTTGTGCCTCTGAGGTGGGAGAGACGAGTTCAGGATATTGGTCCACCAGAGACCTCCAGGCTCCATGGAATATCAAACGGCAAAAGCTCTCCCAGAGATCTCCACCTCAACACTAAGATCCAGCTCCACTCAATGACCAGCAAGCTACAGAGCTGGACACCCTATGCCAAACAACTAGCAAGACAGGAACACAACCCCACCCATTAGCAGAGAGGCTACCTAAAATCATATTAAGGTAACAAACACCCCAAACACAACACCAGACGCAGTCCTGCCCACCAGAAAGACAAGATGCAGTCTCAGCATCCAGAACACAGGCATTAGTCCCCTCCACCAGGAAGCCGACACAGCCCACTGAACCAACCTTAGCCACTGGGGGCAGACACCAAAAACAACAGGAACTAGGAAACTGCAGCCTGTGAAAAGGAGACCCCAAACACAGTAAGTTAAGCAAAATGAGAAGACAGAAACACATAGCAGATGAAGGAGCAAGGTAAAAACCCACCAGATCAAACAAATGAAGAGGAAATAGGCAGTCTACCTGAAAAAGAATTCAGAGTAATGATAGTAAACCTGACACCAAATACAGAAATAGAATGGAGAAAACACAAGAAACGTTTAACAAGGACCTAGAAGAGAGGGCAGACAGCAGAAGCAAGAACCACAATCCTGCAGCCTGTAGAACAAAAGTCACATTCACAGAAAGATAGATAAGATGAAAAGGCAGAGGGTTATGTACCAGATGAAGGAACAAGATAAAACCCAAGAAAAACAACTAAATGAAGTGGAGACAGGCAACCTTCCAGAAAAAGAATTCAGAATAATGATAGTAAAAATGATCCAGGACCTCAGAAAAAGAATGGACGAAAAGATCGAGAAGATGCAAGAAATGTTTAACAAAGACCTAAAAGAATTAACGAACAGACAAACAGAGATGAACAATACAATAACTGAAATTAAAAATATACTAGAAGGAATCAATAATAGAATAACTGAAGCAGAAGAACAGTTAAGTGACCTGGAAGACAGAATGGTGGAATTCACTGCTGCGGAACAGAATAAAGAAAAAAGAATGAAAAGAAATGAAGACAGCCTAAGAGACCTCTGGGACAACATTAAACGCAACAACATTTGCATTATAGGGGTCCCAGAGTGGAAGAGAGAGAGAAAGGAACCGAGAAAATATCTGAAGAGATTATAGTCGAAAACTTCCTTAACATGGGAAAGGAAATAGCGACCAAAGTACAAGAAGCACGGAGAGTTCCATACAGGATAAACCCAAGGAGAAACACACCGAGACACATAGTAATCAAATTGGCAAAAATTAAAGACAAAGAAAAATTATTGAAATCAGCAAGAGAAAAATGACAAATAACATACAAGGGAACCCCCATAAGGTTAACAGCTGATTTCTCAGCAGAAACTCTACAAGCCAGAAGGGAGTGGCATGACATATTTAAAGTGATAAAAGGGAGGAACCTACAACCAAGATTACTCCACCCGGCAAGGATCTAACTCACATTCAATGGAGAAATCAAAGGTTTTACAGACAAGCAAAAGCTAAGAGAATTCAACACCACCAAACCAGCTCTACAACTAATGCTAAAAGAATTTCTCTAAGTGGGAAACACAAGAGAAGAAAAGGACCTACAAAAACAAACACAAAATAAATAAGAAAAAGGTAATAGGAACATACATATCAATAATTACCTTAAACATGAATGGATTAATGTTCCAACCAAAAGACACAGGCTCACTGAAAGGATACAAAAACAAGACGCATATATATGCTGTCTACAAGAGGCCCAATTCAGACCTAGGGACACATACAGACTGAAAGTGAGGGGATGGAAAAAGATATTCCATGCAAATGGAAATCAAAAGAAAGCTGGAGTAGCAATACTCATATCAGATAAAATAGACTTAAAATAAAGAATGTTACAAGACACAAGGAAGGACACTACATAACGATCAAGGGATCAATCCAAGATGAAGATATAACAATTATAAATATATATGCACCCAACATAAGAGCACCTCAATACATAAGGCAACTGCTAACAGCTATAAAAGAGGAAATCAACAGTAACACAATAATAGTGGGGGACATTAACACCTCACTTACACCAATGGACAGATCATCCAAACAGAAAATTAATAAGGAAACACATGCTTTAAATGACACAATAAACCAGATAGATTTAATTGATATTTATAGGACATTCCATGCAAAAACAGCAGATTACACTTTCTTCTCAAGAGTGCACAGAACATTCTCCAGATAGATCACATCTTGGGTAACAAATAAAGCCTCAGTAAATTTAAGAAAATGGAAATCATATCAAGCATCTTTTCTCACCACAATGCTATGAGATTAGAAATCAATTACAGGAAAAAAAACGTAAAAAACACAAACACATGGAGACTAAACAATACGTTACTAAATAAGCAAGAGATCACTGAAGAAATCAAAGAGGAAATCAAAAAATACCTAGAGACAAATTATAATGAAAACAAAATGATCCAAACCGATGGGATGAAGTGAAATCAGTACTAAGAGGGAAGTTTATAGCAATACAAGCCTGCCTCAACAAACAAGAAAAATCTCAAATAAACAATCTAACCTTACACCTAAAGCAACTAGAGAAAGAAGAACAAACAAAAGCCAAAGTTAGTAGAAGGAAAGAAATTATAAAGATCAGAGCAGAAATAAATGAAATGGAAACAAAGAAAAAAATAGCAAAAATCAATAAACCTAAAAGGTGGATCTTTGAGAAGATAAACAAAATTGATAAAACAGCAACCAGAATCATCAATAATAAGAGGGAGAGGACTCAAATCAATAAAATAAGAAATGAAAAAGGAAAAGTTATAACAGACATCGCAGAAATACAAAGCATCCTAAGAGACTACTACAAGCAACTCTATGCCAATAAAAAGGACAACCTGGAAGAAATGGACAAATTCTTAGAAAGGTATAACCTTCCAAGACTGAACCGGGTAGAAATAGAAAATGTGAACAAACCAATCACAAGTAATGAAATTGAAACTGTGATTAAAAACCTTCCAACAAACAAAAGTCCAGGACCGGATGACTTCACAGGTGAATTCTATCAAAAATTTAGAGAAGAGCTAACACCCATCCTCCTCAAAATCTTCCAAAAAATTGCAGAGAAAGGAACACTCCAAAACTCATTCTATGAGGCCACCATCACCCTGATACAAAAACCAAAGACACTACAAAAAAGAAAATTACAGACCAATATCACTGATGAATATAGATGCAAAACTCCTCAACAAAATACTAACAAACAGAATCCAACAACACATTTAAAGGATCATACACCATGATCAAGTGGGATTTATCCCAGGGATGAAAGGATTCTTCAATATATGCAAACCAAGCAATGTGATACACCATATTAACAAACTGAAGAATAAAAACCATATGATCATCTCAATAGATGCAGAAAAAGCTTTTGACAAAATTCAACACCCGTTTATGGTAAAAACTCTCCAGAAATTGGGCATAAAGGGAACCTACCTCAACATAATAAAGGCCATATACAACAAACCCACAGCAAACATCATTCTCAATGGTGAAAAACTGAAAGCATTTCCTCTAAGATCAGGAACAAGTCAAGGATGTCCACTCTCACCACTATTATTCGACATAGTTTTGGAAGTCTTAGCCATGGCAATCAGAGAAGAAAAAGAAATAAAAGGAATCCAAATTGGAAAAGAAGAAGTAAAACTGTCACTGTTTGCAGATGACATGATACTATCCATAGAGAATCCTAAAGATGTTATCAGAAAACTGCTAGAGCTAATCAATGAGTTTGGCAAACTTGCAGGCTACAAAATTAATGCACAGAAATCTCTTGCATTCTTATACACTAATGATGAAAAATCTGACAGAGAAATGAAGGAAACACTCCCATTTATCACTGCAACAAAAAGAATAAAATACCTAGGAATAAACCTACTTAAGGGACAAAAGGCCTGTATGCAGAAAACAATAAGACACTGATGAAAGAAATTAAAGATGATACAAACAGATGGAGAGATATACCATGCTCTTGGATTGGAAGAATCAACATTGTAAAAATGACTATACTACCCATAGCAATCTACAGATTCAGTCAAATCCCTGTCAAATTACCAATGGCATTTTTACAGCACTAGAACAAAAAAATATTAAAATTTGTATGGAGACACAATTGACCCCAAATAGCCAAAGCAGTCTTGAGAGAAAAAACAGAACTGGAGGAATCAGATTCCCTGACTTCAGACACACTACAAAGCTACAGTAACCAAGACAATATGGTACTGGCACAAAAACAGAAATATAGATCAATGGAACAGGATAGAAAGCCCAGAGATAAACCCATGCACCTATGGTCAACTAATCTATGACAAAGGAGGAGAGGATATAAAATGGAGAAAAGACAGTCTCTTCAGTAAGTGGTGCTGGGAAATCTGGACAGCTACATGTAAAAAATGAAATTAGAACACTCCCTAACATCATACACAAAACTAAACTCAAAAGGGTTTAGAGACCTAAATGTAAGAGTGGACACTATACAACTCTTAGAGGAAAATATAGGAAAAACACTCTTTGACATAAATCACAGAAAGATCTTTTTTGATCCACCTCCTAGAGTAATGGAAATAAAACAAAAATAAACAAATGGACCAAATGAAACTTAAAAGCTTTTGCACAGCAAAGGAAACTACAAACAAGATGAAAAGACAGCCCTCAGAATGCGAGAAAATATTGGCAAACGAATCAACGGACAAAGGATTAATCTCCAAAATACAGAAACAGCTCATGCAGCTGAATATTAAAAAAGAATAAAACCCAATCCAAAAATGAGCAGAAGACTTAAATAGACATTTCCCCAAAGAAGACATACATATGGCTAAGAAGCACATGAAAAGCTGCTCAACATCACTAATTATTAGAGAAATGCAAGTCAAAACTACAGTGAGGGATTGCCTCAGACGAGTTAGAATGGGCATCATCAGAAAATCTACAAACAACAAATGCTGGAGAGGCTGTGGAGAAAAGGGAACTCTCTTGCACTGTTGGTGGGAATGTAAATTGATACAGCCACTATGAAGAACAGTATGGAGGTTCCTTAAAAAACTAAAATTAGAATTACTACATGACCCAGCAATCCCACTACTGGGCATATACCCAGAAAAAAACATAATTCAACAAGACACATGCACACCAATGTTCATTGCAGCACTATTTACAATAGCTAGGACATGGGAGCAACCTAATTGCCCATCGACAGACAAATGGATAAAGAAGATGTGGTACATATATAAAATGGAATATTACACTGCCATAAAAAGGAACGAAATTTGGTTATTTATAGAGATGTAGATGAATCTAGAGACTGTCACAGACAGTGAAGTAAGTCAGAGATAGAAAAACAAATATTGTATATTAATGAATATATGTGGAACCTAGATAAATGGTTCAGATGAACTGGTTTGCAGGGCAAAAATTGAGACACAGACGTAGAGAAGAAACATATGGACACCAAGGGGGGAAAGCAGTGGGGGGGGATGGTGGAATGAATTGGGAGATTGGGACTTACATATATACACTAATATGTATAAAATGGATAACTAATAAGAACCTTCTGTATAAAAAAATAAATAAAATTAAATTCAAAGAAAAAAAAAAACCAAGGACCTAGAATAACTAAAGAGCAAACAAACAATGATGAACAGCACAATAAATGAAATTAAAAATTCTCTAGGAGGAATCAATAGCAGAAAAACTGAGGCAGAAGAAAGGATAAGTGACCTGGAAGAAAAAATAGTGGAAATAACTACTGCAGAGCAGAATAAAGAAAAAAGAATGAAAGGAACTGAGAACAGTCTCAGAGACCTCTGGGGAAACGTTAAATGCATCAACATTCGAATTATAGTGTCCCTAAAGAAGGAGAGAAAAGGAAAGGGACTGAGAAAATATTTGAAGAGATTATGGTAGAAAACTTCCCTAATATGGGAAGGGAAATAAGTCCAGAAAGCGCAGAGAGTCCCATACAGGATAAATCCAAGGAGAAACATGCCAAGACACATATTAATCAAACTGTCAAAAATTAAGTACAAAGAAAAAATATTAAAAGCAGCAAAGGGAAAAACAATAATAACATACAAGGGAATTCCCATAAGGTTAACAGCTGATCTTTCAACAGAAACTCTGCAAGCCAGAAGTGGGTGGCAGGACATATTTAAAGTGATGAAAGGGAAAAACATACAACTAAGATTACTTTATCCACCAAGGATCTCATTCAGATTCCACAGAGAAATTAAAATCTTTACAGACAAGCAAAAGCTAAGAGAATTCAGCACCACCAAACCAGCTTTACAACAAATACTAAAGGAACTTCTCTAGGCAGGAAACACAAGAGAAGGAAAAGGCTTACAATAACAAATGCAAAGCAATTAAGAAAATGGTAATAGGAACATACATATCGATAATTACCTTACATGTAAATGGATTAAATGCTCCAACCAAAAGACACAGACTGGCTGAATGGATACAAAAACAAGACCCCTATATATGCTGTCTACAAGTGACCCACTTCAGACTTAGGGACACATACACACTGAAAGTGAGGGGATGGAAAAAGATATTCCATGCAAATGGAAATCGAAAGAAAGCTGGAGTAGCAATTCTCATATCAGACAAAATAGACGTTAAAATAAGGACTATTACAAGATACAAAGAAGGACACTACATAATGATCAAGGGATCAATCTAAGAAGAAGATATAACAATTGTAAATATTTATGCACCCAACATAGGTGCACCTCAACATAGGCAAATGCTAACAGCCATAAAAGGGGAAATCAAGATTAACATAGTCATAATAGGGGACTTTAACAGCCCACTTTCACCAATGGACAGATCATCCAAAATGAAAATAAATAAGGAAATACATGCTTTAATTGATACATAAAGCAAGATAGACTTCATTGATATTTATAGGACATTCCATCCAAAAACAACAGAATACACTTTCTTCTCAAGTGCCCATGGAACATTCTCCAGGATAGATTATGTCTTGGGTCACAAATCAAGCCTTGGTGAATTTAAAAAAATTGAAATCGTATCAAGTATCTTTTCCGAAGACCACGCTATGAGACTAGGTATCAATTACAGGAAAAAATCTGTAAAAAAACAAACACACGGAGGCTAAACAATACAGTATTTAATAACCAAGAGCTCACTGAAGAAATTAAAGAGGAAATCAAAAAATACCTAGAAACAAATGACAATGAAAAGTTAACAACCCAAAACCTATGAGATGTAGCAAAAGCAGTTCTAAGAGGGAAGTTTACAGCTATACAATCCTACCTCAAGAAACAAGAAACATCTCAAATAAACAACCTATCCTTACACCTAAAGCAATTAGAGGAAGAAGAACAAAAAAACCCCAAAGTTAGCAGAAGAAATCATAAAGATCAGATCAGAAATAAATGAAAAAGAAATGAAGGAAATGATAGCAAAGATCAATAAAAATTAAAGCTGGTTCTTTGAGAAGATAAAATCGATAAATCATTAGCCACACTCATCAAGAAAAAAAGGGAGAAGACTCAACTCAATAGAATTAGAAACGAAAAAGGAGAAGTAACAACTTACACTGCAGAAATACAAAGGATCATGAGAGATTACTACAAGCAACTATATGCCAATAAAATGGACAACCTGTATGAAATGGACAAATTCTTAGAAAAGCACAATATTCCGAGACTGAACCAGGAGGAAATAGAAACTATGAACAGACCAATCACAAGCACTGAAATTGAAACTGTGATTAAAAATCTTCCAACAAACAAAAGCCCAGGGCCAGATGGCTTCACAGGTGAATTCTATCAACCATTCTGAGAAGAGCTAACACCTATCCTTCTCAAACTCTTACGAAATACAGCAGAGGGAGGAACACTCCCAAACTCATTCTACAAGGCCACCATCACCCTGATACCAAAACCAGACAGAGATGTCACAAAGAAAGAGAAAACTACAGGCCAATAACACTGATGAACATAGATGCAAACATTCTCAACAAAATACTAGCAAACAAAATCCAACAGCACATTAAAAGGATCATACACCATGATCAAGTGGGGTTTATCCCAGGAATGCAAGGACTCTTCAATATACGCAAATCAATCAATGTGATGTACCATATTAACAAACTGAAGGAGAAAAACCATGAGATCATCTCAATAGGTGCAGAAAAACATTTCGACAGAATTCACCATCCACTTATGATACCCACCCCCCCCCCAGAACGTAGGCATAGAGGGAACCTACCTCAACATAATAAAGGCCATATATGACAAACCTACAGCCAACATCATCCTCAATGGTGAAAAACTGAAACAATGTCCACTAAGATCAGGAACAAGACAAGGTTGCCCACTCTCACCACTATTGTTCAACATAGTTTTGGAAGTTTTTGCCACAGCAATCGGAGAAGAAAAAGAAATAAAAGGAATCCAAATTGGAAAAGAAGTAGTTAAGCTGTCACTGTTTGCAGATGACATGATACTATACATAGAGACTCCTAAAGACTCTACCAGAAAACTACTAGAGCTAATCAATGAATTTGGTAAAGTAGCAGGATACAAAATTAATGCACAGAAATCTCTGGCATTCCTATGCAGTAATGCTGAAAAATCTGACAGAGAAATTAAGGAAACACTCCACTTACCATAGCATTGAAAAGAATAAAATACCTAGGAATAAACCTACCTAAGGAGACAAAAGACCTGTGTGCAGAAAACGGTAAGACACTGATGAAAGAAATTAAAGATGATGGAGAGATATACCATGGTCTGGACTGGAAGATCAATATTGTGAAAATGACTATACTACCCAAAGCAATCTACAGATTCAATGCAATCCCTATCTAACTACCACTGGCATTTTTCACAGAACTAGAACAAAAAATTTCACAATTTGTATGGAAACACAAAAGACCCTGGAGAGCCAAAGCAAACTTGGGAAAGAAAAACAGAGCTGGAGGAATCAGGATCCCTGATTTCAGGCTATACTACAAAGCTACAGTAATCAAGACAGTATGGTAGTGGCACAAATACAGAAATATAGATCAATGGAACATAATAGAAAACCCAGAGATAAACGCATGCACATATGGTCACCTTATTTTTGATAAAGGAGGCAAAAGTATGCAATGGAGAAAAGACAGCCTCTTCAATAAGTGGTGCTGGGAAAACTGGACAGCTACATCTAAAAGAGTGAAATTAGAACACTCCCTAACACCGTACAGAAAAATAAATTCAAAATGGATTAAAGACCTAAATGCAAGGCCAGACACTATAAAACTCTTAGAGGAAAACATAGGCAGAACACTCTATGGCATAAATCACAGCAAGATCCTTTTTGACCCACTTCCTAGAGAAATGGAAATAAAAACAAAAATAAACAAATGGGACCTAATGAAACTTAAAAGCTTTTGCACAGCAAAGGAAACCATAAACAAGATGAAAAGACAACCCTCAGAATGGGAGAAAATATTTGCAAATGAAGCAACTGACAAAGGATTAATCTCCAAAATTTATAAGCAGCTCATGCAGCTCAATAACAAAAAAACAAACAACCCAATCCAAAAATGGGCAGAAGACCTAAATAGACATTTCTCCAAAGAAGATATACAGATTGCCAACAAGCACATGAAAGAATGCTCGACATTATTAATCATTAGAGAAATGCAAATCAAAACTATAAGCTACAATCTTGCACCGGTCAGAATGGCCATCATCGAAAAATCTACAAATAATAAGTGCTCGCGAGGGTGTGGAGAAAGGCAACCCTGTTACACTGTTGGTGGGAATGTAAATTGATACTGCCACTATGGAGAACAGTTTGTAGGTTCCTTAAAAAACTAAAAATAGAACTTCCATACGACCCAGCAATCCCACTACTGGGCATATACCCTGAGAAAACCATAATTCAAGAAGAATCATGTCACACAATGTTCACTGCAGCTGTATTTACAATAGCCAGGCCTTCAAAGCAACCTAAGTGTCCATCCACAGATGAATGGATAAAAAAGATGTGGCACATATATACAATGGAATATTACTCAGCCATAAAAAGAAACGAAATTGAGTTATTTGTAGTGAGGTGGATGGACCTAGAGTCTGTCATACAGAGTGAAGTAAGTCAGAAAGAGAAAAACAAATACTGTACGCTAACACATATATATGGATTATATATTTTAAAAAGAAAGGTCATGAAGAACCTAGGGGCAGGACAGGAATAAAGACACAGAGAATGGACTTCCGGACATGGGGAGGGGGAAGGGTAAGCTTGGACAACGTGAGAGAGTGGCATGGACATATATACACTACCAAATGTAAAATAGATAGCTAGTGGGAAGCAGCTGCATAGCACAGGGAGATCAGCTCGGTGCTTTGTGACCACCTAGAGGGGTGGGATAGGAAGGGTGGGAGGGAGGGAGACACAAGAGGGAAGAGATATGGGGATATATGTATATGTATAGCTGATTCACTTTGTCATAAAGCAAAAACTAACACTCCATGGTAAAGCAATTATAGTCTAATAAAGATGTTAAAAAATTTTTAAGAAAAAGGACTTTGCAATTAAAATTTAAACTTCTTTGAGATAAGAATAGATACTCTGAAATAATCCTACTAGAAGTATTTTCCTATGCTATCTGCCACAGTCATTTAGAAAATGTATATGTGTAATTTCTAAAGAGTAAGAGAATGGAGTATTCATTGTATCTCATTCCATCTCTGTAACAGAGATACATCATTTGCTGTACTTTTCGGTCTAGTAAACATTTATATTTGTATATGCCATTAAAAATGTCCAGAGACAATACACTGTTCTTTATAAAGAATGTATAGAATCATACAGAATTGATGATATTGCTAGAGCATCTGCTTTGTGTCTCTGGAATGGTGACAGTGTTACACTGAGCCATACCTGGGCTTGCACACCTTATACAGTCATTCATGATGAACAGCATCCAATTCTGAAATTGGTGTTTCATCAAAGGCTGCTGTGTAGTATGAACTGCAGAACAGAGTGGGGTTAAGCTCCTCATAAAGGAATCCCTGTGTCGCCTTCACTCCTTACTTAACAAGAATTAAATAGTTCCAGACAGAGCAACAATTATTTTTATGCTTTCAACCACATACTTACTTGAATATTGTTCCCTCCTCTAGGCTCTGCAAGGCTCACTTTGTTAAGGAAACGTAACTGTTTTCAGAGAGAAGTTGTTCATTTTTTATGGAAAACTTATTAATCCTCCTATTCCCCACTAATTTACTATCAGTGGGAACTGAGTCACTTCTGTATCCTCTTCGCAATGATTTTCTGTTCACCCACCTCCAGTTCTTACCCTCATTTCTTTGCCAGGTTTTTTGATTCAGGCAACTGCTCAAAATATGTGTACTCAAAATATAACTCAGAAAATAGTTAACAATTGTCTTTACTATTGCTAAAGTTGGAAGAAATGGAAAAACCACCCACTGGTTTTCTGTATGAAATACGATGCAAAGTTTATTAAGAGGAAATATGAGTCCCCTTAAAAGTTTGACAAGAAAGGTTACGCATTGTATGGCTTTTGATGGGTGTAGTAAAACCCAGAAATAATGAAAAACAGTTTTAGGATTAAGTTAAAATAATCACATTATTTATTTTACATTTATCTGAAACTGGACCAGATTCTCAACTGTGTTTACATTTCAACTGTTCACAGAAACTGTTCGTTTGCTCTCAATTTTCCTGTGGACTTAAGGTTCTCACTCTCCTCCCCTTTCTACATTGTCAGTTTATCATTTAAATAATAGGAAAAATGGCTAAATCAAAACGCTTCAACATCCACTAAAGAATGCAACTGTGCTTCCACTTCCTTCCTCTTGGGTGAAAAGAGTCACACAAAAGAAATAATTTTTAAAGAAGTGCAGAGAACAACTCCTTTCCCCCCCAAGTGAGCTGCATGAATCTTTAATCATTAACAGTCTGATACCTCTTCAGGTATTAAAACTTAAACATGTTCTGTGCCTTATTCTTTATATTATAAACCAGCTTTGAAAATAAAATTAAAATTCACCTGGCAAAAAATATTAATTATGTTCTTCTTTTCACATCTAATCCCCACTGATAGGTGAGGTATTTCATCCCAGTTAAACATTTACTGGAGCAGTTTGCTATAGCTATTCATTCACTTATCTGCTGTTTGTTGCTTGTCTACTAGGGGCAGAGGCCTGTGAGGAAACATGAAGATGGAATCCACACTGTATGTGATGTACAGAAGACTCCTGAATTACTCTGCAGATATCTGGGATTCCTGAAAGTCCATACTGCCCTCCAACCTCCCCTTGGGAAGCTTTATGAGGATAATGGCGCCTTATGTTCTCAAATCTATGTCCGAATTAATACTCAGTAAGTAAATTCCTCTTGGCTGACAACTGTCACCGACTCTAGCTTTCAAAAGTTTGAAAAACTTGGAAGCAAACATCACTTAAATTTCAAAATTGTTATTGCCATATGCCACTTCATTTCCTGCTGACAGCTACAAAAAGAAGAAATCCTAAGCTGAATGGAAGCAGGAGCTGCTGGAAACCTTGAGGGAAAGAACTTATTGGGCTGTCAAAGCCAAATGGTTTCTAGGCCCCAAAATTTTAGATAAACACTTGGCACTTGGCGGAAGATTGTGGGTTCTATGGGACATAATTACTATGAATTATCCATAACTATTAATAATTACTATTTGGGGGCAGATTCTTACATTTTTGTAAGGCTTTGTAGAAAAGCTAAATGAGCTTTTTTCTTTGAAAGGACAAAGGTTGGACCGTGGAATAATAAATAGGAATAACTCTTTGAAGAAAAATATGTTAGTATAAAGGGGAGTAAGGTAAAAAAGGGAGTAAGGTAAAAAGAGGGAACTAATATACTTCAAACACCTTCCATGTACCAGGCACAGTGGTCCTCAGGCTTCATAATTAAATTAATTGTTTAATTAAATAATGCTCCCAATGACACAGCCAAGTAAGTACTACTATCCCCATCTTAGAGAAGAGGTAAAGTAGCTTGCCTGAAGTAATCCCAACAGCAAGGGGAACACTGGAATTTAAACCCAGGGCTGGGGGCTTCCCTGGTGGCGCAGTGGTTGGGAGTCCGCCTGCCGATGCAGGGGACACAGGTTCGTGCCCCGGTCCTGGAGGATCCCACATGCCGCAGAGCGGCTGGGCCCTGTCTAGCTCTAGAATTTATGCTGTCACCAGTGGTGCTCTTTGTGGCCTGCTGTTTCCAGCTACACTGAACATCAGTTGAATCAGAAGAGAAGTCTCAGCCTTAGAAACATAATGATGCTCAATAACCACAGAGCAAATAATCAAAAAAGGAAGGGGGATGGGAGGGAGGGAAGAGGGGAGGAAGAAAGGGAGAGAAGAAAGGCAGGCAAGAAGGGAGGAATGAAAGGGGAGGGAAGGAAGGAAGGAATGAAGAAGGGAGGGAGGGAGGGAAGGGGGAAGGAGGGAAAGAAGGAAGGAAAATGACTTGCTGAACTGTTACCAGTTACTCTCTCCATTAAATGGATTTCTTTCATTTTGATAAGGGCTGATCTGCTTTTAATGAAATAATAAACACCTTAACATGGTCTACCTAAGTCTTCTGGCATTATTTTTATGAATTTTAAACGAATTTTTATTTCAGGAAATGTAATATCATTAAAATTTTAAAAAGCGTTCATTTAGGTATTTAGTGTGGGCTGACAATTCTAATTTTACTATAGCTTTTGTACTGGTTTTTACTGTTTCTTATTGTTAAAAGTACTGAAATATTTTAATATGTTGGATGAGTCCAGTGCAGAATATTTTTGTGTGGGAAGTAAACATGTGTGACACAGCTGATACAGATAGACATTAATGACCCCCTAAATAGTTTCCCATGTCTATTTTGGAATAGATATGGCTTTTGAATTTCCATATATCAGCTTTGTCCAGAAATATCTAATTCAGAACCATATTAAGAGTTGTGAAACTGAAATATACTCAATTAATATGCATCAAATATTCACTTTTTAAAAATTTTATTAAATGTCTATTTATATACTTTGCCTATTTTATTTTATTTATTTATTTTTGGCTGTGTTGGGTCTTCATTGCTGTGTGTGGGCTTTCTTTAGTTGCGATGAGTGGGGGCTACTCTTAGGTGCAGTGCACGGGCTTTTCATTGTGGTGGCTTCTCTTGTTGCAGAACACAGGCTCTAGGCGCGTGGACTTCAGTAGTTGTGGCACGCAGGCTCAGTAGTTGTGGCTTGCCTGCTCTAGAGCGAGGGCTCAGTAGTTGTGGTGCACGGGCTTAGTTGCTCCACAGCATGTGGGATCTTCCTGGACCAGGAGTCAAACCCGTGACCCGTGCATTGGCAGGCAGATTCTTAACCACTGTACCACCAGGGAAGTCCCTAATATTCTTTTATCTAGAGCTGTCTGACAATTATATCCCAGACCTGCCATAAACTAGGTGTGTGACCTTTGGAAAGTGACTTATCCACTCTGTGTTTCATTTTTTTCATCTGTAAAATGGACCTAATAATACACCTTCCTCACATTTTTGGAGGATGTAGCCTTTAACAGTTTTACTAGGGTTGATTAAAATATTACAAGTGTATTCATGCAAGTAACCATACTTGAAAACTTTTACTATTAGCCAAGTTGACATTTTGGTTAAGGACTGACTAGTATCTTTTTAGTCAGAGGTGTAACTGGAAAGAGCTTTTAATGTTATGTTTTGATATTGAATATAAATTTTTAAAACACCTTATGATTACCATTAAAAGTCAATAATGTATTTATATATGAATGACAGCCATATTTTGTGAGAGATGTATTTCAAACAATTATCTTGAATTCCTTCCAAAGAAATATATAGATTCCAATATAATTCAGTCATTGCCGAGACCTGCGGATAGTGGTTCTTTACCAACCAATATGTAAATATTTAAGTATTTGAGCAACTGGGAACTTCATGACCCAGTTTATTTTTCGTTTTTCATGCTCCCTCTGCATGGAATAGCCTTTTGCTCTTACATGATGAGTAAAATACCACTAAATCTTAGTGGATACCTGAAGTATACACCTCTGTATCAAGCAAGCTAGGGAAAACATTCACTTTTTTAAAGAAATGTGAACTAGGTATTAGCTAAAAACAATTTTTCTCCTGCAGTATGATAATCACTCACATGAAAGCATAGTGCACAGTTCATAACAAATCAATGAAAACATAAGAATCATCACACACTATCTTATGCAATGTGCCTGACTGCAATAGAACTCTTGCTATTGGGTATTTCTTGAAAACGATAAAAAATAGTAGTTTAAAATGTTATTTTGCAAAAAAGAGCCAAGTTAGTTTGGAGATAATTAAATGCTCAGACACATCTCTGCTTATCACCACATTTGTTTTAAAAATGACTAAGTATTAGAGGTGAGGTATTCATTTTAAAAACAACCGATTGATCATGATACTATCCTGTTTCTACCATAAAGGGCAGATTAAACCCTCTTCCTTTTTTCTCTTCCTTTTTTCCCCATTGTGTAGTAAAGACATAGCTAAGGGGCACTGAAAAACTGGGGCCAATAATAGCAGATGTAAGCAGTATAAAGACCGTGTACCAAGGTGTAATTCACTGTGGGGCGTGACTGCAGGACACTTGGGGAAGAAGAGTGTACAGAAAACGTACCCAATAAGTCTAGGTTTTTGTATGAACTCTACGTGGTTGTATTAAAATAATTATTTTTAGGAAACCTATTGGTTTCAAAGTATTAATATGAATATTAAGTTCTCTCCTCACTTGATGGACTGCTTACTTTGGTATTTTTGACTTTTCTAAAGTCTAACTTTTGTTATGTGTTTTGTAAAAAATTAAAATTAGGTAAATGGTGAGTTTAAACTACCAATTAAATGGATAAACATATAGAATCCAGTGTTCTTAAAAAGAAAATCGGCAAAACAGATATATTCTGATTAAAAAGGAAAAGAGTATATCTTTGTAACTGTACATGAATAATGGCAAAAACCAAATTAAGAACCTCAGAATTCTCAAAAGAAAATCAAAGTTGCTGACACATTAAGTCTATTTCCATTTCAATGTTCTATTTTCTCAGAGAAATATATTTCTAAAAATCTGAGGAAACAATTCACATATTGCCTTAAAAAAAAAGTAAAACAGGCCATCAGCTGAAAACAGTTGTCCCTCCTGCAGTATGATAGTGTACCTATGTGAAAACATAATGAATCTGTTTAGGAATCATCACACACATGTCTCTTGCAGTTTGCCCAAGTGCAATGAAACCCTTCCAGTAGGAAATGTCAGGAAGAAAGCTAGACATCGTCTGGGCTACATCTGCTATTATTCCAGGATTTTGGAAATCCAAGAAACTTCATTCATTGAGAGGATAGCAAAGTGATGTGAATTTTGACAAAGTCATACAGTAAATAGGAAAACACAACTGCAAATAAGCTCTGTGCTCTAAGTGTGAGGTGTTGATTGCAATGTGTATCACAGAACACAGCAGGATAATTGTTAGCTTCTTTTTTCGTTCACAAACACTGTGAATAATTGAAAACATTAGACGTTTATTAATGAAACTTCAGACTACCAAAGGAATATGATTAATTTGACTTCTTATTATACTAATTAAAATGTACTTCTCCCTCACTACTTTGGACCAGGGCTAAACAATAACTCGAATACACAGTGATTACGAAGCTAACAATAAACTGTTACGTTGAGTTGAAAAGTCATTGCCCTTGAGCTGTTATTCATCTCAAATCTTAAGCATCTGAACACACTTAAATTCAGGTAGACAATAGAAAATCATATAAGGATATGAAGCAAATAAAGTGAGTTCCATAATTAAAAGCTTAAAGATATAGAGTCATGAAAAGAACCATCTTCCGGTGCTGTTTGTAAGAAAGTACCAGAAACATTCCATTCTGTACACTATTGTGATACTAAGTCAGCAAGATGTAGGGCATAAAATCATCTTCAGATAATAATCCTCCCCATCCTTTAAATTTATTGCCCATATACAATAAAATGTAAAGGACGATGTTAAGTTGGACGCTTTCTGACATGCTTTGTTTGACCTCACTCCAACTATCAATCCCTACTTCACTCACTGCCAAACTGCTTACAAAGAGTGTATACATCTACTGCTATTAATTTCTCCTCACTCACTCCTTTCTTACCCTAGCGACCTAGCATCTGCCCTCACCATTCCAGAGAAACAGGACCTTCTATGATCTCTAAGCTCCTAACTGACTGGGCCAAGAAGAGGTCAGCTCATACTCTCACTCTTCTCCAGTGTTTGATTCCACTGATCACTCCTTTTGAAACATCTTTCTCTCTTGATTTTTCAAGGCATGGTACATCTTGTTTCTCCTCCCACATCTCCAACCTTGTTTTCCTGTTGCATGTGCTGGCCGCTTCCTTTCCCCTACCCTCTACGTATAAGGGCTATTCCATAATTCTCTCCCTGAACATCTTCCCCCGCCCCCTTCTTGGATAATCTCATTTGGCTTCACAGACTCAGTAATCATTTTTATACCAATGACACCCATATCTCCAACCCCAGTCTCAACTCTCTCCTTCAAATTTCTATTCAGTTTGCCTGATATCTCTGCTACATTACCCACCTGTGCCTTCAATTCAGCTGGTCCAGTGAACATCCCCATCCTCTCCACAAAGTCAGCTCGTCTTGCTCTCCCCATGTATTTATTGGGGCCACCATTCACCCTCCGTCATCTAAGCTCAAATCCTTCTATCACATTTCACTGCTTTGGCTGCTTCACTCTCTGATGGGTATGTTCCTGTCCATCATCACCGTTGTTCACTTTGCAACATCATACACAGTCCTGCCCACCTGGTTGCACAACTTTTTTTCACATTTAAGACTCTTCTTCAAATGCACTTCAAGTAAATATTTCAGATCAAGCAGCCCCCACACCCTCTCTGCCCTGACACTACAGCCTAAGGTTAATGCCCTTCACCTTAAGCAAAAAATACCCACGTGTATTAGTATAGTAGCTACAGGTTTCACAGACCACAAACACAGGTATGTGAAAATACAACTTTCTTTCTCTGAAAAGAAATTTAATTTCTAGTTAAATGTCTATTCCTCAAAGCAGTCAGAGGATGGGAAACTTCTCAATGCGTTTGCCTTTGGTGATGGGGCCACTGGACATTTGATGGGGCTGTCTCAGGTGCTACCTCCTGAATATCCGTGCTGTCATTTCTCCTAGTTTGCCAAGTTGCTGACTCAGCTTGCTCCCTCCTTAGAGGCCACATTCAGAAAAGTGAGGGAGAGATCTGCTGTGCTACTGGGTCTCCAACAGCTTTGTGGTTCTTGTGACAGAAAGAATCTGGTACAAAGGCTCCTTCTCAGGGACACTTCCCAGTACCCAGCTCTCTTTCTTCCCTGATGCTTTTCAATCCTTTTCCACAATTTTAAGAACCTTCCTATCTTGGGGATGGTTGTAAGGGACTGGTTCCCAGAAACCTTTTCTGTAGGGGAGAATTCAGCTTATTGAATCAGTTTTATCTTCTTGTTCATGCTATAACAGCCTTACCCCCTGGGGCATAAGCTACTTCCTACAGTGAAGGCAGGTAGGGGTAACCAGAAAAAGAGGGAATAGGCATAGGTTAATATTACAAAATATCATTTCATTACATCGTAGCAGCATAACTTAAAAAACCATAGGCAAACCTATCCTCCAAATAGGAAAATCGCTCAGCTGCAGTGCATCACTTTCTACAGGCTGTTCATTGGAAGGAACTGCCCACTGCACTTTTTTTCTTTAAACTTTGTTCATTTCTTTATTTTTTTAAAAATTTATTTTATTTATTTTTATTTTTGGCTGAGTTGGGTCTTCGTTGCGGTGCACGGGCTTCTCATTGCAGTGGCTTCTCTTATTGCAGAGCATGGTGCACGGGCTTCAGTTGTTGTGGTGCACGGGCTTAGTTGCTCCGTGGCATGTGGTGGGATCTGCCTGGGCCAGGGCTTGAACCCGTGTCCCCTGCATTGGCAGGCGGATTCTTAACCACTGTGCCACCAGAGAAGCCCCTTTGTTCATTTCTATGAACAGGTCACAAACATTCAATGCCTGTTTTTGTTTTCTAAGGACATATTTTAAAAAATTTTAAATTTGTATGGAAACACAAAAGACCCCAAATAACCAAAAAATCTTTGAAGGAAAAACAAACAAACAAACAAAAAAACGGAGCTGGGGGAGTCAGGCTCCCTGAATTCAGACTATACTACAAAGCTACAGTCATCAAAACAGTATGGTACTGGCATAAAAACAGAAATATAGATCAATGGAACAGGATAAAAAGCCCAGAAATAAACCCACACACCTAGGGTCAATTAATCTATGACAAAGCAGGCAGAAATATACAATGGAGAAAGACAGACTCTTCAATAAGTGGTGTTGGGAAAACTGGACAGCTACATGTAAAATAATGAAATTAGAACATTCTCTAACACCATATATGAAAATAAACTCAAAATGGATTGAAGACCTAAATGTAAGACCAGATACTATAAAACTCCTACAGGAAAAGAGAGGCAGAACACTCTATGACGTAAAGTGCAGCAATACCTTTTTGGATCCATCTCCTAGAATAATGGAAATAAAAACAAAAATAAACAAATGGGACCTAATTAAACTTAAAAGCTTTTGCACAGCAAAGGAAACCATAAACAAAACGAAAAGACAACCTACAGAATGGGAGAAAATATTTGCAAATGATGCAACTGACAAGGGATTAATCTCCAAAATATACAAACAGCTCATGCAGCTCAATATCAAAAAAATAAACAACACACACACACACACACAAAAGGGCAGAAGACCTAAACAGACATCTTTCCAAGGAAGACATACAGATGACCAAAAGGCACGTGAAAAGATGTTTAACATCACTAATTATTAGAGAAATGCAAATCAAAACTACAATGAGGTATCACCTCACACCAGTCAGAATGGCCATCATCAAAAAGTCTACAAATAATAAATGCTGGGGAGGATGCAGAGGAATGTTGGTAGGAATGTAAATTGGTACAGCCACTGTGGAAAACAGTATGGAGTTTCCTTAAAAAACTAAAAATAAAGTTACATATGATCCAGCAATTCCACTCGTGGGCATATATCCAGAGAAAACCATAATTCAAAAAGATACATGTGCCCCAGCGTTCACTGAAGCACTATTTACAATAGCCAAGACATGAAAGCAACCTAAATGTCCATTGATAGTTGAATGGATAAAGAAGATGTGATATATATATACAATGGAATATTATTCAGCCATAAAAAAGAATGAAATAATGCCACTTGCACCAACATGGATGGACCTAGAGATTATCATACTAAGTGAAGTAAGCCAGACAGAGAAAGACAAATATAATATGATATGGCTTATATGTGGAATCTAAAAAAATGATAAAATGACTTATTTGCAAAACAGAAATAGAGTCACAGACATAGAAAACAAACTTATGGTTACCAGAGGGGAAAGGGAGGAGGAGGGATAAATTAGGAGTTTGGGATTAACATATACACACTACTATATATAAAATAGATAACCAACAAGGACCGAATGTATAGCACAGGGAACTATACTCAATATTTTGTAATAACCTATAAGGGGAAAGAATCTTAAAAGAATATACATATGTATGTGTGTTTGTGTGACTGAATCATTGTGCTGTACACTTGAAACTAACACAATATTGTAAATCAACTATAGTTGAATAAAAAAGTCCAAATATATAATGTACATGATTTATATATATACACACATATATATATGAATCACTTTGCCATATACCTTAAACTAACAGATCATTGTAAATCAACTATACTTCAATAAAAAATTTTTTTAATTAGGAAAAGAAACTAAAACCACAAAAAAATATTTTCAAAGACACTGTCTCACCATATACCTCAACAGCAGCATTTCCAAAGAAAGAATCATTCAAGGTAAATATATGGTCTTTAGATGTGGGGTTTGTTTGTTTGTTGGTTTATTCAAAGTTTTAAAGCCTTTTTTGGGGAAATTTTTTCATGAATTGAGAGTTTTCACATAAAAACAGCATTTTCTAAAATTTTTAGGAAAATATTAAAAATGGGCAAAGTCAGGGATTTGTACAGAACCGGCTTGAATAGAGGTTGAAAGGATGAAGAGAGGATGAGGGGGTGCCAAGGAGAGAGAACTAATATCAACTCAGCACCTTCTGTGGGCTGGACCACTTGACACACCTCACTGTTCTATTTAATCCTTGCCGTTAGGAAGGTGAGATTCCATTATTCCCACCTTAAGAAGCTAGTAAGTGACACAGCCACGAGAGGAACCTGCATCTCTCTCACTAAGAAGTCACTTACCGAAGGGGAAATAGCTAGCAAATAATCTGATCCCAATGCATCTAAATCTCAGTGGTCGTTCCCAACATACACACCAAAAAACACAAAACGTGAACTGCCGCCATTCCTTGCTACTCCAAAGCAAGCATCTGGATGCCAGAGTACTTTTACTTCCTAGGTAGTAAAATTAAGTAGTTGTAGGTCAAAACATGACAGATTTACCTTAAAGCTATCAATCCTATTCTTTGGAGCACTTCTAGTCACTATAATCATGAGTGTTTCCTTTCCAACCATTGCAGAAATTCCCATGATAGGAATAATATAAATAACTTGTATTTCATTTCAGATTGCCCTGGTCTTTTTCCAAATGGGAGACTACCTGCTGAAAAAGTGTACAGTAAGTTATATCTGAGTGGTTCTCTCCACTGTTTCTATAAATGAACAAAGTTGTGATTTTTCTTTCTAATCCGTATCTGTTTGCCAAGATACACTTGCTGTGATACAGATAAAATATCTGTGTCCTCCAGAAGCCACTGCACCTTTCAGATATTTGTGAGCTGTTGTCATGCTCCTCTTCTCTGCATTTGGACATATTTGGTTCCTTTAATCATGGCTAATAAATCAGTTCTTTTATTCTCTTAATGGTTTTTCTTGCCTTTCTCTGAACTCCATCCAACTGGTTTATATATTTAGTAATGAGCAAACCAAAACTTAATATAGTATTCCAAGGGTGATTCTTTTTCTGTAGTATTCCAAATGTGATATTACAAAAGCTATTGATTCCCTGTAAACCACTTGAAAAAAAAAATCCAAGGAAAACCAAAGGAAACAGAGATGGTGGTGGCTTCTATGACTGCTGTAACTCTGTGAACTACTTATAGAAATTCTCCTTTTTCATTGTTATTCAGTAGGCTTTGTTTGTTATTATTTTTTTTAAAAAAATCATGAAATTCATGTTATTTCCTGGGTTTTTTTTTTCAGCGCATGAAATCTTTATTGTTCTAACCCTATCCCTGTGGAGTGGGTCTTGCTGGCACTGGACTAACTCCTTACATGCTTCAAACCTTCCTGTCCTAAATCACCAAGCGTCGTTCATTCCAGTCTCCTCGGTGTTGGAGGCCTCTCACCTCAAGTCAACCTGTTGCTTCTTGTACCCCTACTGCCACTGCTTCTCTGAAAAAAAGATAAACCATATCCCGTGGTCTAGCTGCCTTGCCTGACAAATCTTTTGTCATCAAGAGCTGCTTTCGAGCTTGTCTCACTTCAGTGGCTCATTTTGGTGTCAGCTTTAGCCTTCCTTTATCACTCTTCCTACACCGGGTGAACAGCCATGTCGTGCTGACAAGTTCCAAAATACGATAGTCGTTCTTTCAAAATTTATTTTAACTTAAATATTAGACCTTCATTTTAAAGAAATTCCATCTCCAATTTTGCTGCTTTCTTGAAATATTCATATTTGAATCCAAGAAACATTGCAGTAATGCCGCTGATGGCTTTTAGCTAAGGCAGAATGGAAGAATAGTTAAGAATACAAGACTCTGAGACCAAACTTTGCACTTGAATTCCAGTTCCACTATCCTGTGGGATCTAAGAGATACTTCTGAGCCTCAGTTTTTATAATTACAAAATGGGGGGTTAATAACAGTATCTATTTCAAGGGCTGTTGTGGTAATTAAATGCATAGCAACACTTAAAACACTATTATTTTGCGAGTGAGTAGCTACAAGCACCTCTGAAGAACTGCATGTCATGAGCTAAAATACAAGGGAGGATATCAAGTCCCTACCAGCCTCTCCCCAAAATGGTCTGTGCCTCAAGGATATTGATTTCTGGTTGGAAATTCAAAACATGTACGCACACACAAAGAAAGCAATCACAGGGCAGTGTATATGCTTTATCCAGATTCATGTTCATTTATATAAAGTTTGGAACTATTAATCACTAATGACTTGCAAATCCTTCAATACTAAATCTAGATTATTTTCTTAGGCCTGATAGGCAGAGCCAGCTGGATGTGTCTATACATTGAGAAATCAATTACATGCATTTTCTCCATGTTATCATAGATTATATTCTGTTTGGGATCTGACTTTGAGCAGAATGATATGTAATATAAAACCCTAAAATACACAGATATTTGGTCTAAGCTATCATCTATCTATCTATCCATTTATGATAGGTCTGCCTTATATTCTAAACAGACTGACTGGCCCATAAATCAAAATTCTGAAAGGATATAAAAAAATGTTTGTTAAAATATTTTATTGACACCAACATCACTCTACCTTTCTATGAGAAAGCAGCTTTCTACAATCTTTAAGTTTCACAGGAGATTTATTAACTATAGTAAAGAAAGAAAAAAATCTCCAACATAGTTCAAATTCAAAATAGAGAAAAAATTATTAGGAAGAAACATTAACAGTATTTCAATCTGGACAGAGTTGATAAAACTGTGAGATAAAAGAAATATATCCTTGGCTTTCAATACTTGCCTAGCATTGTGAATTAAGCACTGGATTTATAGAAAATCTGTTAATATATTTGTAAATATAATATATTTGTAAATCTGTTAATATACTTGTAAATCTGTTAATATATTTATAAATCTGTTAATATATTTGTATATCTGTAAATCTGTAAAAAATGTCTCCAAACATTCAATCTAGAAGATACTGATTTCTGCCCACGTGGTACAATTCTTTCTGCGGCAGACCTAATCACTCTGCTCAGTGTACAGAAAGGACCGGGACTTACATAGGGATGTGGTCTGTGAGTTACTAGTTGTTTCATCTTGACAAGTTATTTAACCTTCCCTCCCCTTAGGCTCTCCGTTACCACTCTATATAGCTTTCACTGTAACCCACCACAAAGCCTTCCTTTCCAGAGAAGGGGGTAAATAAATAATTTTAAAAAGAAAAAGCAACTCAAGCCTAGATTTTTTTATTCCAAATTCCAAGGTCATGATGATAGTTGAAAATATATTATTGTCCATTAAGAAATCAATTTAGTAATAAATATTCATTGATTTTATAATGAATGCATTTTAATTTAGGAATAATAAACAGAGATTTCTCAATTCTTAAGCATTGAGAGATTTAAAAACAGTAAGAAACACCATTTTATCCATTGTGGTAGGAATACACAGGCTTGGTTTATGGCATATTAGGAAAAATTTGGAAAAGCAAATATTCAGGATATTTCAGATAATTTCATAGTATTATTTTATTGTATTGACTGAGGTTTACAAACAAAGCTCAAATCGATTATAATATATTATTTTAATAACATGTAGGTTGCAGAAAAACATGACTGTGAGGACAGGCTCAGGAGGTATTGTGGATGGACATAACATGTGTACTTTTTTTTTGCGGTACGTGGACCTCTCACTGTTGTGGCCTCTCCCATGGCGGGGCACAGGCTCCGGACGCGTAGGCTCAGCGGCCATGGCTCACAGGCCCAGCCGCTCCGCGGCATGTGGGATCTTCCCAGACCGGGGCACGAACCCGTGTCCCCCGCATCGGCAGGCGGACTCTCAACCACCGCGCCACCAGGGAAGCCTGACGTGTACTTTTAAATTCTTGCTTCCAATGAAGTCTGCAATCATGTGAATAATACCGGAATTTGGAATATGGTATTTTTCTAACAAAGATACAGTTATTTATTTATTTTGCTGTACGCGGGCCTCTCACCGTTGTGGCCTCTCCCGCCGCGGAGCACAGGCTCCGGACGCGCAGGCCCAGCGGCCATGGCTCACGGGCCCAGCCGCCCCGCGGCATGCGGGATCCTCCCGGACCGGGGCACGAACCCGCGTCCCCTGCATCGGCAGGCGGACTCCCACCCACTGGGCCACCAGGGAAGCCCGATACAGTTATTATTAATTAGGGAAAATTTACTAGCTAAAATTTGGACACATAAGTGATCATAAACTAAGTTTATGTATTTCTCTAAGTTTATTTATTTATTATTATTTTATACAATGTTATTGACTTTATTCCCTGTGCTGTATGTTATATCCTTGTGACTTACTTATTTTGTAGTTGGTAGTTTGTACCTCTTACTCCCCTTCACCTATTTTACCCACCTCCACCTCCTTCCCCTCTGGCAGCCACTAGTTTGTTCTGTGTACCTGAGTCTGTTTCTGCTTAAATTTAGATATTACTTTTTTTTCTTTTTTTTTGCGGTGCGCGGGCCTCTCACTGTTGTGGCCTCTCCCGTTGTGGGGCAGAGGCTCCGGACGCGCAGGCTCAGCGGCCATGGCTCACGGGCCCAGCCGCTCCACGGCATGTGGGATCCTCCCGGACCGGGGCACGAACCCGTGTCCCTTGCATCGGCAGGCAGACTCTCAACCACTGTGCCACCAGGGAAGCCCAGATATTACATTTTTTCATTTGATAATCTAAAATATTATTTCTATTATCAGTTAAAACAAATTTACTCCATTGGAAAATATGTAAAGATGTATTGAAGTAAAACAGGCATTTAAATTTGAGTAATTTTAATGTTTGGCACAAGAATTTTTCTAAATTTAAATGGTAGAGAGAGATTAACATTTACTGAGTATTCTAGAAATTCTTTGACCAACACTTCTGACGATGACAAAATAACCTCCTCGGTAGGTAATATTAGATTGAAAGACATAAAGATCTCATCTTTTGAATTTTAATAAAGGATGAAAACTCATCTCTCATTACACTTTGTACCCCTCATCATTGTACTTAGGACAATTAAAACTAATTTATTATTTGTATGCTTATTTATTGAACATTTATTTTTTCCACTAGACTCTGAACTCCATGAGAACAAAGATTATACCTATTTTAATCCACACTGTATTTGGAACATAGTAATAATAATGACAATAGTGTGTTAACTTTTATTGAGTGATTATTGTCAGACCCTTTTCAAGCATTTTATATGTATTATTGTAAAGTACATTTAATTTTATTTGTTGAGCTAATAAATCCAGGCAAAATGCCTTAAATTTATAGAATGAAGTTCAAAAGCAGAATGCGTTCCAGGGTGACAGGGCCTGTAAAGATCAGCTACTCCATATAAATGATGAAACCGACAGGCCACAGATGGCCAGCAGGCACATGAAAGGATACTCAACATTGCTAATCATCAGGGAAATGCAAATCAAAACCACAATGAGATATCACCTCACACCTATCAGAATGGCCATCATCAAAAAGAACACAAATAACAAATGTTGGCGACAACGTGGACAAAAGGGAACCCTCATACACTGTTGGTAGGAGTGTAAATTGGTGCAGCCACTGTGGAAAACTGTATGGAGGTTCCTCCAAAAACTAAAAATAGAACTACCACATGACCAGCAATTCCACTCCTGTGTATATATCTGAAAAAAACCCCACTAATTCAAAAAGATAATGCACCCCAACGTTCATAGCAGCATTATGTATAATTGCCAAGACACGGAAACAACCTAAGTGTCCAACAACAGATGAATGAATAAAGAAGACGGGGTATATGTATGCAATGGAATACTCTTCAGCCATAAAAAAGAACAAAATTTTGCCATTTGCAGCGATATAGATGGACTTGGAGAGCATTATGCTAAATGAAACAAGTCCAGAGAAAGACAAATACTGTATGATATCACTTATATGTGGAATCTAAAAAATACAACAAACTAGTGAATATAACAACAAAAAAAGCAGGCTCACAGATACAGAGAAAAAACTAGTGGTCACCAGTGGGGAGGGGGTGGGCTATATTGCGGTGGGGGAGTGGGAGGTACAAAGTAGTACCAGGTGTAAGATAGGCTGAAGGATGTATTGTACAACACAGGGAATAGAGCCAATATTTTATAATAACTGTAAATGGAAAGTAAGCTTTCAAAATTGTATTTTAAAAAACTTGTAATGTTAAAGTTGTTTCATCAGAATACTTTGCAAGTAGGTGCACATACATTTATGTTGTATTGGATATTAATCTCAATTGTTTTCAGCCATTATAAATCTAGAATTTTTTGAAAAAAACCTAGTTGAGGTTTTAAACTTCAGCTTGATTTTCCCTTTTCTTATGACCGTGAAACATCTGTAGAGCTTGCCATATGGAAGTGTCTGGCTTTACTAATAGTCTTGTTTCTAAAAAATTGTATGGGAACGTGTTTTGGCAAAAAAATCATGATTAATAAAATCATAGTAAATGTAATGCTTCAGAGAATACAGAATTTTGATCCTGTGGTTGGGGAAGACTACTTTTGAAATATTAGAATTTTCTCACTGACTTTTTAAGAATTGTAAATTTTAAAAAATCACTTCCGATTTTTATACAGTGAAAGTTTAAATATTCATTGGGTAAAGAGTTCAGATGATAAGTAGCTTTCACTGAGCAACTCTCTTTACAACTCTCAGTACAACTCTGATCAGTAATAAATACTCCTGCTATTATGGTGTCTAAAAAGTACGCCAGTAAGAAAGCACTCTGCATACAAGGAGAGGCTGAGTCGAGTAAGGACCTCAGAAAGTGAGCTCAGTTCTTGCAAGTTTAAAAGCAGTAGACTCTTGAGGAGAACTAAAACTAAGGGGTCTAGTACCGTCTTTCATGCTATAAAATCCACACAGAGTTATTTAACTTTTACATCAGATCCCAAATACGTTAAGGCATCTGCTTCAAACGGTTACAGGATGCAGATAATGCATCTATTATCTTCATTAAGTTTCCCAATCAGAATTTATGCTATGATCCCTTTCAATAATCCCACGGTTTTAAACGTGATATCCCACCTTGCTGGAATATGATGCTTAGAAATCAAACGAAACAGGCTGAAACTAGTGAGGGATGAAGGTCTCAGTATTTGTTTCGTTCCAAAGAACTCCTTTTTCCATAACGAAATGAATTCTGTTGACAGCCCCTTATTCTTAGGGTCCTTCCTCTCTCCTGCAAGGGCTGAGGAAGGTTTCTTACGCTCTTTTGCCATCATCTTGGCTGCCCTCTGATTTCATGACCTTTGAGTTAATCCTTTTTTTCCTATTAGCAAGTGTAAGCAGGCCAACTTCAAACGAGCTGCAATAGGTCACGAGGTTTAATGGGCATAGAGATAATCATCTAAATTACATTTCTAGGTCTGATGGGCTAGACAGACTCAAGAGGGTGACTTTACCAGCAAATTTGCTGTTAACCAGCCAGGTCGGTGGGTCTGAGTATAGCTGCCTTTGCCTTCCTCCCCGAGGGGCTGGCTCGCATTGACTGATGAGTGAAGGCAGCTGCATTAACTCTCTTCTCCCACAGAATGTGTCGCGTCCCAAAAGGACATGAAAGTCAAACGTGGCCACAGCTCAAACACCAGACGCACTCTTTTCATCTCGGTGGAATTATCTGCCCTCTACTTGTAGATCGTGATCCTCAGCACAACAGTTGTTGCCGATTTTCATGATCTGTTAACACTTAGGAATTTTTACATTAAAGAACTTTTTTCTACATTTGTTTCTTGTAGCATCTAGGAAAATGCCATAACCTATTGTATATTTTTATTGCTGCATGATTCTTAACTTTAAAAGGAAGACGAAACATGGAATTACTCTAAAGATAAAAGGAACCAAAATAATTTTGCCTCTTAAAATTCAAAGACAAACATCCCTTTGGAACTGGCAGAGGGAACATCATCATGAGTTGTTTTTACAATACAGGCTTATCCAATCTGGTTACAAATTTCAGCGTATATCAGACAAAAACAGCAGCCTTTCCTCTGATAGAGTATGGTGTTAGAATATATGTTTAACTGAAATGCCAAAAGAGAATGAACTGGAATCATTTTTAAATTAATCAATATGTTGAATATATAAATGAATATGATACAGTATCTCTCATCTCTATAACACTTTATAATTTACAAAAGCCCTTTTTATCCATTATCATTTTATTCTTAATTACAATCCAATGAAAAAGTTTGGGGCAGATATTATTATCTACATTTTAAACATCATAGCAATTTTCTGTTAAGTGGCAATCTCAATGTCACTAAGGTAATAAGTGATAGAGGCAGTACAAAAATCCAGGTCTTCTGATGCCATACCCAATCCTTGTGTATAAATGAGTAACATTTCACAAAATGTGGTCTTCTGGTGGAATGCACTAGCGGTTTAAAAAAAAAAAGGCATTCACTCAATGAAGCCTTCTTGGCAGAGGTGGTGGGTAAATTGGGTTTATTCAATTAGCATTCTAAAGTAAAAAAATCAGATATACTGCACTGATTTAATAAGAAGGATGTTAGTTTGTCAAAATAGCTACATACATTACAATTCTTCTATAACCTTGGATGACTCTGAATAGCATGAAGTGTATAAAAGCCACAAATACAAGAAATCACATTTTGGCTTGACGCTGAAGAGACCATGTAGAAATTTAACAAACCAATGGAATACAAATGATTTAAATGAAAGCCAGAATCAAAAGAAATGTTGGATTTTATAAATGCCAATCTTAAAATATTTTAAGACTTTTTCGAAATTGTAAAAATTTTACCTTCCCCACCCACTCACATACCAAAAAGAAGAAAAAGAAAGGAAGAATTTAGAAACTTTAGACTCAGTGGTGGTTAATTACACAGAGGACTGAAGTAGGATGAGGAGGCATTGTGAACTCTGTGGTGAGGTCTCTAGAGATTGGGGACAGAATGAAAGAGAAGGAAATTAGAGTGTGGAGGGTATTCATTTCTAAGAAAAGGACTTTCTAATGAAGTACAGATTGGTCAGATGATTACTAAACATATCATCACTCTTTGATGACTGAATACTAGGAGGAATGGGGTAAAGACCATTTGAATATATTCATACCATAATATGTCACCAAACATGAATCTGGCCCATTGATGAGCACATTTTCACTATTGGTCAATTTAGAGGTTTCAACTTTTTAATGTTTAACAAAAAGAAGTGGACTTTGGCTTTTAAAAGTTGCTTTTTATCAAAACAGATACAAACAAAAAAACAAAAGAAAACAAGAAAAAAATACTTATTGGATTCTTAAACGAAGCTTTTATCCAAAATACACTACTTTGTTTGGTATGTCTTTTACCTGACATTTGGTGAAGTTTTCCTTTTTGTTTTGGTTCCTTTTTGTTTTCATAGATTTGAATTACGTTCAGCAAGGGCAAATAAAACTAAAAAACATCATCATTTATGTTATCAAAATAACCATTGAAATAATCTGATATAACGTTATATAAGCAAAACATGAATGCCTTTGACAATTCTGGAGAATTCAAGAAAAAACGTCTTTGTTGTTTAGAATCACTTATAGGAAAGGTTAGAAAATATTAAGAAAATGAATAAATACACATTTGTGCCATAAAGAATACAGAGTGATCAATATAAGATTGAAAGTCAAGCTATGGGAAGCACCACTGAAGGCATTTATTTTGTTCCCTGAAAATCTATCTCCCCGGTGACGTTACCTAGAAATTAGTCTTTTCACACACCGCAACAGGGTTTCTTGAGAAGTAAAGAAACTGTTTTTCCTATCATACAAATAAATGGACTACGGAAGAACCATATTGAAAAGAGAATGCACCTGAGTTGCATGATCCTAAAAGCAGGTGCTTTTTATATGAGAAAGAAGGGCATACATTCCGATATTAAAAGGCAATGGTTCTCAGAGGGCGGTTCCTGGACCAGATGCCCAGGATCCGCATCACTATGAAACTTGTTAGACATGCAAATTCTGGGAACTACACTAGTCCTACTGAGTCAGAAACTGGGGCTGGGGCCCGCAATCTATGCTTTAACTAGCCTTCCAGGAGATTTCCACGCATGCTCAAGTCTAAGAATCACTAGTATAAGGAAAAGCAGTGATGGGAGAGGAGTGAAAGGACACTGAAGGCAGTTGACTATAGCAAGGACAGTGAGCCCTGGCAAAATGGTCCAACCCTTTCTGCAGGAGGGTATCGTCATCCGGTACAAGCAATCGGTGACACTTAAGAAGCTAAGGTCGAGATGGAAGTGAACTAAAGAAGTATACCAGACTGGAGAGGAATGAGATGGCAAGCCATGGGTCTAATCCTCCAAATCTGCTTTGGCACACAGCCCCCTTAAACCCTGGTTCAAATAGCCAGCAGTGGGACAGGCCCCAAGAAATCTGGGAAAGGGAGTGATCACAGGGTCTTAATGAGCCCCCTGAATCAGACTTGTGATGTCCTAAACTTTTGCTCCTTGGTATTTAAAACACACGCACAATGAAAAAAAAGAGAATAGCATCTAGCAGTAAATTGAGACTGGGATAGCCTTCTAACTTTTCATTTATTTAATATGTATAGATTAGTGAGGTTTTAAAAAGTCGTCTGGTCCACCCCACCCTGTGATGCCTGAATTCTTTCTTTAATATTGCTCCCAAGTAGTCAACTAGTCTATGCTTTGGATACTTTGAAGAGAAACTGATTGCTTCTCGAGGGCACCTATTGTGTTGTCTTTGGAAAGCTATAGGTATGATAACGCACTCACTTATATTAAACTGGTAGCTGTCTTCTTGCTGTTGTGAGGCTCAACAAAATACCAGAATTAGGGACATCTGTCATTTTTTTAACCGCCCGTTACTCAATCTCTTCTTATTTAGGAGGAATCCTGTACTATGAAATCTGGGTACACCTGCTCCATCTGTCTAGTAAATTGGATGAGAACCTGTGACCTAAACTTGACAACTGGATATCCCACCCTAAGAATCTGAGTCTGGAGCAAATGACAAATAAGAAGGGACAGTTTAGAGATTATCTATTGGCCCTGATGCTCAGCAGCAATGGCAGAAGCAGCAGCCAGTGATGATGCCAGGAGGGGCATCCAGACCAGATGGTTCCCCTGGCGTGACATTGTCTGTGGCTTCTTCTACTTCCCTTGATTCCTATCTATTTTCTGGTTCTTTAGTCTTTCTGCAATAGCTCAGTTCTACAGGTTGTCAGGTATACTTTGGACAAGTTCCTTTTCCACTTAGGGTAGCCAGAATTGATTTCTGTTTCTTGCACCCAAGAACCTGTTAAAGTAGATTATGATGAAAGGCTGTGGGAAGTTGGGAGGGGGTAAGAAATAATGAATTTGACATTAAAGATGTTGACTGTGACAGAAGGTGGGTTATCTAAGTAAAAGTGGTTCATAGGCAGTTGGAGAGGTGGGTGGAGTCCATGAGGAGGGTTGAGACTGGAGGTAGGTAATTCATAGCCATCTTTAAAGTCCTAGGACTGGAAGAAATATTCTTCCAGAAGATGAACCCTATATGGAATTCACCCATCTCTCCTGAAAGAGTATTCCAATTTCTTTTGATAATTGTTTCTTATCCACAGTCAGCTATGAGCTTTGTGTGACTGACCTCTTACCAGTTCTAGAGATAGACCTTGTTGGCTTAAGTTAATCAATAGTAAATAGTTGGGCACAAAATCAAATCAGAGATAATGAGATTTGTGCAGATTTTGCAAGAACTTCTAGGAATGCGACATGAGGATATGAAGTCTGTTATGGCCACAGACATGTGTAGATATCTAAGAGGACCTATAGTTGCCCAAGGGTTCCCAGGTGGAGTCTGAGGGAGAAGCAACAACCAGTATGTATACCAGTGAGATGAAGAGGAAACAGTGACACCATTTAAGCACTGAATCAGACTTCACCTGAAGCCAAAAATATCTCTAGATGTTTTCAGTTATATCAGCTAGTAAATCCTTTATTTTTATTTATTTATTTTAAATGATAGTATTTTATTTTATTTATTTATTGGCTGCACCATGTGGCTTGTGGGATTTTAGCTCCCCGACCAGGGAGAGAGTGGAGTCCTAACCACTGGACAGCCAGGGAATTCCCCCCTTTATTTTAAAATGCAGTTCAAGTTGGGTTTTTAACATTAGCAACATAAACTGTTCTCACCATTAGATCTCTTCTCTTCAACTCCCATTCTTCCTTCCCACACATATTAAGTTTATCATTTGTAATATGAGTAAAGCAGGTTATATCAGAAGGCACAAACTGACAGTCTGAGTTGAATCTGATCACAGAATTTTTATTTATTTGTTTGTTTGGTTTGCAGAGAGTCCCTTTTTAAAAATTATCACCAACGTATAAAACTTGGTGGGGGGGTAGGGCTTCCCTGGTGGCGCAGTGGTTGAGAGTCCGCCTGCCGATGCAGGGGACACGTGTTCGTGCCCCGGTCCGGGAAGATCCCACATGCCGCGGAGCGGCTGGGCCCGTGAGCCATGGCCGCTGAGCCTGCGCGTCCAGAGCCTGTGCCCCACAACGGGAGAGGCCACAACAGTGAGAGGGCCACGTACCGCAAAAAAAACCCTAAAAAACTTGGGGGGTCTTCCATTAAAATCCAAATATTTGGTTTCTTTTGAAGACTCAGGAGATCTGACAATACTGAGCCAGAATTCCAAAATGTCATGATCACCTTGAGCTGAGTAGTTGCTGTTCACTTTGAACAAGGCATATACTTTCCATTTTCCACAGTGCCTACCACTTCGTATTGCCTCACATTGGTCTAATTCTGTCACGTACGTTACCCACCTCTGAAAGGATTTGTGTTTGCAACACTTTATGGTCAGTGAGGTCTGCCCAGGCCTCTTAAGTTATTTCATTTAAGTAAAAGGTAAACAAATGCAAACAAAATGCAGTGAAACTGCCAATCTTGAAAGAGGAACTAACACACACTTGGAAGCCTAATCACACTCCGTATATCAGGCTTATAGGAATTTATCTGGGGCAGAACATGATCCCTGATAATAGGCATTTTATTTCATGGCTGAGCAGGTTTCCTCACTTGTCATCTGGGGCACAAATATCTCAGTGGGTTAGGAGCAGCTAATTAAATAACAATGAATATCATGAGCTTTAAAACCAGACAGACCTGAATTTAAGTCCTAGGTCTGCCCCGTGTTTGCTGTGATGATAGTGCCTATCACATACGGTTGTCACGTATAAACTTAAGTGATAAAATATGCCAAGAACAGAACGTGCCATGTAGGCATTTATTATGATAGACTGCTGTACTGTATGAGCTTATTCCAATAGTGTATGATAGTTCTGATTGGGGACTTTCAACTTGTAAGGTATAAATAAGAACTAATTTCATTTTTTCCAATAACTACAACTGTCATGCTCCATGGACTAATCTATCCCCTGTCTTAATGGGCCTGGATCCCTTAATGATATTAAAGCTCTGTATCATTACACTTCAGTCATTGTCATTTATGAAAAGTCTCATTTTCATTAGAAAGGTTAAGCCTATTCACTAAAACTTTAATTTTATACTAGACCCAAAGCTTTCCCGAGGGAAGGTTAGACTTGTAGCTCCTACAGCTTATGATGGGTTTAATTCTAAGATGGCCCTTACAGTTCTTGGCCCCTGGTGTATATACATGTTCTTCCAGTTATTCAAGAAAACACTAATCTAGGTGTTGCTGTGAAGGGATTTTTGCAGATGTAATAACGTCCCAAATCAGTTGACCTTAAATTAGGGACATTAAATCTGGGTTTAGAGATCCGAGACAGGGAACAGAGAGAGAGAAAGAAACGAATCTGAGAGGGATTCAAGATGTGGGAGATTCTCCATTGCCAGCTCGGAGTTGGAGGGAACCCCATGGCAAGGAATGCAGGCAGCCTCTGGGAGCTGAGAGAAGCCCTCGGCTGACAGGTAGCGAGGAAACAGAAACTTCAGTCCTACAGCTGCAAGGAACTGAATTCTGCAACAACCTGAATAAACTTGGGAGCCAATTCTTTCCCAGAGCCTCCAGCCAAGAATTCCACCTGACCAACACCTTGGTTTCAGCTTTCAGCTCCTGAGCAGAGAAACCAGTCACACTGTCCCTGGATTTCTGAGCTACCAAACTGTGAACTAGTAAACGGATGTTGTATTTTATTTTAATTTTTATTGAAATATAACTGATTCACTATGTTGTGTTAGTTTCAGGTGTACAGCAAAGTGATTCAGTTATCTATCTATTTATCTATACGTATACATATTTTTTTTACATTCTTTTTCACTATAGGTTATTACAAGATACTGGGTTTCGTTCCCTGTGCTATACAGTAGGTCCTTGTTGGTTATCTATTTTATATGGATGTTGTTTTAGGCTGATAAATGTGTGATAATTTATTAAAAACAAATAGAACACTAATACAAGGAGGTTGGAGGTAGTGGATGAGATATTCTCTCTCGGGCTTTCCTAAACTCACTCCTCTTGATTTGAGTCAGGAAGAAGGAGAGGGGAAGAGAAATCTCCTTTTCAGTGCTCATCATTGTTGACCTAGCTCATTGTCTACACTTGATGCGGATGGAGGTAGCCTCAAATAAGTGCTGCTGAAGCAGCTGCCTAGAGCACTGAGTCTCAGCTACCTTTTTCAGCTGAGCTCATTTACAGCCTAAGGTACCTAGTTGTCCCATGCTGGGTCCCTGATTAACCTATAGAAGAACCTAGGCTTTTCTACCTTCTACAGCTTCAACACTGGGGACTATGGCTTGAGACAGATATATCTCCAGGCCCTGAGATATACCTCTTGGTATAGATATAGTTCTAGGTCCTTGTCCTTTCTTAGCCTCTGAACCTCACCAACTGCAATATCTCAGAAAGTTCTTTCTCCTTCTAGTAGTACAAGGCCATTCTGCAAGCCATGTAATTAAGCAGACATCCAACTGGGTAAATAAACACCTTTCTCTCCTTGAAATCATCTCCAAACTTTGAAGGCGATTCCTTCAGAGAGACGAAATCATGGACACCTTTCTCCACTAGAAGTGGTGGGAAGTAGGTAGCCTTACTTCTAGAGCAATGCATTCCCCAAAGGTCAACTCTTCTCTTTCTCAATCCCTTCATACCTCTCTTGATGCTAAGTATGGGAAAGTCAAAGGCTAAGAAGGAAGCTTTCTTTTTACTGAGGCAAGAAGTGTTTAGAAACTTTGCATTATTTGGTTACCTTCAGGGGCAAGAATGATGCCAACACTATTCTCCTACGAATGTAATGATGCATTTTAACATTTTTGAAAGGTTGTATCCATATGACCTAGAGCATAACTTAAAAAAACAGAACATATATTTTGTATTTAGCTTGGAAGTATCATTTAATTTTACAACTATTAATTAAGAATCTTTCTAGGCATTGTACTAAGTGGGGTGATTAAAGACCTAGAATTTGGCCTGAAGAAACGTACTCTGCATGTGTGTATGCATGCAAACACCCATGCACATATGTGCATGTGAAAGAGAGAGAGACAAAGAGAGAGAATGAGAAAGAGAGAGAGAGGCAGAGAGATAGTAGAGACAGAGCATAAGTTCCAGGAACAGACTGTTAGGTAAGTATAGAGTTATAATACAGATTTACCCACAAAGGTTTCCCCATCTTGAAGAATATTGTGCTAATGGGTAGGGGAATTCGCTCTGTTTAAAATAGGATTTGAATAAGGTTCTGAGTGCTCCCTCTGGTAAAAAAAAAATAAGAGATTCATTTAAAAAATACATTTAAACCAAACATTTCAAGACTTAAACATGTGTATTCCCTCAAATTCTTTCCTGGTGTAATGAATCCATGTACTTGGCCTAATGGATCCATGTACTTCTGTTTGGATTTTTTGAAAAAGCAAAACAAAACAAAACATGAACAAACAAACAATACAAACTTTTGATCAAGTCAGAGGCCCACTTTGACCTCCCCCAGAGCAGGATCTTACTGAAAAGTGAGCATCCTTCTCCACCCATGGATCCTCAGGACAGTTTTGAAAACTCCGAGTTTCATAGATGTGTTTACTCTTTCTTGGATGTAAAATTTAAACTTTATACCATTTTTATTATACCTAATAAAAAGTGAAACCTTTATTCTGTGGGTCTGCAAAAGCAACTTTTGAAGTTGGATGTATCTATCAACATACTTATTAAAAAGCATTTTTTTCCCTACAGTTTTGGAGAGAGTCTGAAAACCAATGTCAGTATGGCTTAGATATTCATAATTGTTTACACATGTTTCAGTAACAAAATATATTTGGGGGGGTTGGCACTTTACTTTTAGGATTTGAGGCAGCTGGAAATTATTATCGTTATGGGCAAAAGTGTTCTAACTAGATAATGGTGTTAAAAAGAATATAATATTCCTGGAATATTCTAATATACAGCACCTATTATTTTATTAAGTTATTTAAATATGGATTGGCTGTTGTCTGGTCAGTTACACACTAAGATATCTAAGTAAAGAGATATCTCAGAATTAGTATCAAATAGAAAATGACTGTGGTTTCCTATTATTAATATTATTATTGTTACACAGAGAAACCTTAGTAATCATTTTAAGGGCTTGATAGTTAATATTCCACATATTGCAGAGACAAATTCTAATTAAATATTTAAGAAATAGGACATTGTTTCCAATCATGATGTAAGGTATCAAATACCTTGGAGATGTATAAAAATTCTTTTCATATTCGCTTATCCAGGGGAAAAGAAACGATGATTAATAAGGGATTCTGTGCCTCCCAGAACCTGAAGTGTTTCTTCTAAGGAGCTAGACTATGTTAAGAGCCAAAGGGAAGCTAGGTTCAAAGGAAATTCATCTAATATTTGTGCTCTGGTTATGAAAGGGGGTGAGAGGCTGATCATTAGCGGCATGTGGCCAGTTGGCAGGAAGGCTGCGGGGCAGACTGAGGGGTTAGTGTGATCACAGATGGACTTAGCATGGGAAAGAGGATGCCAGAGAGTCCCAGGCAGCGCGTGCTATTTTGGGGGCTTTATACGAATCATTATTTTTTCATTCTGTGCCAGTACTGACACAGACAAATGTATTTGTTCACTGGCTACTGAAGATTTGCAGATTACCAAAGTAAGTCTCATCCTTGGAGACATCACTGAGAGAGGATTTTTTAAAATAATGCTTTATATTACCTCTAAATATAATGCCTTCCTTTCATCAAGAGGATATATTTTTTAATATCAAGAGGATGCCAAAAGACTTAACAAATAAGGGTGTGGAATAGTAGGGTACATATTCTAAAGAAGAAATAGAGACCTCTTTTTATTCGAGGAGAATGGTCGGTAAATTTGCAATCGATCATTCATTTGATAAATTTAGAAATAGCAATTTTGCATTAAAGACTTTCTTAAGGATGGAGAACTGGCTCAAGGAACTCAGGAACCGTGTCTAGGTCTGGATTCCAACAGCTCTTCTACAGAGGGTACAACTACTCACTGCCAGGAGGTTTGATAACCAGCCCACGGGTTCCCATCCTCACTCTGCACTGACTGGCAATGAACCTTGGTAATTTATTGACTATAAGTCTTGGCAAGTTATTGAGTTTTATCTGTATCCAGGGTGAGGAGTTAGACATCCAAGACCCGCCCCCAACTCTAAAGTTTAATGTGGCACATATATACAATGGAATATTACTCAGCCATAAAAAGAAATGAAATTGAGTTATTTGTAGGGAGGTGGATGGACCTAGAGTCTGTTATACAGAGTGAAGTAAGTCAGAAAGAGAATACCGTATGCTAACACATATATATGGAATCTAAAAAAAATTAAAAAATGGTTCTGAAGAACCTAGGGTCAGGACAGGAATAAAGACACAGAGGTAGAGAATGGACTTCAGGACATGGGGAGGGGGAAGGGTAAGCTGTGACAAAGTGAGAGAGTGGCATGGACATATGTACACTACCAAATGTAAAATAGATAGTTAGTGGGAAGCAGCCGCATAGCACAGGGAGATCAGCTCGGTGCTTTGTGACCACCTAGAGGGGCAGGATAGGGAGGGTGGGAGGGAGACGCAAGAGGGAGGGTTTATGGGGATATATGTATATGTATAGCTGATTCACTTTGTTATACAGCAGAAACTAACACACCATTAAAAATAAATAAATTAAAAAAAATAAAGTTTAATGTGATGTTGGAACACAAGATTCACAAATGTCATAAAAATGAATATAACTCCTGCCCACAGAGCTACTGGTCAGTCCTACAGCTAGAGACGTACTCAGCTACTCACACTCCCCTCCACGGGCATCTGCCTCATTTACAGCTTTGGCCCCTGAAGCCCTTCCCCACTATGATATCCTCAGTTAAGAAGACTTTTTCCCAAGTTTTACTGAGATATAACTGACAAAGAGGATTTCTGAAGGTTCCCTGTAACCTAATCTCACTTGTAAACTTTCTTTTATAGAAAAAAAAAATGACTACATGATCCAAACAATAACCTACAAATTAACATTTGGGGCCAAAGCATTTTGGAAAACATACACTTATTTCAGCAATCTACTTTTGGAGTGGAGCGGAGTGCCTAAGAGCATAGCTTGTAAAGTAGCAGAGTTCTGGAACCAGGCTGCCTGGGTTCAAAAACAGACTCTGCTACTCTAAGCTATGTGACCTTGGGCAAGTTCTCTGGGCCTCCATTTCTCCATCTATGGAACAGGAATTATCAAAGGGTCTACCTTCTAAGGGTTTTGCTTTGAGAATTCAGTTAATAAATGTAAAGCAATTAGAATACGCCCGGGCACACAATAAGTGGTGGAAAAAATGTTAGATACTATGCAACTTAAGTATTCTCAAAAGAGACAAATTTCTAAACTGTGAAGATGTATTAACATTTGGGAAATATCCAAAAGTCATTTGGAACAAACTCTGATTTTTAAAAAGTGGGGGAAATTTTAGCAGTTTGGGTTGAAATTATGATGTGTATATAGAATGAGACTTGTTTTCTCATTTAGATTATTATCAGGTATAAATAAGTTTATTGTCTTTTGAAATGATGGCTTTCAAAATGATAGCCCTTCTTTTAAAAAGAGATTATACATACTAAAATACTAAATTATGGTTATACCTTGTGCCTGATGACAAAAAGGTGTAATCTTTGTCCTTTGCTGTTCATTTGTAAAAATGGCACAGGGAGCATTGAGTTCGTTATCTTTAATGGAATCCACCAGAAAGATATTGCCATGTTTGGCAAAGAAATACTTCCCCTCTTTTTTGTTGAAAACTCTTGAATTCTCAGTTTCTCAGCTGAGACTGCTAACAAGATGACATACAAAATTAATCATGCAGCCATCAAAATTAAAACACATGTTCAGGGCAAATTTTACACTCAATTCTGGAATTTTGGTTTAGCACCTTCACTACAAAATTTATAGTATAATTTAGCACAGGCAGGTTGTTCTGCAAAGCCCTTCACATGTTTACATCTTGTTAAATCAAAATTTAAATATAAGCAATTTAAAAATCTCCAAATCATTTTGCTAGACCTCAATAGAAAAACATAAAGCCTGTTTTAAACGTTCCTCCTTTACCAACCTGAAGACATATTTGATTTATCTGCCTATCTCTCTTTTGCAAACCTGTATACTGAGCTCCTCCTGTGCCCAAACACTATTTGAAGCTCTTCACGATATTAACTCAGGTTTTCCTTAAAACCACCTTATGGGGTCAGTACTGTTATATCCATGACAGATGAGAAACTTTCATAAGGTCTCCAAACACGCACGTGACGAACTGCAACTCAAATCCAGACAGCATAAATAATGTTTTGATGAAAGTATTTAAGAGAGGTTATTTCACTTAAAGAAAATGTTTCCCTCCCTGTTATTTCTAAAACCTTTGAAATCTGGGTCTCTTAACTTTATCAGGAATCTAATTTTAAAATAACCTATCAGGTCAAGAATTCCACATGCAAAATTTATTTTCCAAATCATTAGGTCTGGAAAGATCATCCTGAAGCATTTGGGAGGTGAGAGGGAGGGGAGGCAGAGGAGGTGAAAAAACCCCCAAAGTCAGTGAAAGTCTGCACCACATTGCTGAAGAATGAGGTTCTGAAGAGTCGGGGGGCCAGTGGGGTGGAGAGGTCTGACGGGCTTTGAAGAGTGAGGTCATGCTCAGTGTTTTAAACTCATTAGTCCTGCCTAAAAAAAAAGGATGTGGGTAAGAAAGAAAAAAAGAAAGACAAATTAGCAGGATTTTCAAAAGAAATTAAATATGTCAGGCAGCCAGGGGTCCTAACTCTGCCTCGAGGGAACATGTGTCAAACCAGCTTGTAGTTCTGCAATCGGTGAAACTGTCTGCAAGAAATACCCCATCCCTCATTCTTGTTCCTACAACACACGCCTATGGAAGGAGAGGTTAGAGTTGGTCAATTGCATGTGGAAATTTTCTCCACATCACTTAATTGAGACATGGGGCCAACCTTTCTTTGAACAAAAACCAATCTGGTACAGCCTGCTGAAAGAAAGCACAGCAATGGCTTTGACTAATGAGGACAACTGTAACTGCCCAAATGACGTATTATTAAATTTCGTCCCCTGGACCACCACGACCTACAACTCACAACAACTTTCTGAGCCCGGGAGCAGAAAGCAACGGTGAGGAAGCGCTGCACAGATGTTTATTTCTAAGGCAATATTAGATTTGGTGTCACTCTGAAAACTATAATAATTGCTGATTCTCTGTGCTCACAGAGATCATTGAAAGACTACACATAATTCCAAAATGTACTATTGTTATATAGATACTAATTTCTTTATCATTAGGACTATAAATCAAATAATATATGGCAATAGCACAGTTGCTGGGACAAAGTAGGTGCTCAATAAACTGAATTACAATCATGTACATTTATGCCAGAAATGAAACTGTCCTTATTATGCTTGTTGCTGCTAGGGATCTTCTGCTTCAGATTATGAGTTACTAGAATAAGAATTTTTTTTAACCTGGGCTTTTTCATATCTCTGAAATTGTACACAGCATTGGCTGTGATTGTACATTATTCCTTGAGACAAAGGGTCAAAACTTTCATGAGATATTCAAAAGGGTACCTGCTTCCTCCAAAAGATGAAGAATCACTGGCTCAGAGACATCATTTGCCTTGCCTTGTCTTATACAGAGCCAAGCTCTGTTGTTTGATGAAGCCAAAAATGTCTTTTTAAAAATAAGTTATGTTCTAGACTTGCTTTGGAGTGGGAGGAGGACTTATAAAACTGCTCACCCTAATACCCAAGGTCTCTCCTCTCTCTCACTACCACCCTCGCTATTCTGGTGTGTAACTTTGCTAGAGTTAATCTGGACTTGAGAAATGGGTAAGAAAATGGAGAAGGAGAAATTAAAGATCTAGGGATCCTCTGGAGCCATTAAAGCCCCCAAAGTGGGTATTTAGGAATTGGAGTTATCAAAAAGGGACTCTGTTTATCTGCTTCTCTTTTAACTAAACCTCCTTCAAAGTTTCAAATGTCACATTTGAAATGCGGTAAGTCTAACAGAATATTTTATTTAAAAACCTCCCAGGTTTTTTCTTTTTCTATTTCCCTGACCAATAATTCTGAAATTAGAAGACTAATTCTTAGAATGTCAAAACATAAACTTCAAACGAACATGACTGTATACAGCAGAAGGTTGCACTCAGGGAAACCTCTGGATGCTGTTGGAAGCCAGGAAGACCCGATTCTCTTCCACAGGGTCTTGGCGCTGCTGCGCTAACGGTAGTAAAAGTTTGTTTCTTCTTGTAAAAGAAGCAGATGTGACTCGGAGAAACATGGAGAAACAGATGTGCTGAGCAAACGTTTTTATTTAAGTGGTAATTTGTCTGACCATAAGTTACATTAACTCAGAGGTGAGTGTTTAACATAACTCGTTTTCACCAACTCAGAAAGATAATTTATAGAAGCACTAAAAGAGATCGTGAATTAAAGAACACACCCCTCTCGTCTTTGCCTGCTTTTTAAGAAAACAATGTTACACAAAATTCCCAAGCCTTTGGTGTCTGTGAAGGCTTACTGGGCACTGAGGTAGCCTCTGCGTTCAGAACGTCTGGGTGTGCAAACTGCTCGTGAAAATAGCAGATCATTCCCCTGGGTGCTACATGGGCTCATGAAGAACGCCGGTAAAGGGTTGCGCAGGCTTAGCACACAGAACATGAAACAACTGCAGAAGGTTAAGTGCTGAAGTCAAGGGCACTTAAGAAGACTTGAAAGAGTGCCTACAATTGAGGTCATTGCTAAGGAAATGGATGCCTCTGCTGCAGATCCTGCAGAGGGAAGTAGAAGACAAGAGCCAGTTCTCTACCAGGCGCAGTGGCAACCATGCCTACAGCACAAACTACTTTTAGCAGTCCAGGAAAACATCTGAATCTCCTTTAAATTTAGAAGAAAAAAAATGAAATTTTAGGTCCAAGAAAAGTCTCTATTCTCTATAGAGATGAGTCTTTATAGAGATGAATATTAATATATTCATCGTTATATCAACACAGTGGTAAAATACAATTTTAAGTATTTTTTTTCCTGAAAGAAGGGGTCCACAAAGGCAAAAGTGCCAGGACCCATGAACCTCAGGAATGCAACCGTGTGGAACAGCCCAGGTCACTCACTGTCCTTTCTAACTCCCAACTCATCATTCCTGTCCTGATTCCTTTACAATTCCAGAATTTCTCGGTACCACAGTCTCCTACTTCTTTTGCTGTCCTCTTTCTTCCCTCATCTCCTTCTCTATACACTTGCAGGTAAGCCCTAGAGGGGCATCGGGACCAGGAGTTTTCATGATGGTGATGACGACGATGATGCTTATTCAACCTTGACCGAGCACTTGATCATGTACTAGACTTGTGGCAGAACTCTGCATTAATTATCTAGTTGAATCCTCAGACTGGTGCTATAAGATAGGTTCCATTACTAGTTCTATTCTTAAAGATAAGAAAACTGAAGCTTAGGGGAGCTTATAAGCCTTGCACTAGGAGACACAGCCAATGAGGGCAGTTTGAAGCAGAGCCGGGACCACAGTCAGGCTTCTCTGACAGTGATTATAAGCATGAGCCTTGGAGTCCACGGCTTTTAACCACTAGGTTAGGAAAATGGCCTGAGATGCTTTGTTAAGATGCAGTTTGCCCTGATAAAATAATTTCCACAGAGAAAAGTGACTCTCATCCTATTTATAGAGCAAGAGAATATTCTGACTTTTACAAAGGAGACATTCTTTTCTACATGTTTAAAAACTAAGTGCAGTATTTGATCAAAGCATTCAGGAGCCTACTTAATTTTCACTCATTAAAGGCAGAGAGATATCATGGAAGTCATCAGAGGTGGAAATTTACCCTTGAAGAAACTGTTCATGATGCCGTTGAGAAATATCACCAAAATATACAGCATTTAATATAAAATCTAAATAACTATAATAAATATAAAATATGAATAAATTTAAAAAGATAGAAATAAATTAATTAATGTATAAATAAATAGTAAAATATAAAATACTTAGCCTAAGACTTAGTTTCCTTGGAGAAGGGGGTAGGGTGGAGTAGATAATAAAAATTAGCTACATTATCTAATCTGCTTGTGAAGATTAAATAAGAGTCTGAAAGGGATTTTTTTCCCCTCGATGACTGTGTCACTGAAGCACTGTCAAATTGTCAGCTCCACAGCACAGCCTTCTCACTGTTATAAAGTATATGTGAACAAAGTTTTGAAAAAATGTACTGTGCATATTTTAATAGAAACAATAAGGTAGTAAGGTGTGTTAAACAGTGAAAGCGATTAATTGGAAATTGTTCTAATTCTGTAATCAAGCATAACATTAAAAAAAAAGCCTGTGCACTAGAAATCATTTTAACAATGAGTAGCAATAATAGTATTCTGGCTAAGTAGAATTGTAATATGTAAACTATTATAACCTGATTTAAACATTGGATACCAATATAGTCAGATATTAGGATGTATAAGGTGTCTAGTAAAATATTAGATATTAGCTCTAAAACTTTCCTCATAGGTAGACTCTCAGTGGGAAGGCTCTGCTATCTGATATTACTCACCAAATAAAGATTATGAAGATCTCAGAATTTTGCAGTGACTCCAGAACATTATAAAAATTATCACTGTACGTGACCACAGAAACAAATTTAGTTAACTAAATTTTAACAAGTTGAATTCTCTCTGAATGAGAGCTTCCCCAAAAGGTCAATTAGATTGTAAGTGTGAGGAGGGCTTTAGATTCTATGGTCCAGAGTAATGATTAAGGGGATAGATTTGCATCAGACCCGTATTCAAACCCCACCTTTGCCACTAATTACATATGTTATGTAGAAAGCCTGAACAAGCTTTCTAACTGTTCTAACTATTCTAAAGTCTTAGTTTCTTTGTATGTTAAAAAAAGGGAGGGGATAAAAAAATCATCTATTTAGGGTTGTGGAGAACACTAAGTAAGGTAGGAAGGAAAAGTGCTTAACATATGCCGGGCACATAATAAAAGTTCTATAAATGTTGCACAACTACTCCTCCTCCTTCTGCGGCTGCTGCTGTCCGTGTCTTCCCCTATAGCACATGGCAAATTTCTAAGAGCAGAGTGCAGAGCAGATACTTAAACAGTTGCTGGTTGGGAGCATTTCACTACAACACAGACTCTACTGTTGAAAAATTAAGTCACATTCCTCTGGTATACTGACGTAAACAAGGTAACTAAAAACCACTAAAATGAGTATTTCAACGATACTACAACTTTGGAATCGAACAAATTTTTATTAAGCGGTCATTGCTAAATGCTATTCTCTTCTTTTATTTTGGACATTTGCTAACACATTAGACAACTATCATATGAGTTGTTTTATAATTGTCCTTATGTGTTGTTGGAAATGTACAAATAAATGGGAACATTTTATAAAGCATTTCCAAATGCTATAACCGGAGTCATTCACACATCATTTAATAACTCAGCATCTAGATTGTTAATTAGTGTTTTTGTAAAATAAAGCAGCAAATACCAGTTTTAAATGTGTAGCTAAATGCTGGACGCATCATTCTTTTAAATGGTATTTTTTCTTTCCTTGGTATTTTCCCTTTCTTTATTAATTGAAATGTATTTAAAAATGAAAGCTGCTTCTAGCAAATGGATCCATGAAATGTGTAGTCTCCTACAGTTTTGCCCTATGACCTTTCTGCAGATTTTATTTATGACTCTATCTGGCACAACACTTTGGAGGCAAAATGTATATAAGACCACAGATCATCTGTGCAAATCAATTTCTGTGGATGCTCTATTGTTATCCATGTCAAAACTTTTTGATTTGGAAGGAGATATTAAAAGAAATATTTCCCCATAGGTATTTTAATTTCCTTAGAACATAAATATATCTTCTTAATTCCTATGCATGACATGTTCCAGCAATAATAACAGCTTATTACTATCTAAATCTTTCTCCCTAACAGCAAAACATTATGCTATTTATGGATAAATCAACATGAAATAGTCTAGGTAAGTTATTTGACTTTTTATGTTTCATTAAGAATCATGTTTTCTATAATTGAATGCATACTTCTGATTATAATTACATTAGACAAAAAAGATGGCAAATTAATGAGTAGAATAAAGAGCTCTCAGAGTCCTATCACTGACTACAGAAGTGATTAAAAATATAAGGATGAAAGCAGATAAGAATAATTCTTCAACATTCAACTTTGAGGGATTACCTTTAAACTATTCATACCTCTAGTAAATCCACTACAGATTTACTAGCTTTACTAGTAGAAAGTAGAAAAGCAGGACGTCTTATTGATATACATCAGTGGTTCTCACTGATTCTAAAGATGTCCTCTGAGGGGCTGATTTTGCCTGGGGAGGGGCGTACTACTGGAAATCTAGTGGATGGAGGCCAGGGATGCTGCTCAACATCCTACAGTGCACAAGACAGCTCCCCAGAATGAAGATTATCCAGCCACAATATCAATAATGCTGAGGTGGAGAAGTCTTGGTCCAAATCTGGTTGTTTTATATCAGTCATGTAAATTAGCCCTTTCTCCCTCACTAACTAAACTAAGAGTTGCCTCTACAGCTACCATATGCAAATTCCAACTGGCGATATAATTAGAAATAGACACTAAACTCAAATAGTTAATTATGGCTAAGTAGGTACTTAAAATGTTTGATTATGTAAATAATGGAATGTGTATTAACAAATTAATTAAATTATCTTATTATTCACCAAATTGTCATAGTAATTGATTTTTTAATTGACTGGTATGCCTTATATTTGCTTTCCTCTTCACTGTTAGTCTTTTGGTTAAACAAGAAGATGAATAGTTGATGTCCAGAAGGTGAGAGAATGGGGGAAGGAGAAATTAGGAAACTTGATTAACTGCAAATTGGATTCTCCTCTTTTGGTTACTTGAAGGTGGACTGCTTTTTATGTTTATTTAACACTTAATAATGGAGTCCATTAGGCCAAAATTTAATTTGAAATGTAAGGAGGAATTATAATTTTTCCTCTTAACCAACAAGTAAAATATAATTAAGGTTTAATCCATTTCCTTTTAGCTTGCCATGTATAGGCTTTCCTTGCCATGTATAGGTATTATAATTTTTCCTCTTAACCAACAAATAAAATATAATTAAGGTTTAATCCATTTCCTTTTAGCTTGCCATGTATAGGCTTTGGGGGATCAAATGCATGTATAACAGTCTATCATTTAATGTGCAGTAGTTCAACTCTGGATTTCAAACTTAAAAATATAACGAAGGCACTATAGTTGTTGGAAAAAAAAGAAAAAGAACAATTTGGAAGGCCAAAAATTTGATAGAAGATTAGAAATGTTATCCCTCACTTTTTGTATTCTACACTTCATCATAGCATCAGTTTGCCATGAAACCTAAAGACTCTAATGAGATTAAGCATAAAAGATAAATAAGGGAAAGGTCTCTGATTAGAATTTTAACTGGAGCCCATGGTGAGAAAATCCTACCTCTGCTATTGAATCCTACCAGTTCCCGAGGCCTCTCATGGCTAGTTAAGTGTCTAAAACAATCCACATTATTCATTCATTATCTTTTCATTCATTTTATGGTTTCTAAAAGGAAGGCTAAAAAAATAGTAGTACTTATTAGACACTTTTCCATTTTATATACTAGAGTACTGCGGATGGACCACCCATTAAACTTTAAATTAAGACCTTCTGGAAAGGACTCTTATAAGTGACTGAAATACTTTTCTGCAATCATCTGTAGGATATATCCCACAAGAATTTTCTAATATTTTTCTTGATATTATAGTAACACATTCCTAATATAACCTATTGCCTAAGTTTATTGGATGATAATTAACTTCTTTCTGATCAGTATATTTGAGAAGGGAGGCATGTCTTGGAATATATTACATACTTCCCCACTAATGTATTTTTCTTATATTATTGAGGTATAATTTATATTTAGTATACATAATTTATATATAGCCAAACACACTTATAAGTATTATACACAGTTAATTGCACAAATCTGAAGTGCACAATTAAATTTTTATACATCTATACACCACCTGGTTATATATGTAACCACCACCCAGATTAAGATATAGGACATGGGCTTCCCTGGTGGCGCAGTGGTTGAGAGTCTGCCTGCCGATGCAGGGGACGCGGGTTCATGCCCCGGTCCGGGAGGATCCCACGTGCCACGGAGCAGCTGGGCCCGTGAGCCATGGCCGCTGAGCCTGCGCGTCCGGGGACTCTGCTCTGCAACGCGAGAGGCCACAGTGGTGAGAGGCCCACGTACCGCAAAAAAAAAAAAAAAGATATAGGACATTTGCCCAAAAAGTTTCCTCATGCTTAGAAGCTCCCACGCCTTCTAGGTAACAACTATTTTGATTTCTATCACCACGGATTAGTTTTGACTGTTCTTAAACTTCATATAAATGAATTATAGTACATCTTTTTATGTCTGGCTTCTTTTTCTCGACATAATGTTTTGGAGGTTTACCCATGTTTGTGTGTATCAATAGTTAATTTATTTTTAAATGTCTCAAAAGTATTACATTGAATTTGTTTATCTCTTTTCTTATTGAACTTTTTCTAGCTTTTAGATTTTATAAAACTGATATGAAGATTTCTTGTGCTTAAATGAAAAGAGCTATCAAGCCATGAAAAGATGTGGAGGAAATTTAAGTGCATCACTAAGTGAAAGAAGCCAACCCGAGAAGTTACATACTGTATGATCCCAACTGTATGACATTCTAAAACAGCTAAAGCTATGGAGACAATGAAAAAAAATCAGTAGCTGCCAGGGGTTGGTAGGCAGTGGGAGAGATGAATAGGTGGAGCACAGAAGATTTTCAGGGCAGTGAAAATACTTTGTATGATTTTACAATGTTGGATCCATGTCATTATACATTTGTCCCAACCCATAGAATGTATAACACAAGGAGTAAACCCTAAGGTAAACTATGGACTTTGGGTGATTATGATGTGTCAATGCAGGTTCATCCCTGGTAAAAAATGTACCATTCTGACGAGGGATGTTGATAACAAGAGGCTATGTATATGTGGGGCTGGGTGTATGTGGGCAATCTCTGTACCTTCTTCTCATTTATTGTAAACTTAAAACTGCTCTAAAAAATAAAATGCTTTAAAAGTTAAAACAAAAAGATTTCTTGGATATATCTTTTGATGGAACTATGACTTCATTTATCTTGGGTACGCAGTTAGCAGGATTGTTGTGTCATAGGATGTTAGCTATATGTTAGTTATACTAATACTGGCAACTTTTTCCAAAACGGGCAAACGTTTGACACTCCCCCCAGCAGCGTATGAACGAAAGCTTGCTCTATGTCCTCTCCAACACTTTGTATTGTTAGTCCTTTTAGTGTTTTTCATTGTGGTGGGTTGGTAGTGGTATCTCATTGTCATTTTAACTTGCATTTCCCTGATGATTGATGGAATTGAGCATCTTTTCATATGCTTCTTGGCCATTGGGTTATCTTCTTCTTGTAAAGTAAGTGCCTTTCCATCTCAGCCTCATAATTTTCTGGCAACTTTTCTTGACCTTTTTTTCCCTAGCTCACGGGGAGTTGCAAACTCTAAAAAAAATATCAGATGGCACCAACAGACCAAAGGGTCACCCAGCAGTCCAGCTTCCAGGCTTTTGCCCTCACTCATCCCACCTAAGGATCCCTGGTTTGTGTGAAGGGGGCTTCTCCCCATCATCCTCCAAAGGGCGGTTCTTCCTGCCAGCAGACGAGGCCAATACCACTTTCTGGGGGACAGTAGCACCTGCTTCGCTAGTTTATTCTTTCTCTTTGGGCTCAGGAGGAAGGTTCCCGCCAATGTTAGTGGAGCCTAAAGCGTACTTGACTAGACAACTGGAATCAGGCAATCGGGGACGGCAAGCTCCAGGGGTCTGAATCCTCACTGGAGTCCATAGGGGCAGGTCCGCTCCTCAGTGGAAGACGTGGCGGCCTGCAGTTGCAGAGCCCAGAGCCAAGCAGACAGGCACGGGCAAGGACTGGGGCCACTCCTCCTTTTGTGGGTCCCACACCCCAACCTCACCAAGCCAGCCCACCCTGGCACAAGGCGACCTCAGCAGCAGTGTACTTTAATCACAGGACTTTGCAATACACCAAGGGTCAACGAGACTTCTCATTTTATTAACATAAAGGAAACTCAAAAATCATCTAATCCAATTCCTCATCTGTTCCTTGAGAGATGGATTTCCAGTTGATGCTTGAATACTTCCTGGGACAGAAAAGTCTCCACCCGTGAGGGAGCCAGGAGGCCATGTAATACAACATGGACTTTGGAACTAGGCACAACTGGATCTGAATCCAAGCCTTGCCACTCACTAACTATGTGACCTTGGGCAATTTCTTTAACCCCTCTGATCTTTGGGGTTTCTCCTCTGAAACCGAGGGCTAAGAGCAGAATTCAATCTATAAGGATGCTGTAAGGATTAAAGAGACTATAACTAAATCTAAAGCATTTACGACACAGCCTGGCACTTAGTAAATGATAGTCAATAATACCTATTTGGGAGCAGTTTTGACCTTTAAAGAACTCTTTTTTATACAACTTGGATCAAAACCCCTACACCTAAATCCAAGTTACAGCTTCTAGCGTGACATCAAATAAACTCATTTTAGTTTCCAGTGGAAGGGACAGCCCCAGACAGTGTCACAGGATTGGAAAGCATGTCTGGGAAAGGGTAAATAGGCCAGGTTAGCAGAGGCATAAAATACACTGACAAACAATGAGACATGAGGCTGAAAAAACATATGGACCAACATGAGAGAAGTGAATGACCATCAGAGGGACAGCTTGGAGCATTTTTGGCAAAGCCTATGTATGACAGAGTGCGCTTTAAGTTGATCAAGATCAAGCTTGCAAAACTGAACTGGAAAAGAGTCAGACAGATACAGGGAAACAAAGCTGGGGACTATTTTAGTATTTGAGTCAACAAGTAACAAGAACTGAACCAGAATAGTGTCATAAGAAGGACAAAGAAAGGATAAATCAGAGACAAGTGGGCAAATCCTGCAGATTCCACCTCTGCAACATCCCTTTCTACTCATGGTATCATCTCCATTCCTACTGACACCTCTCTAGATATTTATCATGTATATAATTACAATTAAATGTACAAAGGTCTCTTCAAATGACAGCCAGGTAGGAATATATATTCCTGAAATGAATGTCAGTGTTAAAAGATCCAGCATAAGGATTTTACACTTTTATGAACACGTAGAAGTTTAAAAAATTTTAAATGGGTTTTGCATATAGCAGAATAATGAATGAGTCATTTACCATGTTTAAGTTTAGAGTGGAGCCAAAGTATACAGCTATACCAATAATTGTAACACAATTACATTTCAAAAGATACAGCAAAAATTCAATAGCACAAACCTAACGTGAAAAGTGAAAAGTAAAAATACATTCTTTCATGTCCTAATGTAGAAATTTTATTTTACTTTGTAACTTTTATTATATATTTACTCCATATAAAAGTCAAGTTTACTGACCAGTAAAAATGTAGTTACCTATAGAGACTTTTAAAAATTAAAATCTACATTAAAATTAAATCTATGGTGCTTTTTGAGGTAAAAATAGTTGTCGTTGGTAACCATAAATATTCTGGAAAAAATCATTCATACTCTTAGCTTTCCCTCAAAGATGATTTATTTTAAGAGCTAGTTTCTATATAAAATATTAGAGTCAGAAAGAGAAAAATGGAAAAACAGAGTCACACACTAAAGAAGGTGAGAATATTTAGTTGGACATAACTACACACACACCGCATACACACACTTAGGCAAAAACACACCTCCCTCTAGGTTTTGGTTCCCTCCCTCATGAACATTTTTGGTGTGGCTCTATAATTTGTTTTCCAGCATGGAAAAAGACTGAGGTATAGCAACCCTAAGAAAGCAAACTGAAAAGTAGATAGCTGAGAGGAACGTAATCTTGAAGTCTTCTCCATAGTCTACACCCCTGTTTGCCCAACTCTGTTCCACAGAAGAATATCAATAGGTAGTCCATTAAAAAGATGTCAAATAAGTTTGGAAATGCTGGACACTACATATTCTTCTTTTGAAAGTCCACCATTTAAATAAGTATCTGAAACGTTCACAGAAGTTCTACAGTAAAGAAACCTACTTAATTTTGTTTAATCCATAGCTTCATAACCATACAACACTACTTTTTCCTATCTTTTTTTTTTAACATCTTTATTGGAGTATAATTGCTTTACAATGGTGTGTGAGTTTCTGCTTTATAACAAAGTGAATCAGCTATATGTATACATATATCCCCATATTCCCTCCCTCTTGCATCTCCCTCCCACCCTCCCTATTCCACTCCTCTAGGTGGTCACAAAGCACCAAGCTGATCTCCCTGTGCTATGTGGCTGCTTCCCACTAGCTAGCTATTTTACATTTGGTAGTGTATATATGTCCATGCCACTCTCTCACTTTGTCCCAGCTTACCCTTCGCCCTCCCCATGTCCTCAAGTCCATTCTCTACCTCTGTGTCATTATTCATGTCCTGCACCTAAGTTCTTCAGAACCATCTTTTTATTTTTTAGATTCCATATATATGTGTTAGCATACAGTATTGGTTTTTCTCTTTCTGACTTACTTCACTCTGTATGACAGTCTTTAGGTCCATCCACCTCACTACAAATAACTCAATTTCGTTTACTTTTCTGGCTGAGTAATATTCCATTGTATGTATGTGCCACATCTTCTTTATCCATTCATCTGTGGATGGACACTTAGGTTGCTTCCATGTCCTGCCTATTGCAAATAGTGCTGCAATGAACATTTTGGTACATGACTCTTTTTGAATTATGGTTTTCTCAGGGTATATGCCCAGTAGTGGGATTGCTGGGTCATATGGTAGTTCTATTTGTAGTTTTTTAAGGAACCTCCATACTGTTCTCCACAGTGGCTGTATGAATTTACACTCCCACCAACAGTGTAAGAGGGTTCCCTTTTCTCCACACCCTCTCCAGCATTTATTGTTTCCAGATTTTTTGATGATGGCCATTCTGACTGGTGTGAAATGATATCTCATCGTAGTTTTGATTTGCATTTCTCTAATGATTAATGATGTTGAGCATTCTTTCATGTGTTTGTCGGCAATCTGTATATCTTCTTTGGAGAAATGTCTATTTAGGTCTTCTGCGCATTTTTGGATTGGGTTGTTTGTTTTTTTGTTATTGAGCTGCATGAGCTGCTTATAAATTTTGGAGATTAATCCTTTGTCAGTTGCTTCATTTGCAAATATTTTCTCCCATTCTGAGGGTTGTTTTTTCGTCTTGTTTATGGTTTTCTTTGCTGTGCAAAAGCTTTTAAGTTTCATTAGGTCCCATTTGTTTATTTTTGTTTTTATTTCTATTTCTCTAGGAGGTGGGTCAAAAAGGATCTTGCTGTGACTTATGCCATAGAGTGTTCTGCCTATGTTTTCCTCTAAGAGTTTTATAGTGTCTGGCCTTGCATTTAGGTCTTTAATCTATTTTGAGTTTATTTTTCTGTACGGTGTTAGGGAGTGTTCTAATTTCACTCTTTTAGATGTAGCTGTCCAGTTTTCCCAGCACCACTTATTGAAGAGGCTGTCTTTTCTCCATTGCATACTTTTGCCTCCTTTATCAAAAATAAGGTGACCATATGTGCATGCGTTTATCTCTGGGTTTTCTATTATGTTCCATTGATCTATATTTCTGTATTTGTGCCAGTACCATACTGTCTTGATTACTGTAGCTTTGCCAGTATAGTCTGAAGTCCGGGATCCTAATTCCTCCAGCTCCGTTTTTCTTTCTTAAGATTGCTTTGGCTATTCGGGGTCTTTTGTGTCTCCATATAAATTGTGAAATTTTTTGTTCTAGTTCTGTGAAAAATGCCATTGATAGTTTGATGGGGATTGCCTTGAATCTGTAGATTGCTTTGGGTAGTATAGTCATTTTCACAATGTTGACTCTTCTAATCCAAGAACATGGTATACCTCTCCATCTGTTTGTATCATCTACAATTTCTTTCATCAGTGTATTTTATTCTTTTTGTTGCAATGGTAAATGGGAATGTTTCCTTAATTTCTCTTTCAGATTTTTCATCATTAGTGTATAGGAATGCAAGAGATTTCAGTGCATTAATTTTGTATCCTGCGACTTTACCAAATTCATTGATTAGCTCTAGTAGTTTTCTGGTAGAGTCTTTAGGATTCTCTATGTACAGTATCATGTCATCTGCAAACAGTGACAGTTTTACTTTTTCTTTTCCGATTTGGATTCCTTTTATTTCTTTTTCTTCTCTGATCGCTGAGGCTAAAACTTCCAACACTATGTTGAATAACAGTGGTGAGAGTGGACAACCTTGTCTTGTTCCTGATCTTAGTGGAAGGGTTCCAGTTTTTCACCGTTGGGAATGATGTTGGCTGTGGGTTTGTCATATATGGCCCTTATTATGTTGAGGTAGGTTCCCTCTATGCCTACTTTCTGGGGCTTTTTTTTATCATAAATAGGTGTTGAATTTTGTCGAAAGTTTTTTCTGCACCTATTGAGATGATCATATGGTTCTTCTCTTTCAATTTGCTAATATGGTTTATCATATTGATTGATTTGCATGTATTGAAGAATCCTTGCATTCCTGGGATAAACCTCACTTGATCATGGTGTATGATCCTTTTAATGTGCTGTTGGATTCTGTTTGCTAGTATTTTGTTGAGGATTTTTGTATCTATGTTCATCAGTGATATTGGCCTGTATTTTCTTTCTTTCTGACATCTTTGTCTGGTTTTGGTATCAGGGTGATGGTGGCCTTGTAGATTGAGTTTGGGAGTGTTCTTCCCTCTGTTGTATTTTGTAAGAGTTTGAGAAGGATGGGTGTTAGCTCTTCTCTAAATGTTTGATAGAATTCACCTGTGAAACCATCTGGTCCTGGGCTTTTGTTTGTTGGAGGATTTTTAATCACAGTCTCAATTTCAGTGCTTGTGATTGGTCTGTTTATATCTTCTATTTCTTCCTGGTTCAGTCTCAGAAGGTTGTGCTTTTCTAACAATTTGTCCATTTCTTCCAGGTTGTCCAATTTATTGGCACAGAATTGCTTGTAGAAATCTCATGATCCTTTGCATTTCTGCAGTGTCAATTGTTACTTCTCCTTTTTAATTTCTAATTCTATTGATTTGAGTCTTCTCCCTTTTTTTCTTGATGAGTCTACCTAATGGTTTATCAATTTTGTTTATCTTCTAAAAGAAACAGCTTCATTTTTACTGATCTTTGTTATCATTTCCTTCATTTCTTTTTCATTTATTTCTGATCTGATCTTTGTGATTTCTTTCCTTCTGCTAACTTTGGGGGTTTTTTGTTCTTCTTTCTCTACTTGCTTTAAGTGTAAGGTTAGGTTGTTTATTTGAGATGTTTCTTATTTCTTGAGGTAGGATTGCATTGCTATAAAATTCCCTCTTAGAACTGCTTTTGCTGCATCCTGTAGGTTTTGGGTCATCGTGTTTTCATTGTCATTTCTTTCTAGGTATGTTTTTATTTTCACGTTGATTTCTTCAGTGATCTCTTGGTTATGAAGTAGTGTACTGTTTAGCTTCCATGTGTTTGTAGATTTTACATTTTTTTTCCCTGTAATTGATATCTCGTCTCAGCATTGTGGTTGGAAAAGATAACTGATACGATTTGAATTTTCTTTAATTTACCACAGCTTGATTTGTGACCCAAGATATGATCTATCCTGGAGAATGTTCCATGAGCGCTTGCGAAGAAAGTGTATTCTGTTGTTTTTGGATGGAATGTCCTATAAATGTCAATTAAGTCCATCTTATTTAATATATCATTTAAAGCTTGTGTTTCCTTATTTATTTTCATTGTGGATGATCTGTCCATTGGTGTAAGTGGGCTGTTAAAGTCCCCTACTATGATTGTGTTACTGTCGATTTCCCCTTTCATGGCTGTTAGCATTTGCCTTATGTATTGAGGTGCTCCTATGCTGGGTGCATAAATACTTACAATTGTTATATATTCTTCGTGGATTGATTCCTTGCTCATTATGTAGTGTCCTTCTTTGTCTCTTATAACAGTCTATATTTTAAAGTGTATTTTGTCTGATATGAGAATTGCTACTCCAGCTTTCTTTTGCTTTACATTTGCATGGAATACCTTTTCCATCCCCTCACTTTCAGTCTGTATGTGTCCCTTGGTCTGAAGTGGGTCACTTGTAGACAGCATGTATACGGGTCTTGTTTTTGTAACCATTCAGCCAGTCTGTGTCTTTTGGTTGGAGCATTTAATCCATTTACATGTAAGGTAATTATCGATATGTATGTTCCTATTACCATTTTCTTAATTCTTTTGGGTTTGTTATTGTAGGTCTTTTCCTTCTCTTGTGTTTCCTGCCTCAAGAAGTTCCTTTAACCTTTGTTGTAAAGCTGGTTTGGTGGTGCTGAATTCTCTTAGCTTTTGCTTCTCTGTAAAGGTTTTAATTTCTCCATCAAATCTGAATGAGATCCTTGCTGGGAAGAATAATCTTGGTTGTAGCTTTTTCCTTTTCATCAATTTAAATACGTCCTGCTACTCCCTTCTGGCTTGCAGTTTCTGCTGAAATATCAGCTGTTACCTTATGGGGATTCCCTTGTATGTTATTTGTTGCTTTTCCCTTGCTGCTTTTAATATTTTTTCTTTGTACTTAATTTTTGATAGTTTGATTAATATGTGTCTTGGTGTGTTTCTCCTTGGATTTATCCGGTATGGGACTCTCTGCGCTTCCTGGACTTGATTAACTATTTCCTTTCCCAAATTAGGGAAGTTTTCAACTATAATCTCTTCAAATATTTTCTCAGTCTCTTTCTTTTTCTCTTCTTCTTCTGGCACCCCTATAATTAGAATGTTCATGCGTTCAATGTTGTCCCAGAGGTCTCTGAGACTATCCTCAATTCTTTTCATTCTCTTTTCTTTATTCTGCTCTGCAGTAGTTATTTCCACTATTTTATCTTCCAGGTCACTTATCCGTTCTTCTGCCTCAGTTATTCTGCTATTGATTCCTTCTAGAGAATTTCTAATTTCATTTATTGTGTTGTTCATCATTGTTTGCTTGCTCTTTAGTTCTTCTAGGTCCTTGTTAAACGTTTCTTGTATTTTCTCCATTCTATTTCCAAGATTTTGGATCATCTTTACTATCATTACTCTGAATTCTGTTTCATGTAGACTGCCTATTTCCTCTTCATTTGTTTGGTCTGGTGGAGTTTTGCTTTGCTCCTTCATCTGCTGTGTGTTTCTCTGTCTTCTCATTTGGCTTAACTTGCTGTGTTTGGGGGCTCCTTTTCACAAGCTGCAAGTTTGTAGTTCCCGTTGTTTTTGGTGTCTGCCCCCAGCAGGTAAGGTTGGTTCAGTGGCTTGTGTAGGCTTCCTGGTGGAGGGGACTGGTGCCTGTGTTCTGGTGGATGAGGCTGGGTCTTGCCTTTCTGGGGGGCAGGACCGCATCCGGTGGTGTGTTTTGGGGTGTCTGTGACCTTATTATGATTTTAGGCAGCCTCCCTGATAACAGATGGGGTTGTGTTCCTGTCTTGCTAGTTGTTTGGCATAGGGTATCCAGCACTGTAGCTTGCTGGTCGTTGAGTGGGGCTGGGTCTTTGCGTTGAGATGGAGATCTCTGGGAGATTTTCGCCGTTTGATATTATGTGGAGCTGGGAGATCTCTGGTGGATCAATGTCCTGAACTCAGCTCTCCCACCTCAGAGGCACAAGCCTGACACCCGGCTGGAGCACCAAGACCCTGTCAGCCACACGGCTCAGAAGAAAAGGGAGAAAAAGAGAAAGAAAGAAAAAATAAAATAAAATAAAATAAAGTTATTAAAATAAAAAATAATTAGTAAAATTTAAAAAAAAATTTTAATAAAAAAAGAAAAAAAAAGAATGAAAAAAGAGAGCAACCAAACCAAAAACAAATCCACCAATGATAACAAGCGCTAAAAACTGTATTAAAAAAAAAAAAAAAGAAAACGGACAGGCAGACCCTAGGTCAAATGGTAAAAGCAAAGCTATACAGACAAAATCACACAAAGAAGCATACACATTCACACTCACAAAAAGAGAAAAAGGAAATATATATATATATATATATGTATGTAAGAGACAAAGGAAGAGAGCAACCGAATCAATAAACAAATCTACCAGTGATAATAAACTCTAAATCCTAAACTAAGATAAACATAAAACCAGAAACCAGTCAGTCACATACAGCAAACCCCAAGTGTACAGCCTCTCCCAAAGCCCAATGCCTCAATTTTGGTATGATTCGTTGTCTATTCAGGTATTCCACAGATGCAGGGTACATCAAGTTGATTGTGGAGATTTAATCCGCTGCTTCTGAGGCTGCTGGGAGAGATTTCCCTTTCTCTTCTTTGTTCGCACAGCTCCTGGGGCTCAGCTTTGGATTTGGCCCCGCCTCTGCGTGTAAGTCTCCTGATGGCATCTGTTCTTTGCTCAGACAGGATGGGGTTAAAGGAGCAGCTGATTTGGGGGCTCTGGCTCACTCAGGCCAGGGGGAGGGAGGGGTGCGAACGCAGGGCGAGCCTGCGGCCGACATGACTTTGCTGCAGCCTGAGGCGTGCCGTGTGTTTTCCCTGGGAAGTTGTCCCTGGATCCCGGGACCCTGGCAGTGGCAGGCTGCACAGGCTCCCGGGAGAGAAGGTGTGGATAGTGACCTGGCCTTGCACACAGGCTTCTTGGTGGCTGCTACAGCAGCCTTAGCGTCTCATGCCCGTCTCTGGGGTCCGCGCTGATAGCGGCAGCTCGTGCCTGTCTCTGGAGCTCGTTTAGGCAGTGCTCTGAATCCCCACGCCTCGCGCACCCGAAACAATGGTCTCTTGCGTCTTAGGCAGGTCCAGACTTTTCCCGGACTCCCTCCCAGCTAGCCGTGGTGGACTAGCCCCCTTCAGGCTATGTTCACGCAGCCAACCGCAGTCCTCTCCCTGCGCTCCGACCGAAGCCCGAGCCTCAGCTCCCAGCCCCCACCCGCCCTGGCGGGTGAGCAGACAAGCCTCTCGGGCTGGTGAGTGCCGGTCAGCCCCGATCCTCTGTGCAGGAATCTCTCCGCTTTGCCCTCCGCACCCTTGTTGCTGCGCTCTCCTCCGTGGCTCTGAAGCTTCCCGCTCTGCTACCCACAGTCTCCTCCCGTGAAGGGGCTTCCTAGTGTGTGGAAACCTTTCCTCCTTCACAGCTCCCTCCCACTGACAATTGGAGCAGAGACTTCTAAGTGTCAATGCAAGGTGTACCTGCAGGAACGGGCAGGACCGAGGTATGAAGGAGCTAACAGGGGCTGAAGGGAGACATCATAGCGGGAAGCACACCTTGGAAGCAACCTCTGAAGCAACCTTTCTTTTATATTTTCTTGAAAAATAAAAATCTCAGCAATGAGTACCCTTACAAAATAGTGTTAAATTCTTGAGAAGAGATGAGATTGTGGTGGTGGTGGGTAGAGGGGAGAGAACACTCTATATGGCCACTACATTTAGGAAAACATGGTATCCATCCTACTCACTGAGGCCCAGTCAGCCATTTCTCTTGTCTATTAACCACCTGTGGTTCATGCTCCCACTAGCATATCAATCACTGAGATACGACATAGGTGCAATTATTCTAAGTGGATTAGTAGATATGGTAAGAGTATCAATTACTACTTCCCTGGAATCACTTGTAGCCAGGGTGTATGATGTACACAAATATAGAAGGTTATACACAGACTCCTAAAAAATGAAAACACAGAAGAAAGAACCACCAAATAAGACAAAGTCTCTGGGTAATGTTCACCCTCCTCCAAAATCAACAGGGCTACAGAATGGTATGTGTTGCTCACTGGAGCAACTGCAAACTTTAGAAATGATTAAGGTACAAGAAGTGAAGGTGAAATGTATCTACCCAAGGAAATTTAATTTCATTCATCTGGTATCCCTTTTGTAAAATAGTTTCATAAATTTTCCTCTTATTCTTTAAAACAAATTCCACTGAATCTAGTTTAAAATTTCAAAGTAGTTCCAGGGACAAATCCAAGAAACACAGCACAATTTAAACAGGAAATGTAAAACCAATTTCATAACTAAGTGCGAGTACTCAGACTTTTTTTTCAATATTAACCACAATAAATCCACTGCACACTATAAGTGCAGGGAATAGCCACCACACTTAAAAGAAAATCACTCACAAAAAGGTATCTTAGATACCTGGCTGGTACTCTTTTTTGAAATGAGACCACAATTATTTGGATTTGAAAGCATCCACTTTTTTCTAATAATTTTCATTTGGACTTTTTCACCTGGGTTAAAGGATCACTCCCAATTCAACCCATGTGCAAATGTAAAATTCACTTACCTGCACAAAACCGCATGCTGCGAAGTCCTCAAACAAAGGCAGACTTGGACGGTCTTCTCTATAGATGGTGAGTTTGTATGTGATCAGGGTCTCACCTTGGATTGGAGATTCATCCACCACAAGCATTGAGATTTTGTTCATCCCTAAGCCCAGAGGGTAGTTGGCAAAGCTGGAGAGAGAATGAGAGAGACAACCCAAATTGACTCATACATCAATATTTATTAAATGTATACAATTTTCATTAAAAACAGATAAGATCTGCACCATTTCATAAGAAACCTAAAATGTGAAAAAACTATTTTAACTTATGTTTCATTGTGCTTTGGTATACCAAGAGTTATCTTGCAGAGCAAGTCATGTCCCCTATCAATTACAGGGAAGGGAACTAATATTATTAACCACCTGTCAGGGTCATATATTATCTCATTTAATACTCACAACTCCATACAAAAACTATGATACTTCCCATTTTAAATATAGTAGAGTACGGTAGAGTCAGGGTTGGGACCCAGGTTGGCCTGACTTGAATCCTCTTTTCTTTCTATTATACTTTCTGAGCTCCCAGGAATGCTGGGTGCATTTCTTTCCATACAACATAGGAATATGAGTATATTTCTTGCCGTGGACATGGAATGTCATAAAATTCTATCTTCTGTTCAAATTATAAACCAAAGAGTTGATGACTCTCAAAAGAGTCAATAGAAAAAAATCCCATGAGACTAAGAAAGTTAGTGTTACTATGTCCACAAATTGTCACTAACATGTTTATTAAGTAATCAACACCTGAATCTTCAAAAACTTGAGAAGCTGGGTTGGGGTAGAGGAGGCTACTATTCAGAAGGGTGAACTCTTCAACTACCTAAAAACATAAAGATAACAATAAACTCAATTTTCCCTGAATGAGTCCTCTTTGATACTTTTCATATCACAAGATCCTCTGTTGTTACAACATTGTTACAAAGATTAAACACAAAGATTGTTAATAGATCAGTAGAGCACTCATGTGTTCTTTTTAACAACATGGCATCTGTAAAGCAGAGGGATTTCACACCCTGGCAATCCCTCCAACAGATCTTGTGCCTCAGGTTTTCTGAACCATCTTCAAAGGTTGCTTCCAAGGTGTGCTTCCCGCTATGATGTCTCCCCTCAGCCCCTGTCAGCTCCTTCATACCTTGGTCCTGCCCGTTCCTGCAGGTACACCTTGCACTGACACTTAGAAGTCTCTGCTCCAATTGTCAGCGTTACCACATCAAATGGGACTTCAGAGTAATAATCTTTGATCTTTGAGTTAAATTCAGGATTTAGTTCCAAATGCGGATGTGTGAAGATCTGCTTGATATGACATTGTGCATCTTTATCTGTTTAAAAAAACAAAACAATGATAGAAACACCTGCGGCATGGATAAATGTTTAAAAATCATATATGATTAAGGTTTTTAAAATTCTTTTGAATAACTTTAGTGATTACTGCTGATTTTCCATTTGGTCCTCTGGTCATAGTTGATTTGTGGCTTCAGCTGGGTTTTCTATTTGCCAAATTTTGTAGACCTTGCCTCATATAACAGTTGTTGACTTTAGTTGATATTTTTTGCTCAGCCTTTAAAAGTTTAAAGGCACAGAAGGTCAGAAAATGTCTCTCCAGCGGACTGATAACATTTCATAACATTTATTGCATATATCAAGCAACTGTGTAAATGGTGGGGAGATGACTCTGTGGGGTGGTGACAGAAGGATACCAGCAGGGAATAAGGAAAATTTCTTGATGGGAAGTGTCATTAAACTGCCATTGGATTGATATGTAGCTTACAGGCAGGAGGGTGAAGCAAAGAATGTGAAATCCAATATCATGCCAAACACTCAGACACAAAAACATGAGACCCCCTCCATACTCCGGCCACCTTAAACTAAGAAAGTACCCTAAAGTATAAGAAGGAAATGCTATCCTCTGCTCAACCCTGTTACAGAACCTAGCATATTATTTCATATAATTGATTCTAAGCCATTTAAAAAAAAAGTGTTTCTATTTGATAACTCAATTTTCTGCAAAAGTATCTTAATGAGAAAAAACTAAAAACATGTTTCTAGGCACATACACCAGCCACTGATAAACTACATTATGTTCATATTTGAAATAAACAAATTACTCAAAAGCAAATGTTTTTCAAAGAAATATTAACAAGTATTTTGTGCCAGAAATACTTTTCAATAGTCAACAAAATTCCAGTAAAGGTAAACATAGGAAATTCTGTAAAAACCAGTAAAATGAAAATGTCTTCTGTTGCCTTTAAATAAGATGTTCAATGATGTTTAACATAGCGACAAAAGGATAACACCAAATTTGCCACAGGAAGCTATACACCTGCACTTAAAGAAAAGTCGATTATCCTGTTAACTGCTGTCTCTTCCTCTATTGTTATAGAGCTATCACAACGATTTTTCTAAAATCACATCTGATGACTTGGCTTCAGTTCTTTAACAGTTTCTCATCACTGCCAGAATCTAGGCCAAGTTCCCAATAAAGCTTACAAGGCATCTCATAACCACTTCCTTGGTTCTCCTTCCCATCTCCCAACACATCCTGGACTTTGTGATTCAACAATACCAAAAGTTTTATATTTCTTTGCCAGACACGGAGACAGATGCATCACCAAATCCATGGCAATGAATACCACCAACTTTATAGGTGTTTCATTCTAGTTCTGAGAGCTAGGTGTCAGTTTAATTCCCATCGTGCCCTAAAATAATGAAAGTGAATAAATGTGTGTATTTCTGACCCACATTCCAGGAGAGTTTTCTCAGCTGGTCAAAGAAAAAACTACTCTGGTACAAATTAGGAATAATAATAATAAAATAGATATATTGTAATTTCATTGCAGGGAAAAGTCAATAAAAATTAGTCAGTTTGGTTGAATAACTCAGTGAATTGGGTAAATACCTGCTTGATTGATTTTACTTGTTATGAAAGATTCTATCTGGGTGACAGATGTAGGTGGACTTCATCTATAATTTCAATAATCCTACCAGCTCATAAATTTTTTTATAATGAAAGAGAAAAAAATGAAAGAATAAGGGTGAGACTGTATTATTAGATTTAACCTTGAAAAGGACCATAGCTTTTCATTTGAATTCAACCACTTATTAATAACACATTCATTTTTTCACCAAAGATTTTTTTTTTCTGGCATAGTCTATGTTCAAGGCACTGAAATAAGCACAGTAAAAACAGGTTACTTTTGGTCATGAGATCTGATTCAAATGGAGACTGTGAACCCAATCTAACACTTTAAACAGGCTGGAGTTCAGGGATATGGAATGTGCTTTCAAAAGCACCATTTCTTAGGCAGAAAGGGAATATAAATACGTGCGCTACACTTTTATGCTCAGAACCAGTTAGATGAATAACAAAGTGGAAGATTTTTTTCAAAATAGTAATCATAGGAAATGTATTGATACTTTAACTTTATATATTTTTATAAAATAGTCACTGAGAGTTAATTTCCTCGCAGTTTATACTTTCACTTAATAGTGAACATTTTCAATGGGGCCTGCCCATTACAACACTGAAACTCAGCCCTAAATGAAAGAAAATGTGTAATCATTCTCTTAAGGAAGATTTTAGCAAGTGCTTGTTTTTGGTTTCATCAGAAACTCTTCACCTCTGGCTTATGTACTGCATCCTAGACCCCTGCTTGAAAGCTGATTTTGTCCTGACATCATCTTCAACTGAATCATCAGTGGTGCTGCCTACAAACACCTGGTGTTTCCTTGGCATCCTTCCCAATCCAGTCCCAACTTGTCTCAGGCCAGCTTACCTTAGCTCTGCAGAGAACCCACTGTGAGGTAAGGTGGTAGCAGGCTGCTTAACGTATTTGGCAAGTATATATGGGAAAGCTGTTTGAAGTCTTGGTTGCTTTTAATGGATTTCTTTTAACTGCAGAATTTTGTTGCCCTCTTGAGGGATAATCATAACTCATATTAAACACAAAAACAGCCTAGACACTGAAAGATAATCCCACTTGTTCTAAGGCATCTAGTTATTTTTTTTAAATCTTATACCATAAAAATAGGAATATTAACTTAGACCCAGGTAGGACTAGTTTTTAATCAACATAAAAATATGAACAAAGTTGAAGAGCTTATTTAACGTGTTTGTATCCTCTACCCTATGCTACCTGAAAACTAAAAAAAAAAAAAAAAAAAAAAAAATGAGATTAATTTGTACAATCGTTCCTCTTATAAATGAGAAAACAAAAGACCAAAGAGGTGAAGTGGCCTTCCTGATCTAACCCAGATCCTGGCACACTAGACCCTCAACAAATGTTCATTCTAACCTTGCTCCTAGTTTTCTCAAAACTAGTCCTTTTCTCACTACACACTGGGTACCAGCCTCCCAAGAGAACTGAGTAGCATGTATTTTTCTAGAAGTGGGAGATTGGATGATAAATGCAGGGAGGGAATAGTGTAAGTATATCTGTTACTTTTTCCTGATCAGCAGTACTTTATTCAAAATGCTATTTTTTTTAATTGGATGTATTTGTTGATTCTATTAAACCACATTATTGTATCACCTCTCAACCTATCGTGATTTTAATGATAGTGTTAAAACACAGTGAATGAATTAAATTGCATTTTAGAAGAGACAAATTAGATTTATTAAATTGGAAGACTTCTATTTATCATAAATTAGATCTTAGTCCATAAATTTTATTGTTTTCACCTTTAATGTTTTATCAGAATAGATTTTTTTCTGAAAGGCTAAATTTTCTATGTATGTTTCAGCACCAATTATATATATATACACATATATATGTTAAAAACGTATACACTGCCAAAAAACAAACCTGATAAATAGAATTCTTATTTTTCCATCATATTATTATAGGATATTAAGATAATACATGAGCCTTGGACAAACAATCTGAAGACCCATTTTCATGATCCAGCTCGTGCATTTAATAGCACTGTGATCTTGGAAAAGTCAGTAAGATTCCCTAGAATGATATATTTGCAAGACCACTGGAATAATACTGACCAGAACGAAGAAAATTATTTAAAATTTTAAAAATCTATATAATACTTAAAATGTATTACTATTATATATGTATTTATATTATTGATTATACCTTGGTTAAAAAATTCATGAATTTTAAGAAAAGAAATTGAAATTTGGCTTAAAAACTCTCAATTGTGGGGCTTCCCTGGTGGTGCACTGGTTGAGAGTCCGCCTGCTGACGCAGGGACACGGGTTCGTGCCCCGGTCCAGGAAGATCCCACATGCCGCGGAGCGGCTGGGCCCGTGAGCCATGGCCGCTGAGCCTGCGCGTCCAGAGCCTGTGCTCCGCAACGGGAGAGGCCACAGCAGTGAGAGGCCCGCGTACCGCAAAAAAAGAAAACAAACAAAAAAAAACAAACTCTCAATTGTTATAAAGAAAACTCAAATCAAGTACTATCCATTATATCAACAATCTGGGAGAAAAGGATCACTGTTGGGTAGTGAGAGTCCTAAAAATCAATATATAGAGGAGATGCCAAGCTCTTCCATTTGAGAGTCCCCAAGGCAAAGCATTAGCACCGTTAGGGCCCCTCAAAATAAGTTTGGAAGTTACTGTCTTTAAATATAAAAATATAATGTTTGATTTTCAAAAATGGAAAATTAAAAATCTTTTTATACAAAAGTAGCAAACATGAATTCATTCAGAAATCTCATAACTTCTGAAAATTTACATAAAATACATTATCAGCCTAAAGATGCCCCAATATGATGATTTATTCAACCTAAGTGTTGATTATGATTCTGAAGCACTTTCATTGGAACTCACCATTAATGCAATGTATTTCTTTGGTTTCATTAATAATTTGTGGAACTGCAGCTAAAAAAAGAAATGTAAATTAAAAAATGAAACTATTAATCAAAATAAAAAGAATACATATTCAGGTATCTGAAACTCAGGATAATTTAATAAAACACATATTTTATTATTTAATTTTTATTACATCAGAAAGCACTTCTAAGTTAAACTGAAAGCTAGAGTAAAACAAAAGAAGCTATTTGGTTCAAATTGCAGAAAAATAATTATTTCAAATAAGAAAACATTAAGGGAGAAAAATGAATGGTCTAAATGCCATCTATTGCTTGAAGTTGATCTATCAGAATTCCTCTAGTTCTATGATCTTATGGCTATAATTTCTCAAATCATTAGAATTACACAAATTCCATCCAGTTGGTTCCACTGATATTTACTTTGCTTCTAAATTCAACTAAACATTTATCTAAAAGACTTCTTAATAAATACCAATGGGACAAATGAGTGAATAAAAACAGAGTGCATAAAGAAATCATTTAGGGAAGAAAAAAATGGTGGGAGAGAGAAAGACAATCAGAACAGCAGTTTAACATCAGTTCTTCCCTGACCTTATTGATTCATTTTATTATCAAACTTTAGCATGCCTCAGAATCATGTGAAGGGCTTGTTAAAATAAAGAATACTGGGCCTTATACCCAGAGATTCTGATTCAGTAGATCTGAATTTTCCAAGCTTCCCAGATGATGCTGTTGTTGTTGGTTTAGGGGCTACACACCCAGAACCACTACATTGGATTAAACCTTGATTTGTAGTAGGAAAACTTCGATTTTTTTTAAAAAGTGTAGACACATGTACTTCTTTTCATTTTTTCTTCTGAAAATCAGAAACATTTTCTTTTCATGTGACATAAAGCTCAGATGTTCTTTAGAAGGAAAAAAACTGAAAATTGAGATAAGCTTAAGAGAGAAATCAAAATCACCATTAATTTTCCTTAAGGTCCATATTGCTTGTAGCCAACTGTTTCATTTAATAATATATCTTAAACATCTTTAATGTATAGCTATTTTCCCACAATATTAGAATGGCTTTATAGTAATTTATTGGATGACTATAGCTTAATCCAATCCACTATTATTGCAATAATGGTAGTTGCTATTTTTTTCATTTATTAGTAATTTATGTAATTAAATTTTTGTGTACATTCTTAACTATTTCCTTACAATGAGTATCTGGAAGTGAAATTTCTGGTATGTAAGAATAACTTTTAAAGCTTTTCTTACATGTTGTTAAATGGCCCCTTAAGAAAGATTGTTCTAAATTATACACCCACCAGCAACATGAGAATACTCATTTTCCTACACTCTTCCCAACTCTTATTATCTTCAAGAGGGAAAATCTTTCCAAATTTGAGGGAAAACAGCATTTTCCAGTTTAATTTTGATTGCTAATAAAGCTAAACATTTTTAATGTTTTTGGCCACACAATACTTGTTTTTCATGTAGAAAGGAGTGGGACTACATCCTTTACCTTTTTTATTTTCAACTGCATTAAATGGTACTTCTGGTTTTTCCATGTTCTCATCCTCTGCGAAAGAATTCCTGTGAATGCAATATCAAACATCTCTGGATCAATGCACGGAACAAAATTCATGGAAATTACATCTAACGCACTATCCTTTTTCCTGTGTGTGAGCACAGTTATTTTGATGAACACAAAGAAAAACTTTCTGGATTTCATTCCTCAAGACTGGCAATCTTGTCTCAAGTGAGGTGGATGGAAATCTCATCATCTCTAATCAGCAGAAGCACATTTGAAGAAAACCAGGGCAAAAAGTCACTCTTTGGTCCAAAAGGGAACAATCTCTGATAGCCTAGGTCCAACAGAAGTGATTCAGAAACACACATTCCTATTGGAATCTGTTTGGCTAAAATTACAAAGTCTTGAAGCAAGAAGTCTTGGAAACTCTGAGACACAGACTGAGAAGAACATCCATATAATCTAAGAAATTGAAGCGTACCATGCAGAAAGTGACCTGTCCTGCCAAGGATTCTATCCTTAAACTCTGATGAACAGGAATGAATTTTAAGGGTTAGTTATATCTTGGTGTGTTTGCCTCATTTTTCTGTTGTATAACTAAATGCTCAGCCAGATTGGCCTTTAAATCCTCAAATTTGGGACCAAAGTAATCTTAAGTTGCAGACAGAAAAATTGCTGGTCCTGATGATAGAGAATACTGGACAGGATGTGACTTCACTTTACTCCATTTGTGAGGCTCCATTTCTACTCCGGAGAAACAGAGATAACAACACTGGCCTTACTTCACAAGGATGCTATGAAGATTCAATCAAACGCTCTGTGTTAAATTACATTTTATAAAGATTTATTGTTCCAGATATTGTACTGTACTAGTAGAGATGAATAAGGCATTTTCAATTCCCTTAAAATATAAGCATCAGATAGGAAATTAAGAAGCATCAAGGAACTAAAACTATAGTTAATGTTGGGAGGTGTGATCATGTTATTGCAGTTTTATTTTTAAAGTCTTTTTTTCCCTTTAGTATATGCAATGATGTAATCAGGGGTGAAAAATTATGATGTCTAGGACTTTAAAATAACTTTCCTCCTCCGAGGAATGAAGAAATAGATAAAGCAAGCATGGGGTGAGATACGTTTACTTGAAGTTTGAGTGCCAGGCCAAGGTAAAAAAAAAAATCTCTGATTTCATATGAAGTAAACACTCTAAACAAAGCTCATAAAAGATACAACCCTGAAATGCATGTAAACTGAATTTTAGAAATGTTACTATCTTAATGGAATGGGATGCTTCGTATGTTTACTCATCCTGCAAGTGATTTCTTGTGTAATTTTGTGAATAACTTATTTGTTTTGACAACGTGTATTTTCATGGAAAGCATGTGATTAGAGCAAATTACACTTGCTACTTTATTTCCATTAAAGTGAAAATTAGCAGAGAGTACACACACATTGATTTTAGTGTTTTCATTCTGTTAAGATTTCCACTAATTCTGTTGGGACCTCTGGATTCTGAGCCTCAGGGCACAGACATAAGTGTCACTTTTTCTAAATGTTGCTTTTCTGACTTTATTTCTCCTCACCCTGTTGCTATAAGCAGATGATCTTTATTTAAAAGGGTGGAGGAAGGCATTGAACCCCACAGATAGTACAGGTATGTAAAATTGGCTTTTTTGGTATGAAAAACTGGAGAAGACCATTGTGAAGATAAGGGCAATTATGAACGACTACACGTGATCTTCCTGTCAGCATGAGGTCTTGGTGTAAAGCACTGGACGACGGGCAAGAGGCCAGGGCCCTAGTCTCAACTCAAATAGCTGCGTGGCTTGGGCAAATAACCCATCTTCTCAGCACCTCAGTTTCCTCATCTGGAAAATGTGTATCATATGCATCCTCCTTGTAATACACATGAATGATAATTAAATATATATACATTCACTGGTAAACTTGAAGATAATTAGAATTGAGTATTCTTTCTTAAAATGTTCTAGAAACAATTTATGTAATTGTTTCTTGATAAAGACTTCAAGTTTACTTATCTTAGTGTTAACTTAGATAAAGCTTTCATACTTATCTTGATTTTCCTATAAATGAAAGAAAAATATATACCCCATTTGTCGATGCTGAAGTGACTTTTGGATGGTATAGGAACAGGAAACCGAAAGTATATTAATATTTACTACCTATCTGCTCTGCAGCACACTACACACTATGCAATACATGATGGAGGTTATCTTATGTAATCTTGAAACAATACTTGGTAGGTGGTATAATCCATATTTTACAGGTATGGAAACTGAGACTCAGAGGAAAATCTTACCTGCTGTAATTAATAAACTCTAGAGTTGGGATTTTTGAATCCAAGTCTGTCTGATTCAAAAAGGTCCTGACTTTTTCTAACTATATTTAAAACTGACCTTTAGTAAATTTCATTGTTGGAAGGAATCAGTTAGGGTTAGAATTAGGCTTAAATTCAATATTCTGAAATTAAGTCAATTGCTTAACCTTATAACAAATGTGGACCTTGAGACAAATTTTGGGAATAAACTTTCCAAAGCTTGCATATCTCAAAGGAACTTACCCAAAGTTAAAAACCATACTTAAATAGACTCCTTGGTAAATCAAGTCTGTTCTTCCCTCATCGACAACGGCGAAAGAGACAGTCTTGGATTGAGTGAGTGCAAAGAACAAACAAAGGGACAGTAGGCTGTATTATTTAAAACCTAATTTTCAAACAAACAAACAAAACCTTCTATCAATCCTATTATTTCGAGAATAAGGCCAGCTGCATAAAGATGTGGCAATTAAAGTGAGTTCTGGTCCTGGGAGATGTCCTATGAATTCTTTGAATATGTGATTGCTTGTATTTTTGAACTATTAAAAAAATGTTTCTTATAGGACTGTTTTCACTGTCTCCTGAGGCAGAAGGAAATGAAGGACAAGTCAGTAGAATTGAGGCCGTTCGTGAGGGTAACTTCAGAGACACTGATGATCATGCACGGCCATCTAGTCTTTCATTCCCTCGGGAGGTTAGGTTTACTTCTGTTTTCCTGGCAATAGACAAGTCAAATACTCACTTAATTCTATCATATAAAAGGGAAGCAGACTTAGCTGGCACCATAGGCACTGCCCCTTCCCCTGGCAACTGGGGGTGTTACTATGTTCTCTGGCCCAGCAACCCTCTTATTCACTCATTACTACCCCTCATTAGAATGGAAGTGGACATAGGAGGCCAAGGACCTTTTCTCCTGGCCGAATGCTTCTCTCTGAGATTCCATCTTCTAAAAAAAAAGTTCTAATCTTGCGGTAGAGACAGACATATTTATAAATTTGGATAGGTTTTGCCTAGAATAAAGTCATGCCTCAAAAACTCCAAATGAATGCTCATACCGTCTCGGGCTCCACTCTGACTGACGGTTCATAAAACAAATCTCACCTAATTCTTTCTGTCTGATGCTCCCGTAATTCAAGGATATATATCACAGGATGAAACTAGCTTGAAACTTTTAATTTTAAACATGACTTTTGAATGGAGTCAAGTCCTGATGGTTTGAAAAACCGTTGGATATATTTTTGTTACAGTGTTTGAAGACCACTAGAATCATTATGGTTTCAATGTTTTAAAGAAGCTTATTTTCCAGAGCATGAATTTTTGGACACACTTCTTTTTGTTGCTTTCTTTAATGTAGGCAATGCCTTTTGAAATCAATCTTTAGAGATTTTTGGGGTTGCACAATTCAAATTTGTGGCTCTCTTACCATTCCAGCGGGTGTGGCTGTGCCTTTTTATTCAGGAGCTGAAATTGTTCGAATACATTTAAAAGAGACCAGTATTGGGTCAGGATGGAACCAGGTTTCCCCACAGGATTTGCCATATCATAAAATTCACGCATCAAAGATTGAAACCCAGGAGTAGTAGATGGGAAGAGCTGAGAAGGAATATTTGAAAGCAGAATATCAGAATAAGTTATGGAAAATAAAATGTAGTATTACTAGGAAAGGCCTTATATTTATTTATTCAGATATTTTAAGAATCAGATATTTATTTAAAATCCATTATCTATACCATAATTTAATTTTCTGTGTTGCTGTCAAGGTAAATGCCACTTTTTATAAGGAACTAATTTTGCTGATGTTTATACTTTCAAATGGGGTGAATTTTATTTCCCTTTTCATTGAAAGGAAATGGATATCTGCTTTCTATAGATACCTGAAAACAGCTGAATAACAGAGTGCGTCGGGTAGCAGGAAAAATGAGGAGAGATTCTCTTGGGTTACAAGTGCCTTACAAATCTCAGGGTGAGAGATATTAATCCTACCAAAAAAAAATCTATGGTTATCCTCTTTCTACTCTGAGAGTCAGGAAATTAGTGTCTGCCCTTTCTCCTACAAAATAATTCTTCTATTCTTCACATTGTGCCAAGAGATGTTCTTTACTTTCACAATATCTTAAATTGAAGATATTGAAGGATGAAGGATGAAGCCAGGTCTCTGATTATCTTTGTAGAGTATTGACCCAAACTGTCATGAATGTAATACTTACTATATTTAAATTAATTAAAATAACCCATCAATTACATTATCTTTGGAGCAATAAGCTTACTTTGAACCCTCTAAAATATGGAGCTAAATTATAAAAAACAAGTGTCAAACCTTCACTAATTAATTTAGTAATTTGGTTATAATTCATACAAGTAGCATCTGAATACACAGATTATTTTAAGTAAAAAATAAATATTTTATTCAAACAGATTAATAATAAATTATTAGTAGACTTTTAAAAATGCTATTTTAAAGAGATATTTTGTATAAACACATCTTAGGTAGAAAAATATGAATCCAATATAATTTACCTATATAAGGGCGGAACTGGAAACGAAGCAAGTACTGAGCATGCACATGTATATGTAATAAACTATCCTTTGATATTGAGCAATAACTTAACAGAATCCAGGAAAATACATAGAAAACAAAATAAATGCCATATATATTTTTTGGCTGAAACCAGTAAAAGTTATTATAATTATTTACATTTTCTTTCTTTGGATTTTGCTACAGAGTTACAACAAATTAAGATTTAGGTAGTTTTAAAAAATATTATTGTTCTATTGAGTAATATTTACTTTTACACAAACGAAAAAGGGCATAATAAACAGAAGGAAATTTTGGTTACATGTAAATGTCGCAAAGCTAAAAGCAAACTTTTTTGGAAAAATGTTAGCATTTTCCCCTTAAGAACTATCAAATCCTGCCAGCTATACTAATTCCATATTCTTTCACTTTTAGTAAGTCATGTATTATCTGCAAACTCTTAAAGAATATGCATTCTGCTCATCTTAATATTTATATCTCTGAAAAGAAGAAGCTTACAAAGATTTCTATTCCTTAAAGAAATATCTTCACCTAGTTTTAAGTCAAAATCAAGTCTCTCATGGCTGATCTACTGTAATCTCAGTAATCAAGAGGAATCAAAGGTCACTTTTGTTTTACCAGTTGGAATTGTCCCAAACTCCTGAGTTCCTTTATGAAAGTCATAATTGAGTTAATCTCCTCTAAAGATAGGCATTGATTTAGTTCTTTTTGATAGTTTTCACCCTATAATGGGGAGAAAAAATGCAACTCTTAAGCAATTGCTACAAAGTCAAACCATGTTTAACACAATTCAAGAACCAAATTTTGAACTCTATAAACAGCTGGGCTAATTAATTCTAAATAATACATAATAACTTTAACTTGCCAAAATGATGTCAGAATATAAGAAAGCTTCATATTTGACCAAAGGACCTGAAATAGCTCAGTAAGTACTACTTTGGTAGTAAGGTTGGGAAATTGGGCCCAGAAGGACAGAATGAGTGTGACAGTTTGGAAATGCAGGAAAAGTCTTTTTTTAGTCTTCAGGGTACAAAAGATCAGAGCAGCAAATTTACACGTGAACCTCATGTATGGGACGTTACCATTTTCGAGTTTCACGGATTCCAGTAAACAGACTCATCCCCCCATTTTCCTCACATTCATTTTTCATTATAATGCATCCCTTAGAGCAAAAGATACACATATTACCATTCGCTCTGGGTCAAATGGTTCTAATGGTTTTAATGGCAATCCACTCACTAAGGAAGGGAAACAGGGAACTCTAGGAAGGAATCAATAAAATCATAGGGAAACAACAGTCTATAATGTCATCTCTCTCAAAACCATCTCTCTGTAGAGCGTTGCTTCTTGGGGAGACCCTTCACATTCTACTTTTCCAAATTTTCCAATTATGGTTTTAAAACTGAAAGATACATAGAAAACAATACTGTACCTAGTAACCTGTACATATGTTTTTATGCATCAAGAAAACTTGTACTAACAGATCATAAAAACTAACCAATCTTACTCTGAAGCACTACTCCATAATCATCAGCATCTATCTAACCAAAGACGTTAACCAGATGTGAATGCTTTAAAAATATTAGTATTATAACTCTAGTCCCTTGATGTTAATCTAGAGCACTCACAGCTATTCTAACTGCCTCTAAAAGGTCCAGGTATTCCTTTTAAAGTATTTTATAATATGTAATATGTATTATTCATTATAGCCACAAATTTTCCCTGGGAATTAGGGACTGCTTTCCTTCATTTTCAACCCATAATTTCATCATAATCAGTCAGTCACATACTTAGGAGACATAAAAATAATATTGGTCCTTAGGTCGGAAAAATATTAAGAGGTTTATATAATGGATACAAATCAATTTCAAATGAATTATCACGTTGCTTACCTGCACAGTAAAGAAAATGGCACCTTCCAAAAATGAAATAAATATTTGTCAGTACAAAAATATGCACTTACCTTAAATATACCTGATCTATAAAGTCTCTGAAATATCTCAGAAAATATGGAAAGTGAAGATTCATTAGACAGGAGAAAATTGAAAGTGTCTTTTAAAAGGAATTCTTCTGTGTTTTGGTCCTCAAAATCCATATTATCATCATCTTGAAAATTTAAATGCTCATGCACCTGTGAAAGAGTAAAAGCACAGCAAATATTTTTCATTGACTTACTTTTAATACAGTGAAATCACTTCTAAGACGTGATTCATTTCCCGTTGGATTATAGATCAGAACTGACATCTAGTGGTCCTTTTGGAGGTCAACAGTTTTATAAAATCTAAGTAATGCTCTTTTGAAAATACAATTCTTTATAAGAACATTAACTGTTTTGTAAAATCAAATTAGTTTGTCTTGAACTTCTTCATTGTTGAAGACCTTGTGTTTATGGAAATAACATTTCTGAACAATAAATTTTAAAAATCGTAATATAAACTATCAGATATGTGTGTAAAATAATGAATAAATGACCATTAGAAAACGTAGGTTCATAAAATTTCAAAATTTTAGAGATAAATCTTTGAACTATTCAGCCAAATGTCTGAGCCATATATAATGTAATCATTCTCCTTGTGTAATAGTTTGAAAACCAGTCATTACAGTATGAAGTCAAACTCTGGTTGCACATAATTTTATTTTGTTTCTCTTCATTTCTTCTCAGCCCATATCCCAAGATAGCTTTCTATAGACTAATGCAATCGATTTTAAAATCTTCTTGCCACTAAGGGCTATTTTAGATTAAAAATATGCTGGAGGAGATGATCTGAATGAGTTAATTTAATTTAAGAGGAAGTAAAAGAATCAGAGTGTACAAAAAACACTCTTAAATTTCCATACATTTAAACAAATATTGAAAACAAATATTTCAAAAATTCCTATGGCTTTTAAAATTAAAATATAGGCCAATTTTTAACTAAATATCTGTATGTAAAGAATAAAAGAGTTACCTTTTTTATAAACCCATATGAATAAGCTAGGTTACCTGCTATTTTCTATTATCTAAATGTCTGTTTTCCTGCATTAACACATACTTAGCTTTATTCCACATTTATTTCAAAAACAGTGGTTGAACCACAAAAAAAATCCATATTTGTTCAACAGGGATGCAGAGTGGGTATTGTAACTCAAATCAGAGACTCTCCATATGCTAGTTAATTCTCTGAACCAAAGTAAATATAAGTCTGTAGTAAGTTTGACGCAAGTTGCACTTATTGATCAGTTACTATGAATGAACACACCACCACCACACACACACACACACACACACACACACACACACACACACACACAC
>NW_021703776.1:76000788-76066671 GCF_005190385.1 Monodon monoceros | reverse complement strand
CACACACACACACACACACACACACACACACACACACACACACACACCCTTCAGCCAAAGGGGAAGATCCCATGAGGACTCCGGCATACTCACCTGGAGCACTACAGGGGACCTGACGCTGCCATAACCAATATCAAAAGTTAAAAGCTGAAAACATAATCTGCATCTGAAATAAAAACACAAGGTAACAAAAATACATTCTGTTTGCTGTATTTACTCTATTATTTGATACTATATGATTACTAATCACTAAGGTTAAATTTCAAGGTCCATACTAATTACAAAGAGCAGTGGCTTGGATAATCCAAAATTGAATACAAATTATCTTTGGATTTGGAATCTGTTTCGTTCCTTACAGAAAATACGAATATATCTAAAGTATTCATAATACATTAAACGAAACAATGAAGTGACTCCATAAAAACGTAATATGGAAAAGGAAGCTCTCCTACTCCTCTGTGCTAGGCATTCTTATTCGCATATAAAGCATGATAAAGCTTACATGGAGGCACCTCCTTTTTTGACATACTCGATTTAACATTTCCCTAGAAAAAGGCATTAAATTATACTCAAGTAAACAGAGATACGGAGATAAGAGTTAATGAATTTTGTTAATAAAAATCTATAAATAAAAATATACCTAGTCAATGGAAAGCATATATGATAAAAATAACTGAGCTTGAAAGGGGCTGCAATTAAAAAGATAATTTAAATAACTCTGCCTTATTTCTTGTCACCACTATTTAAATACTGGTGAGTCTTTAACATGCTCTGAAGTTTTAGGATCAACAAATTAGAAAACATAAGTTTAGAAGTTCATATTTTACACTGATATAAAATTTTCCAGGTAGCACCTACTTGTGATAATTAAGATATATTTTCACTAACAATCAATTGTTAGAAGTAGGGGTTTTTAAAAAATTTTTTTTAACATTGAAATTTGTTTTTACCTATGGAAGACCTTTGGTCCCAGAGTAGATGTTTCACTGAATACTTCAGCTGCTAGCAGGAGTTTGCTAATTGCTTCCTTCATGTTATCAAAAGTCTGAAGAGGTGAACTTGTTCTCAGGAACGTCTCAAAAAATGTTTGCAGCTATGAACAAAGTAAAGGATTCACATGTTGAAACTACAATCTCAATTTGTCTCTCTATCATTTCCAAAGTGAACAATGTGAAAGATCCCTTCAGACTATCTCTCCTTGACACACTCAAAAAAAATTCCTTAAAAAGAAAAATTTGATCATCTAAGACATATATACATACATATATATTTTATATATACATATATATGTAAAATATACTGAAAGAGTATATAATATACTTAAGGTATATAATAAATATATATTATCACGTAATATATAATGTATATATATTGTATACATTTAAAAATATAAGCCCTCCGATTGAATGTGGGGTGCCAAAACATCCTGTAATTTAAATTACTTTAGAGGTGCTTACTCCGTTTTTCTTCTCATTCCATGGCACGTAATCATGGAAAGTGAAGGGGAACTCACAGAGCTTGTGATCAGAACTGCCAAGTTTATTTTGTGACTCTTCTACCTAGGTGAACTTGGACTTGCAACTCATTCCTCCGAATTTTTGTGTCCTTTTCTTTAAAATGGGTTACTACCTACCAAAAAGAGAGTTGTGAGGCCAAATTGCAAGAAAGTCACTGTAAAGTATGAAATTCAAATCTAAGCTTTTTATTATTATCCCTTTCCTGCATATATCAGAACAAAAAGAACTATATCGAAATCGCTTCTTCTTCACAGTGTTTTGCTGTGAGAGCTCTAGCCAACCACAGAAGAATCTAAGAGAATCTCAGTGTCCTCCTAACATGTTAATTTCAGGCTTCATGTGGCTAGAGAGAACGAGGCCGTATTACAAAAAGGGGCAGGATGTTAGGTTTATGTCTTCATAGAAACACTATAGTTGGTATCACAAAGAGCTATTTTTATTTGCTTAAATATGAAAACAATCACAACAACAAAACTATATCTTGAGGATGCTTAACACCAAAGTTCAAGTCAAACTTTCTAAAAAGTATAAAACAGACCTCAAATTGATTCATAAACTTTCTCTGGATAAACACACGCTTTCAAAAATGAAGAACAAAAAATATTTTTTGAAAAAACATGCAGCAGGTATACTATTAATATTTTTGGAAGAACAAACTAAATTTATCTGAGCTGCGTAAGACTGCAAAGTGAAAAACTTTTGTTGCTATAATAATGAAGGACAGATATTGACACAAATCACCTGAGGGAGATGGTAAATGTATCTTTAAGATATGCAAGCAAAATTCACCCAAGAGAAGCAAATGCTGACTTCATAAACTCTTCCCAGCTGAAAACCAGAAACCTAATGAGATGTACACTTTAAGACCCTATAAACACATCATTAGCATTTGGCAGTTGGGGTGTTTTTCCCTCTCTAAGGACTAAGGAAAATGAATGTAATAACTGTATGATCAAAAGAAAATAAATCAAAGCTAACACTAAAAATATTAACACCCTTGAGCCAAAACAGAGTCACATGTTTTTCCAAATCAAAGTAACTCATCACATTTCACTCACTTCACCATATTATATAGAAAGGGTTATTGATAATATTATTGCATTTTTCCATTTTAATGTTTTCTGAATATCACAGGGTTCAAGGTTAATAATTTAAGAAAGTTGGAAATGTTTGTGTAGCACATAGGATATATAAGATTATCAAATTATATCCTCCATGGTAAAAAATAATTAGCAAATTACTGCTCAGGATTGTATTTATTCTTCTACTGTGGAAATGTGTATTTCTTAATTTTTGACTGTAATTAATTTTTCACCATGTGGAAAGCACTGTGTGCTGGGTTTTGGGGGACAAGGTACATAGCATGGTGGTAACTCTATAGACTTTAGAGGCTGAAAGTCACAGTTTCGACTTTGGTTCTCCTGTTACTACTAAATTGTGAGACCTTGCGGGATTACTAACAGTAACTTTATGGAGGTATTGCTAGGATTAAATCAGAGAATGTACATAAGGTACACCGCCACCCATCACACATCAATATTCAGTACACGTTAGCGCCTTTTATTAATTAAAACAAAAGTCCACAGCCTTCCTTCAATCAAGGAAGAACATTTTAAAAATATATGATAAGCCTTTCAATAGAAATATATTTAAAAGGGAGAAGAAAGAGGCATGGTGGGTAAATAGACCCCATCACTGGTATGTCTCCCAGCAGAAGTGAAAGAGGAGAACTGAAGGACCAGAATAACTGGCTTTCCTCCCATTTCCCTAAAACTCAGCCTTCCAAGAGAAGGACCAATGTCAACCACCACTCATGGAAGCAGGGGGACAAGAAGCTAGACACCTGCCATTACAAACAGAAATGTGGAGAGAGGAGATAGAAATGGCATTTAAAAGGCACAATTCAAAACAGAGAGACTTCTTCATTTTTGTATTCGTTCTGTTACCAATCTTTGTCTCTATATGCATTTCCTTCTATCTCATTGCATGCATTTCCATTTATTTAAGTCCTTCAAGTCAAAGAAAATTCTAGATGAGTCATCTCTTTATTTAGTACAGTGGCAAGCAAATTACATATGCCAGAAGTGAAAGTAGGACCATGCAAATGCTTACTATTTTTTTTTTATTCATCAACTTTCAATAAGTCACCCAGAGAGGGCAGAATACCTATATCAATTTTTGAAACTCATCCACTTAGGCTAAGTGGCAGACTTCTTTGACTGTCTGCTCATATTGTAATTTGTTACACTAATTGTATTTCCTTGGTCAAATACTTGAGTTCTGTGCATCTCAACGTGCTCGCACGTAGAGAGAAATGTGCTTGATGATTTCATGAGACAATGTCAAATCTGAAATTATTTGATAGTAATTCCATTCAAAGCTATCAGAACCCACAATACACTTTTCACTCAGGAGCTTTCTTAACCCAAACACAAATATCTGAAAGAACACCTTCACTTTTGTAAGTTAAAATCAGCCGTGAACTCAAATATCACGGAGACTTCTCTGTCTCTAGATCAAGACGTTTAATCGATGTTTTTGAATTACCTAAACATGAGAATATAAGATCCCAAGAAAATCAGTGCCTTGGCAGTAAGGTAAAAATGAATAAAAGAAGATCTTAAAACATTTAACATGACATGAAACTATTTTATGAACTATAAATTTTCCTCCTTCAGTACAAAAATGAAACACAAATTTAGTGCAAAATAAATTATGTAGAAAATGACCTTGTAAGATCACGGCTGTAAAACCAGGCAGTTAAAGCATCACCACTTGTTTGTACTTGTGTAAAATTCAAGCAATAACCCAGTAAGGTATTTGTAATTTCCACATCTAGCCATTGAAATATACGTAGATGGGTCAAAATTATCAACTAAAAATAGAAGGACAAGAGGGACTAAGGATGAACTTCAAAATATTTGTAGGAAAACTTCAGTTATGTTTTTAATATCTTAAAATATTTCTAAATTGCCCTTATATTCACCTCATTCCCCCACCCCACCTCTCACAAACCCCTCCTGTGCTAAATTCTGGGCTTCACCTGATTAATTTCCTTTATCCTCCCATAGGACCTTAGGCAGATGGTTCTCAGTGGCAAAGCATGTTGTTCTGTGTTAAACTTGTTGACTTCCTTGTTTGCTCTCACCATTAGACCATAAGATCTTTTAGGGCAGATACTGTACCATTTTATCTTTGGGTGGCCAGTATCTAACACAGGGTAGGTATTAAGTAAACACTGTTGAGTAACTAAACCTAAGTATAACATTACAGAAACCACAGAGACTTTGATAAGAGAAATAGTTTACTGGAACTTCTGGATAACATAAATTTTCTCCTTAGGACAACATGTTTATCTCTCGTTTCCATCTCGTGAGCGAGGGAGGATGAGCATTTTTCTGGTGACTTGTAATAAAACCTTTGAAAAATAGAAGCTCACAGCTGTTCGGGAGAATTTTTGAGATAAGAAAAATATAACATAAGAGTTAAAACACAGGATGAAAGATTAACCAATATTAGAGTTTTTTTAAAAGTCATGTTCTTGATTAACTGAGAAGCTATAGCAGAATACTGGTATTTCAATATTTTGAATTTTCAGTAGTGTTTAATAGCATTGTACCTTATTAAAGCTTACCAGAATTTCCCTCAGTATTAATGCGGGAGAGAGGAGTTTTCATCTTCTCAAAATAAAGAAGAATATTAGTACTTAAAACCATTTTTCACCCACAAGCATATGAAAAGATGCTCAACATCACTAGTCATTAGGGAAATGCAAATCAAAACCACAATGAGGTATCACCTCACATCCATTAGGATGGCTACTATAAAAAAAAAAACCAGGGCTTCCCTGGTGGCGCAGTGGTTGAGAGTCCGCCTGCCGATGCAGGGGACGCAGGTTCGTGCCCCGGTCCGGGAAGATCCCACATGCCGCGGAGCGGCTGGGCCCGTGAGCCATGGTCGCTGGGCCTGCGCCTGCGCTCCGCAACGGGGAGGCCGCAACGGTGAGAGGCCCGCGTACCGCCAAAAAAAAAAAAAACCATAAAATATTAAGTGTGGGCAAGGATGGGAAGAAATCAGAACCCTTGAGCACTGTTGGTGGGAATATTAAATGGTGCAGTCACTATGCAAAACAGTATGGAGGTTCCTCAAGAAATCAAAATAGAATCACCATATGATCCAGTGATTCAGCTTCTGGGTACAGAGCCAAGAGAATTGAAAACAGGGTCTCAAAGAAATATTTGTTCATCCATGTTCACAGCAGCATTAGTCACAATAGCTAAATGGTGGAAGCAACTCAAGTATCCATCCATGGATGAATGGATAGACAAAATGTAGTATATACAGACAATGGAATATTATTTAGCCTTAAAAAGGAAAGACATTCAGACACATATTGCAACTCAGATGAACCCTGAGGATAGTATGCTAGTTGAAATAATCCAGTCACAAAAGACACTGCCTTATTCCACTTACATAAGGTATCTAGAGTCGTCACATTCCTAGAAAAAGGAAATAAAATAGTGGTTGCCAGTGGCTTGGGGGGCGGGGGAAATGCGAAGTTGTTTAATGAGTATATAATGTCAGTTTTGCAAAAAGTTCTCGACACTGGTTTCACAACAAGGTAAATATTTTCAACACTACTGAACTGTACACTTAAAATGGTTAAGATGGTAAATTTCATGTTATGTATATATTACCACAATTTTAAAAAATTTTTAAGTAATATTGCAGTTTTCACAGCCTTACTCCCTCCAACAACCATGTTTAAACACCTGTTAATTTTGTATCACAAAAGTCCAGAAGAACACCTTTTTAATGGTTATAAATTTTGCAAAAGAAACAAAACACAAAATAACCCCTCCCTTGCTCCATTTCTCAGCTCCTGCAAATATTGGAAATAGTTTCCATCTCTATTCCGTCTCCTCTTACTCACTGTTTTATCCAGAAACAATCTTTTAACCTTGAACTTTTTGCTTGTTTAGTCTGAGAAATATCACACAGCAAGTTTGAATGCTCGTAGGAATGACCAAGAATAGAGGACAAATTTATGATGGGACACGAAGTCTAGAGGATGATCATTTCAGGTTAAAAGGAAAAGACCTTTTTTTTTTTAAAGGAAAATATCTTATATTTTCCCTTAAAAGGAAATATCACATAAGAGTTCTGACTCAATTTTATCCATGGTAGAACTAAGGACACAACTAAATATATGAAATCCAAGAGTCTATGTTCTTTTCCAAATTAAAAGGGGAATAAATATGCATTCAAATCTACCTCTTTTTAATACAGTTGGAATTTAATTTTTTGCGGTACGCGGGCCTCTCACTGTTGTGGCCTCTCTTGTTGCGAAGCACAAGCTCCGAACGCGCAGGCTCAGCGGCCATGGCTCACGGGCCCAGCCGCTCTGCGGCATGTGGGATCTTCCTGGACTGGGGCACGAACCCATGTTCCCTGCATCGGCAAGCAGACTCCCAACCACCGCGCCACCAGGGAAGCCCAAGTCTATTGTTCTTGATTGATATTATTATTCTGCCTTTTACAGACTCAATTGGGATCTCTCTGTCTGACTCTGACCTCATCATTCTCTCTCCCTGGCACTTGCCAAACTCTTAAAGTGTATCTGAAGGAATTTGAACACCTCAGAATTTTATCCCAATGTAATATATTTTATATACAAAGTATTTTTTGATCACCTTACAATTCTCAATAAGAAAAATGTTTATAAATTTAATTTAAAATTGCACTTACCATATGGCTCTAAATTTTAAAATATTTTTTCCAAAGAGTTACGATTACAATTATTTGTTGTACACAATTGGTCAGAAAAATAGAAATACATTACAAATCTTAATAAATAACTTATAAAATAAAAAGTAAAATTGTTTTGTAAATGCACCCCTTAGATGGATACGACTTCTTTTTATTCGCTTAGTTGAGTCTTTTTATCCATTGAGACAACAGTATTTATTGTTAGAATGAGAAGGGTTCAGTATTGGTATTAATATTATTTTCAATGTAAGCATGGAGAAGATTTGTTCACACAATACATAGGTGTAGATGGAAGGGTTTAGCTAGAGCAACATGATTTAATTCCTTGAGCTCCCTCCAAAGTATATGAAAAAAAAACAAGTAGTGATTTATCAAGAAATATTTAATTTTGTTAAAAACTGAAAACAATCTGAGTTGTGGAGGATTTGTTACTTGGTGATTAGCATCCTTCACTTTCTCTAATGAAAACCATATTTAAATGCACCTGTTTTGGGGAGGGGTTGCAAAATTTTTTCACCCTGGAGCAATTATTATTATAATATTAGGGATAGATGAGCGCTAGGTCTTTCTTTTGAAGAGCAGAGGTCTGTGCATGAAGGGATGGAGAATAAAAAGCACCCGCTTTAGAGGTGCTGTCTCAGCGAGATCAAATTTTAGGAAGGTATACATGGGAAAGATGAAGTTATGGGCATTGATTCTCTTGAAACTATCTATGGGCCTGTGAACCCCTTGGAGAGTCTTCATCGCTCCCCAGAGGCACACGACACCCCACTTGAGGATCATAGCTCTGGCTGTGTCTGGCCCAGAGAACACATCTGCTGCATGTCAGAGGGCTGTGGAAGGGGATGAAGGGCTGGTGAGCATTCTGGACCGTAGCAAGAAGTCTCCTTTGTGTTTTAAAGGGTCATGATTTAGGGGGAAAATCAGATATATAAAAACAGAAGGAAAAGAGGAAAAAAGATTTGAGAAAGGGAGGGAAAAAAATGACTAAATTACAAACCTAAGCACTGATGTGATTTTTCATTTCACACACATGTGGTATTTGGATAAAATTCTATGTCATACTTACTAATACTCACTAACCCCAGCCAAGTTGACACCATGTGCCAGACACTGTGTGTTTCTCATGCACTGTTTTGTTTATATTCACAGCAATGCTATGAGGTTGATACTCATTATCCCTGTTTTATAGATGAAGAAACCGAGGGCTGAGAACACAAGTAATTTGCCTAAGGTTTTACAGCTAAAAGGTAACCTGTATGGGTGTTGAAACCAGTCTGCTTGGCTGCAAAGCCCCAGCATTACCTCTGCTACTGCGGCTTTGATTATACAGATTTAGGAATGTGGATGGACCCTGAAATATTGAAGAATGAATCATCTGTGTTTTTACTTTCACGGAAAATGTGTTTGAAACTGTCACAATTCTCAAGCACCCACACATCTAACAAATCAACTCAACAACTTGAGCATTTGTGTAGCCTAATTACCTTTTGGAAAAACTAAGGACATTTCTTTGTGACTTAAATGAAATTACCTGAATCAAGAACAAATTCTGTGTTAAGTCAAATGATTTAAGAAAATAAATATTCTCGTCATTTGTTTTAGCTCATTGAAAATTGGCTTGCTTTAGGGTAAACCACAGAAAAACTCAATTAATTGACTGAACCTAAATTAGGATAGTTTTTCCTCATTCTCTGGAATTAGATCAAAACTCCAATATTTAAGTAAGTTTCATGCTTCCAGTGACATGAATAATTTTATTCATTTGTACTTCTTAATAACCCTAAGCTTTAAAGCATACATTAAAATTAGAAATTCAGAAAGTAGATTCTGTGATTTAATCAGTTTCATGGTTAAAAAATTTTAAATTCCCCATATGTATATCAGAGAATTGATCAGGAGCAAGGTACCAAAACACAGAAGGCTATGAAGAGCATAAAAATTTAATTATTTGCTTTGAATGGTAGAACCCTGATTGCGTTACATTCAACCTTCTCAGGGAGCTGGCAGGTTATCCTTATTGCCCCGTCTAGAATCTCTCAGTAGGATATAAAGGATTGGAGAGATTTTACAGAAAAAAGTAAAAGTTAGGGGCTTCCCTGGTGGCGCGGTGGTTGAGAGTCCGCCTGCCGATACGGGGGACACGGGTTCGTGCCCCGGTCCGGGAAGATCCCACATGCTGTGGAGCAGCTGGGCCCGTGAGCCATGGCCGTTGAGCCATGAGCCATGGCCGTTGAGCCTGCACGTCCGGAGCCTGTGCTCCGTAACGGGAGAGGCCACAACAGTGAGAGACCCACATACCGCAAAAAAAAAAAAAAAAAGTTAAAGTTGTAAGATTTTATCACTGGACTCTGTGGACATATGTCTACTGATTTTCCTTATATGAATGCCATTGTTCAAGCAGGTCACAGCTTCTTCATTTTCAGTGCCTAGAATGCACAGTCGAATGCCTGCTGCTTCTAGTTTGGTTTCTCCAACCTCACTCTGGCTTCCACCCCAAACGCTGGATAAACTGAACCCTTACTAGGGTGCACAGATTCCTAATTATTCTCTTCTCACCTTCTTATTGGAATACATCACACTTCATCATCCTACTATCCTCCAAGGGAACTGATCTGTGAGTTGAGGTCCCATGTTTTTGAAGAGAACCCTTGATCCCATGGTGGCTGAGAAGCAGGCACTTCTGCCTGGGTTGTTTTTACAGTAATGGGGACTTGGACACCTGGGGCTTGCCTTGTCACACTAGGCAGGCTGAGCAACTAGTTATTCTGCTCACGACTTAGAAGTGGCAGAAGGGAGAGGGAATGAGGTGGAGAAAGGCGGGGAGGAAAGTGAGCGGGAAAAGAAACACCAAGCTCCCAAGGCGAGAACTTATTCTATGCAGGGCCCTCGGGCGAGTTTTGGAGCAAAGGAGACCTAAGAGCCAGACAAATGGAGACGAATCATGTAACTGGCTAGTCTGCCGTGACAGCAGGAAGCTCTCCTCCCCGCCACCTCCTCACTTCCCGCTTCTCTGTCCCACCCGCTTCCATGTTCTTTGTCTCAGGAAAGGGCACCACCAGTCACATCATGGCTGCAGAGTCCTCTCTGAGCCCTCTCTGTCTAGTCCCTCTCTCTCACCTCACCACTGACTCGTTTCTACCTCCAAAAGGTGCCAGTTTCTCACCTTTTTTTTTTTTTTTTTTTCGGTACGCGGGCCTCTCACTGTTGTGGCCTCTCCCGTTGCGGAGCACAGGCTCCGGACGCGCAGGCTCAGCGGCCATGGCTCACGGGCCCAGCCGCTCCGCAGCATGTGGGATCTTCCCGGACCGGGGCACGAACCCGTGTTCCCTGCATCGGCAGGCGGACTCTCAACCACTGCCCCACCAGGGACGCCCTTCTCACCTTCTTTAGATCACCACCTCACCGACCCGTCCAAGCCACCATCCTCCTCATCCAGATGCCTTGCAACTGGTCGCTCTGTCCCCACTCATAATCCTCTTCAGTCCGTTCTCTACACAGCAGCAGCAGAGTGGGCTTGAAAAGGCAGATCTCATGACGACACTGTGGTGTTCTGTGATCATGCCTGGACTCTCCTACCTCAGGGCATCAGAATGGGCCCTTTGCTGGGAATGCTTTACCACTAGCTCTTCAAATGACACTCAGTCTCCTCCATGAAGCACAGCTCAGATGTCACTTGGTCAGGGAGATCTTGCTACCTCTCAAAAGTGGGCAACCCAGTCACTTTCTACACAGCCTCCTCCCTCGTTGCATTCTTAGCAATATTAAAAATCTGCATTATGCCAAGGGAAGTAAGTCAGATAGAGAAAGACAAATACTGTATGATGTCACTTATATGTGGAATTAAAAAAATACAACAAACTAGTGAGGATAACAAAAAAGAAGCAGACTCACAGATATAGAGAACAAATTAGTGGTTACCAGTTGCCGGGGTAGGGGGGAGGCAGTGGGGGGGGAGTGGGAGGTCCAAACTATTGGGTGTAAGATAGGCTGAAGGAGGTATTGTATAACACGGGGAATAGAGCCAATATTTTGTAATAACTGTTCATGGAAAGCAACCTTTCAAAGTTTTATTAAAAAATTGTAGTTCTCCGTATTTGTTTATATATGTATAATTAATTTTTATCTGTATTTCATCTACTATTCAACACAAGAATAAACTCCATGAAAGCAGGGACTTTGTCTTGTTTGTTACTATATCACTTGAACCTAACAAAATGTCTAGCATATGAGACACTTCATATGAGAAGTGCCCAGTAAATATTTGTACAAGGAATCAAAAAACTTATTTAACCCATAGGAAACTAGTCCTATCTTTCAGATAGAAAAAGTGGTTCAGAGAGGCTGAAAGACTTGCCTGAGGTCACACAGTTGGTACAAGGATCTTCCTACTGCACATCCATATCTAGGCCTCTAGAGGTCATGCTTTGGGATTTTTGTTTTTAGTTCTGTAGATCCAACACTATAGATCCAGTACTAGTGATTTATTTCTCTCTCCTTTAGAGTAAAAATGCAATTGGATATACGCTTCTCACTCAGCCTGAAAGAACGTCATCATTGTCTTATTCGTATTTTAAAATCACATTTCTTTTTCCTTTAATGGTAACTCCTTGAAAGCATGAAAATGTAACACAGTTCCTCAGCGTAATGTTTTTCTTCTTTGACTTCTGAGTTTAAAGTAATAATTTCACTCTCTGTGACTTGAATACATATTCTTTATGTAGATGATTTGGGTAATGAAGCACACGGGAAAATTCTTATGCCTTTCAAATATATCTGGAATCAAATTTCTGATAGAAATCAATTTGGAACAGTACTTTTTTTTTTTTTAAGATGTTGGGGGTAGGAGTTTGTTAATTTATTTTTGCTGTGTTGTGTCTTCGTTTCTGTGCGAGGGCTTTCTCTAGTTGTGGCAAGCGGGGGCCACTCTTCATCGCGGTGCGCGGGCCTCTCGCTATCGCAGCCTCTCTTGTTGCGGAGCACAGGCTCCAGATGCGCAGGCTCAGTAGTTGTGGCTCACGGGCCTAGCTGCTCCGCGGCATGTGGGATCCTCTCAGACCAGGGCTCGAACCCGCGTCCCCTGCATTAGCAGGCAGATTCTCAACCACTGCACCACCAGGGAAGCCCGGAACAGTACTGTTTTAAACAGGTAAAGGAGGCTGTGATGGCTGGGACTATTGGATTCTGGAAGACTAGACACCAGGCATCGGGGAGCTGGTTTAGAAGGGGACACATACCACATATAGATACATATAAATACAGGGATACCAGGAATTCCTCTCTTGTTTGCAGTCCCTTTCTCCAAATGGTAAAACTTGCTTCATAGGGCTTCTAATAACTATTAATAGTTTCATAAGCATGGAGGTGAGGGAGAGAGGACAAGCTGTTATGAGACAGAGGATAGACTGGGGGGTATGGGGATGCTCCATATCAGGAAATGAGGAAGTCAGAGAATGACTGCTTTACTGGAAGATGCTCCAAAGAAACACAATTTTAAAAAGCAATGAAATATGTCTGTATATCGCAGTACGTATAGAATACAGCACGATGCGTGTGTGCAGGATCCTGAGAAAGAATCCATCTTTGTCTGCCTTAGTAACATTCAGAGAAATGAAAGACAAACTTTCAGTTCCACCTCACAATATTAGCTCATTTATATAATTCAAAGGAATTCAGGCTAAAAACCGATTTGAGGTTCAGGCTGAAATCAAATAGAAGTACACACAGAAGATACGTGGATAAAAATAATGCACTCTCAGATGCTGAGTCGAAAGTGCTAGTGCTAACTTTACAGTAATTAAAAGAAAAACCTATGTATTGCAAAATCTCCTTAAATGGAAAAACAATTCCCAGTGACTTACAAATGTTGATATCATTCCAAATAACTGTGTAACCCAGGCAATTTAAATTGCACTGAAGATTTACCACCATTCAGAATCTCTACTTAGCAATATAGCCTTACTACCACAGCACGGATTATCAAATAACTTTTCAAAAATAAATATGTATATTCCAGTGAAAGAAAATGGTCAAAGATTTGCTGTCCAAATATTTTTGCTTTCTCTTTTTCTTTCACTATTGGACAGTGCATGCAATACCTATAAAGACCACTTGGGGGCAATACAGTATTTTTGTTGTGTCTCATCACATAGCTATGTAGGTTTCAGAGAAGATTGCTGTTTCTTTCAAATTTGAAGTCCCATTTTAATATATGGGAGGGAAAAGGCTGTATTTCATTTTAAACTTACAATGCATAAACCACATAAGACAAATGCAAGTCAGATTTTCTCCTGAAGGGAACAAAAGTCTGTCCTCTTTTAGCAGACAAATCAGTCTTACCTAGTTGGCACATTTGGGAATATTTTATATTTAGAATTTGTCACAGCTTTAGAGATAGATCTCAAAGAATAAAGGAAACTGTAAATAGAAATGTTTAAAATGACAAACATATAATGATCTTCAAAATGTACTAGTGGAAAGTTATTTTGTTTCTATACCTAAAGTGAAAATGTAAATATCACCTGTCTTCTCCACTGGGTATATATTTTAGAATAAACTTAAGCATTAAAGTAATTAATTTTTGACAACATTTACTCCCATTGTCTTCACTGTTATTACTTTGCATTCACATCACACTTTGTAAAGGGGTTATTTTATTACTGATTATTCTTTTCAGCAGGTTGATGAGTGGAGTCTCTATTCCAAGCCATTTCCCTCCCCCTGTCTGCTGAGTATTAAGTATTGTGTCAGGCACTGAAGGTTTTTCTTTTGTAAATCAAAAATAAACAATCTCTTCTTTAAAGAATTTTACATGTATTTAGGCAAGTAAATTTTTCTGCTTCGTTTTTGTTCTCTTGATTCTTTTATTTACTTTATCTAATTTTTTCTCCCAATATATTTTCCTGTCCTCAGAAGATATTTAACATTACCACAGGGATGCAAAACTCGGGTGAGCCTTGTTGTCAAAGTCCAAGAATCAAGGCTTATGAAATTAAATTTGGTAACTCTCTTGGTGCCTTCTTAGAAGTGAAAAAAGTATCAGGAAGATGGCAGGGAGTTTTGCCTTAATTCATGGCTCCATTACCCAAAGATTCATTTTAACAAATCCTTATCATATGGAGGGTAGTGAAGGAAGAGATTATAGCTGCTCTGCCTTTGAACATCTTTCTGGCTTAGCTAGCTCATCTATTGAAGAAATAATGAGAAACTGAAAAATTAAGATGTTCCCTGTGGATGCTTAAACTGCTCTGGAGCACTGCTTACAAGAGCCCTCATTTTTCATGCTCAGTTTTTACTCTAAACCCTTGTTTATTTTATAAACTTCTGATCAGCGAGGTGCACCAGAAATCAGAGCAATAAGTCTGTACGGGATAACAACAGAAAGAGGAAGAGCCTCCATAAACTAATTTATAAGAGCTTCTGTGATGTCCACAGGCCATCCACTCCTAGGTTCCAGTTTGGAGAAATGACACTTGATCTTTGCAAATCCTTAACTGGGCATCTTCCTCATCCCGACACAGGCATCCACTAGATGGCGCCAAGGAGAAGGGGGCTTTGATCAGGACAGGTAAAGGGGGGGCAGGGAGCAAAGGAGTAGGCAAATACACACCCTAAACCCCAAACTACCACTGAGGCCTTCCCTCTTCCATCTCTCCAGCATCCTGAATGGATTCACTTACTTCACCTGAAGTCCCTGAATATCAGTTAACCTCCATTTTTCTGGATGGATAATTAACACTTGTCCATCAGTTTTCTTGCATTAAAGGAAATAATAATTAGCAAATTTATTCATTAGGGTTAAGTTTCACCTTTATGTTGTCACTACAATGCATATATATAATGTGTCCATATCAGATAATTATATCTGTTCACTATGTTAGTTCAGAAGAGATGACATAATTAACAAAGATGGTATATATAAAAAATTCGTATTTATCTTCTGTTGCAGAGCCTACTCTAAAATTTATCTTCTGTCGCAGAACCTATTCTAAAATATTTCCCCAAGTTTCAGTTTTTAGCAAGTTACAATTAACAAGATACCTTTAACAAAAATGATAATGATAGACAATCATTCACTGATTAATATTTTTTGAGGGCTTCCCTGGTGGCGCAGTGGTTAAGAATCCGCCTGCCAATGCAGGGGACATGGGTTCGAGCCTTGGTCCAGGAAGATCCCACATGCTGCAGAGCAACTAAGCCTGTGCGCCACAACTACTGAGCCTGCGCTCTAGAGCCCGTGAGCCACAACTACTGAAGGCCCTGCGCCTAGAGCCCGCGCTCTGCAACAAGAGAAGCCACCGCAATGAGAAGCCTGCACACCACAATGAAGAATAGCCCCTGCTCAACGCAACTAGAGAAAGCCCGTATGCAGCAATGAAGACCCAACACAGCCAAAATCAATAAATAAAATAAGTAAATTTTTAAAAATATATATTTTTTGAGTGCCTGGCACTCTCCAGATTTTGCCTGCAGTTCTGAAAGCTTAGGTTCATGGGTTTAAATGATCACTTTTGATCAAGTAAACATGGCCATGATTAATGAATAATTTTCTTAGGCTAATAATCCAGGTTCAGTATTAAGAATAAATGAATGTACAAAATTACCCGAAAGCCTTTTATGGAACAAAGATGGAAATGAATGAGTGAATAAAATGAATGAATAAAGGAAATTTTTCAACACAAGAGACAAAGTTGCCATGGGCAGCATCAATGCCATCAACAGCATAAAATTATTTTGCATTTATGCACTTTAAAATCCTGGGCAGTTGCAAAATAATCATTCTTTTTCTAGAGCTAACATATACCTGAAATAATATTTAACACCAATATGGGCTGATTAGATAAGTGTTATTTTGCAATTATTATTTAGGTTTTTATTGTAAGTCAGCTCTCATCACATGTTTATTCAATTTTATTCTGGTTATCTATAATTTCTATTTATATAAAATCATACTTTAAAATGAACACCCTGATGCAATTTTTAAATTTAATCCAAGCAAGAGTAGACCAAGTAACACATCAACTCCTTTTACAAACTCCCAGAAGCAGGCTTTGATTCACATTCCTGCTACAGCTGACATAAATCTCCTGGGCCTACAGAAGGGCCAGATGCTCAGTGAAGAAGTCTTTTACAAGGTCTGCTCCATAGTCTGCAGTTTAGATGTAAAATGAAGATCAGGAGAAGAACACTTCCTCAAGTTGAAAAACTATAATGTAACTTTATACCTGCTTCGAAAGACATTACTCATTTTTACCTTGAGAATACATGAGCTATCTCACCTGACATTATGAAAGGCACTGTATAAATATTGACGGCAAATGAGGCTAACTTTATCCCTACAACTGTATCATGGTTCCCAAACTGAATAAGAGACATATGCATCTTTTAAAAGGGGTCCTTGTAAATAACAACATGCCCCTCTTTGCCAAGGTTCACTCTCTCCTCTGTGCACATTTGCTGATTGCATCGATGTGAGAGGCAACTGTGGGCACTGGAAATGGAGGAATGGTCCCCCAAAGGCCAGTGCAGTGGTGGTAGAGAGCTGGTGATTCAGAGACTGGGCGGCAGCTTGCTTTAACTTTGGTTTCCACTGGAGGTGATTCTCATAGATACTGACGTGAGCAAAGACGGCAATGTCCTGTGTTTTCCCTTTTCCATCAAAGTGGCCCTGCCCAGAAATTCAGATGACATCTGCCTATTACATTTCCTGGAAAGCCACTAGAAGATCATTGCAAAATACAGGGCTGAATTAGAACAGCTAGGGATTAAATATCCTTGGGCACTTTCTTCACATGGTTAAACAATTTTAAATCATCTTTGATTGAATGCCACCCAAGCATTTATCAAGAGCTGATTACATTCAAGGAATTATCCTCATGTAACCTCTGAATACCAAATATCAACAAAAGAACGCCTTCAAATATGGAATGGCTGATCAAAATACAAATTCATTTAAGTTATGTCTCAACTAGAGAAAATAAGGCTTTGGATAGGTCTTCCCGCCAGAAGTCACAAATCACTCCAGCAATGCATTTTTCATCCAAGCAGTCAGCCATGATCACAAGTATACAGAATCTCCAGACATCATAAAGAAGTTATAGACAGGAGAGCTTCTTCTCTGCTGGATAACTTTACAATGGATGACGGGATAACTTGTGACTTTTTACTCTAAGAACCAAATTTAAATTTCTTGCAGTTAATCTACATGACTTGCATATAAAGACAGCCACGGATGTATTTGACTGAAAGGTATAGTTACAGTGTCTGTGGAAGAGTTCTACTCTTCAATGCATAGGTATAACTGCAGGGTTATATAATTGAATTGAGAGATGTTTCAGGGAAGAAATGTTTGAATAAAATATTGCTTGCAGTTGAATTTATTATATTCACCAAGAAAATGACATTGCTGAACAGCAAGCAGCAAAAATGGTGGTTTTAAAACTGGATCAAAGGATATAATAATCAAATGTTGCATTTGCTATTAATTTTCTTTCTTCTCCACCTCCCTTTCCCTTTTAAATTTGAACATTCTTTGGAAACATCTAACACTTATATTTTAAATTATTTTTACTGTACAGACGGGGATTTTAGAAAAGTTTAGTTTATAAAGCTTCTATTTCCATTATTTCTCAAATTTGCATTAATGATAGTTTTCAACTCTCTCCAAAGCTATAGTACATGAAGTATCTCAGCAGCAGACGTAATTGGGAATAAATGAGCTCATAGTTATATCTGTTATTACTTTCATACTCCTTTAGCTGCCAGAATGTTCTGGCACCAATAACCAGTTTAGTGGGCTTGCCTCACTGCACAGTGCATAAATCACTACCGATTTAACCGAGCAATTTAGCCTTTGTATTCAGGACTCAGTACAAACACACACACACACAAATTATGTTTTGTGGAAATTTAAGAACAGTATTTAATAAAACATTGATATCACATGGTTAGTCTTTAAAGTGGGTTTTGGTCCTGTCCTCCACATTAGCACTGAAAACCATTTCTGTATTTTTTCACTTCTAAAAATATCACAAGGTAGCTGTATTTTGGAGAATGGTTAAGTGATTTAACAGATAAGTATAATCTATTTGTTTTAACTGAAGCTATAAGTACTTCAGTTGGGTAAATAAATAGACCCTTGTTTTCTGAATCTATCTGTAGCATCAAGTATAACTTTGACCTCTAGAAGGAAATAATTGCTCTCTGACACATTAATCCAGGAAGCTGCACTACCTCCCTTTGAGAGCAGATAACAGTACTGTCCAGAATAATCAAGCAAGATCTTGAAAAGACAAATCCCAAGGAGAGGATGAAAATGACAAGAACTGCAAGCTTTCCCATGCTACAACTGCAGCTCACATCTGTCCTGCAGACATGACAAAGATATGAATAACAAACAAAGCAGTGAACAAAGCATGAAAATCTAAAGAAAACCAAATCACAAAGAGCTTTCTTTTCATATGATTTTCCTTTAGGAAATACATAAAAACTATCACACAAAAAAGCATATCATTTCTACCAGTCATTTCTACTGGGGTTGGGGGATGTGGTGCTTAAATAAAGAAAAAACAAAACAAAACTTAAAAACAATTACTTGGACTATCTAGGAGCTTCAGTTTCCCATCAAGATGGTGAACTATTATAGGTTAAATAAGATTAAAGTATGAATTTAACTAAAGAACAAATGAAAACTTGTGTGAAAATGATTTTGAAAGATATTTTGAACTGGCTTGGCCAGTGGTGGCAGTGGGCAGGGATTGCTGGAGTTTGAGGAGGGTGTTGCCAGAGGTTTCTTTGAGAGGACAGTTTGGAGGAAAGCATTTTTGTTTCCCTCCTGCCTCCCCCTGTGGTTCCCTAGGACATTCACTGCTGCTCCTTTCTTGTTAAGGATGTGAAGCCCACCCCAGGATTCAGGTTGCTGAATGTCCCGCTCAGATGAGGAGGTGATGAGACGTGTGGGATTACATCACATCTGGCATTCACTCCTCTACCCTATTCTCTCTCAAACCCCAAGTTTGATGGATTATAATGAAGGGGAGTGCCTCCTCCCAGGGCTTTTCTATCTAAGAGGATAGGGAGTGAGATTCTGACCAAGGAAGTCACCTGATACCGTAGTAGCAGAGAGAAGTGATCAAAAGTGGTTTTACAATGCCTGGAACTCATCCTCATACCTCTTTTGGATTTACCTGGCCTTCCCCCAATATGATAATGGTGAGAATAAATAGTATCTGCAGGATAACTTAAGCTCAAAGGACAAAATAGGGGACAAATGAAAAGTATAGGCACCTGGAAAGAAAAGCAACAAACTAAATGCCATATATCACGCTCCTAAAACTAAAGGACAAGGGGTTCTGTGGCAATGGATAGCACATTGGACTTCTAAAACCAATGGGCTAGGAATTTAAAATAAGCATGATTAATATACTCATACTAGAAATAATGGAAGATAGTAGCAAAATGAAATATTAAAGAAGATCATTAAAAAGAACCAAGAGGAAAAATAGTAAGAAATCAATAGATATAAGTAAAAATGTGCATAGTTCTCAAGTTAAGGGGTATCGGCACATGAAGGAAGGGGTCAAAATCTGGACAACAGAAGAAAGAAAGAAGAAACAGTGAGCAAAAATATTCCAAGAAATAATGGAAACAAATTTCCCAGAATTAAAGAGTAAAGACTTCAGGCCCAAACTGGAAACACAAATAAGAAAAGAAACAAGTCCAGGGGGATGTTGTGAACAGTTTAGGGGATGTGAGGGTGATAAATCCCTTGATAAAGTTTGGTTAGGTTTGGTTTTATAAGAAAACAAAACAAAACAAAAAGTGATTATTTCAACCAGAATTAAAAATCTACGCTGTAGATCTACACTGCAATGTGGGGAAGTAGTGTAGAGAGCAAAGGATATTAGTCTTAAGGGGGCAGAGTGGGAGATATTAAAAATTTAAGAACTTAATAGGAGAAAATAAACATGAATGTATGTCTTAAATGAAGGATATCCACTGCATGTTATATTAAGAATGTATAACTTTTAAGCTGACAGAAGAAAATTCAATCTTTACAGTGAAAAGCAGGAAAAGATATTTTAAATAAAACAAAAAGAATGCATTGAAAAATTTAAAAAATAAGATGGTAGTCACAATCTAGGCACATAAGTTAAAAATCATAAATTAGGGCTTCCCTGGTGGCGCAGTGGTTGAGAGTCCGCCTGCCGATGCAGGGGACGCGGGTTCGTGCCCTGGTCCAGGAAGATCCCACATGCTGCGGAGCGGCTGGGCCCATGAGCCACGGCTGCTGAGCCTGCGCGTCCGGAGCCTGTGTTCCACAACGGGAGAGGCCACAGCAGTGAGAGGCCTGGGTACCGCAAAAAAAAAAACAAAAAAAAAAATCATAAATTAAAAACGAAGATTCTCAGATTGGATGAAAACAATCAATTCCAAAACTATATTGACTATTTAAAAATACATTTACTACAAAGACATGTAGAAAGGGTAAAATTAAAAATACATATGGTAAAACAAAAATATGAACTAAAAGAAAACTCACAGCTGACGAAAATAGAAATTAAAGCAGTAGTATCCTAAGACAAAAGAAAGCTAATATATACTGGTTAAAGGAACTATGGAGAAAGAAGTTGTACCCATCATAAATAACAGGTAGCAAACAACATAACTTCAAAATAGTCAACCCACTGAATGGCAGGGAGAAACAGACCAACAACTGTAGTTGGAGATTTTAATACATTCCACTTAGCAACTATCAGATCAAGAGGAAAACAAATAGGTATCTGCAAAATATGATTAATAAGAGAGCCTTTAACTATTAATATATACAGAATTTCTATACCCATGTAGAGTTTTTCTTTTCAAGCACCCATGGAAGTTTTTTTTTTAATAGAAAGATTATTAATAAAAGAAAGCCTGGATAAATGCCAAGACAGCAGTAGCATACAGGATTTGTCCTCTGATAATAATGCAATATATTAGAAATTCATAACAAAAGGATAGCTGAAAAAGAATCCTTTATTTATAAATGGAATAATATGTTATTAAATACCTTGAGTTAAACAAGGCAATCATAAAGAATAATAAAAAATAATTAGAATTAAATAATTCAAAATTTATGGGACATGACTAAAGCAGGACATAAAAGGAACATATAGATTTAGCCATTTTTACTAGGAAACAAAAAATGTTAAGCATAAAGGAGGCAAACATTCAAATAAAGAAACTATAAAGAAACAATAGAGCAAACAAACAAAACACTAGAAACCAAGAAATGACACAAATAAGGGCATAAATCTGTGAAACTGGGAACAACAACTTCAAAATGATGAAAAAGATTAACAAAATAAAAAACTAGTTTCTTTAAAAAGATTTAACCAACTCTAAAAAAAAAAAACTTCTGGCAATTCTAATCAAAAAATTAAAAAAAACACATATCTACAAAGGATAAATTTAAAAAGATGAAATAGCTATAGACACAACAGATACAAAAATCAAAACATTATAATCAACTATACACTAAAGAATTTGAAAATTTGACGAAATTGGTAACTCCCCCCAAAATTGCCAAATTGTACAAGAAGAAATTGAGAACTTAAAATCAAAATGTTTTAATAAGTTGAAATGTCAATGCTATTTTAAAAAACCTCCAAATCTATTTTTTTCAAGAGACTTGTACCAAATTCCTGAGGGTAAGCTAATTTCTATCTTATATAAGTTGCTCCAAAAAACTGAAAAAAAGTGAAAGTTATCCAGCTTAATTTTATGAAGCTACAATAATCTCAACTGTAAAAACCAAGTATGAGAAATATAAGAAAATATAAATCCACATAATTTATGATCAAAGGTATAAAAATTGTAAATAAATCCAACAGAGTATTGAAAATAGCACAAACTTATCAAGTAGGTTTTATCTCCTTTATGCAAGGAGGTTTTATTAAGAGAAAATCTAGCAATATAATACACATAAACTTGAGGAGGAAAAAAAATCATGATTATCTCAAAATGCAGAGAAAAAGTGTTGGTGAAGTTCAAAATCATTTCACGATGAAGATTTCCAGCAAACTAAAAATAAAAGAGAATTTCCTTGACTTGGTAAAGTTTATAAATCCATATGTCTTTGAGTTATATTGTAAAAAGATTTATAAATGAAATCATATGATGTCTTGTATTTGTTTCAAAATAAATTAGTGCTAGGGAAAGGGAGTAGAGAGGGTACAGATGAAACAAGACTACCTATAAATTGTAACGGCCGAAATGTAATGATAGATCCATTGTACTTAATTAAATTATTCTCACTGCTTTGGCAGACATTGCAAAGATTACATACCAAAAACCTACTGCGAGCATTTTACTTAACGGAGAAACTTGAGACGTGCCCATCTTAAAAGATGTTCAACTCAAGAACATCCACTATCAGTTCTACCTTTAAAGATTCTTGGCAACATTAGTCAAGGAAAAGAAAAAAAAAAAAAGAAGGAAGTAGAAAAGAAGATAGCCAAGAATTAAAAGGAAAGAGATTAACATGACCTTATTTGCAGATAAAACACCTAGTAAAACCAATGATACTAATAGTTAAATTATTGGAACAAGTTTATCAAATAGAAATTCCACTTTAAAAATAGTATTTCTTGAAGATGGCAGGCTAGAAGAACATGGAATTCACATCTCTGCACAACTAGGCACCTACCAGGCATCACTGGGGGACTACGGACACCAAAGGGGATGGGAGGAACTGCCAATGACCAGCTTGCAGGAGGTCGGGCCCAAGCTCCTGTGGTGGGAGCTCTGAGTCCAAACCACTGGACTAAGAGAGAACCTCAGACCCCAGGTTAATTGGAGTGAGGCTTCCCAGAGGTCCTAATCTCAGCACCAAGACCAGGCTCTATCCAACTGCCTGAAAACTCCAGTTTTGGGCACCTCAGGCTAAACAACCAGTAAGACAGGAATATAGACCCACCCATCAAAAAAAAAAAAAAAAAAAAAAAAAGAAATGACAAAAGAATATGTTACAGATGAAGGAGCAAGGTAAAAACCTACAAGACCAAATAAATGAAGACGAAATAGGCAAACTACCTGAAAAAGAATTCAGAGTAATGATAGTAAAGATGATCGAAAATCTTGGAAACAGAATGGAGAAAATACAAGAAACATTTAACAAAGATCTAGAAGAACTAAAGAGCAAACAAACAATGATGAACAAAAAAATAACTGAAATTAAAAATACTTTAGAAGGAATCAATAGCAGAATAACTGAGGCAGAAGAACAGATAAGTGAGTTGGAAGATAAAATGATGGAAATAACTGCCAGGGAGCAGAATAAAGAAAAAAGAATGAACAGAACTGAGGACAGTCTCAGAGGCTTCTGGGACAACATCAAATGCACCAACATTAGAATTATAGAGGTCCCAGAAGGAGAAGAGAAAAAGAAAACCTCTGAGAAAATATTTGAAGGGATTATAGTTGAAAACTTCCCTAACATGGGAAAGGAAATAGCCAATCAAGTCCAGGAAGCGCAGAGAGTCCCATAGAGGATAAACCCAAAGATAAACACACCGAGACACATACTAATCAAACTATCAAAAATTAAATACAAAGAAAAATATTAAAAGCAGCAAGAGAAAAGCAACAAAAAACATAGGACAGAATACCCATAAGGTCAGCAGCTGATCTTTCACTAGAAAATCTGCAAGCCAGAAGGCAGTGGCAGGACATATTTAAAGTGATGAAAGGGAAAAACCTACAACCAAGATTATTCTCCCCAGCAAGGATCTCATTCAGATTCGACAGAGAAATTAAAACCTTTACAGACAAGCAGAAGTTTAGAGAATTCAGTACCACCAGACCAGCTTTACAAAAATGCTAAAGGAACTTCTCTAGGCAGGAAACACAAGACAAGGAAAAGACCTACAATAAAAAACCCAAAACAATTAAGAAAATGGTAATAGGAACATACATATCGATAACTACCTTACAAGGAAATGGATTAAATGCTCCAACCAAAAGACACAAACTGGCTGAATGGATACAAAAACAAGACCCGTATACAGGCTGTGTACAAAGACCCACTTCAGACCTAGGGACACATACAGACTGAAAATGAGGGGATGGAAAAAGGTATTCCATGCAAATGGAAATTGAAAGAAAGCTGGAGTAGCAATTCTCATAGCAGACAAAATAGACTTTAAAATAAAGACTATTACAAGACACAAAGAAGGACACTACATAATGATGAAGGGATCAATCCAAGAGGATATAACAATCAAAAATATTTATGCACCCAACATAGGAGCACCTCAATACATAAGGCAAATGCTAACAGCCACAGAAGAGGAAATCGACAGTAACGCAATCATAGTAGGGGACTTTAACACCACACTTTCACCAGCAAACAGATCATCCAAAATGAAAATAAGTAAGGAAACACAAGCTTTAAATGACACATTAAACAAGATGGACTTAATTGATATTTATAGGACATTCCATCCAAAAACAACAGAATACACTTTCTTCTCAAGTGCTCACGGAACATTCTCCAGGATAGATCATATCTTGGGTCACAAATCAAGCCTTGGTAAATTTAAGAAAATTGAAATCATATCAAGTTTCTTTTCTGACCACAACACTATGAGACTAGATATCAATTACAGGAAAAAATCTGTAAAAAAGAAAAACACATGGAGGCTAAACAATATGCTACTAAATAACCAAGAGATCACTGAAGAAATCAAAGAGGAAATTAAAAAATACCTAGAAACAAATGACGATCGAAACACGACAGCCCAAAACCTATGGGATGCAGCAAAAGAAGTTCTAAGAGGGAAGTTTATAGTAATACATGCCTACCTCAAAAAACAAACATTTCAAATAAACAGCCTAAACTTACATCTAAAGCTATTAGAGAAAGAAGAACAAAAATATCCCAAAGTTAGCAGAAGGAAAGAAATCATAAAGAAAAGATCAGAAATAAATGAAAAAGAGATGAAGGAAACAATAGCAAAGATCAATAAAACTGAAAGGCGGTTCTTTGAGAAGATAAACAAAATTGATAAACCATTAGCCAGACTCATCAAGAAAAAAAGGGAGAAGACTCAAATCAATAGAATTAGAAATGAAAAAGGAGAAGTAACAACTGACCTTGCAGAAATACAAAGGATCATGAGAGATTACCACAGGCAACTATGTGCCAATAAATGGACACCCTGGAAGAAATGGACAAATTCTTACAAAAGCACAACATTCTGAGACTGAACCAGGAAGAAATAGAAAATATAAACGGACCAATCACAAGCACTGAAAATGAAACTGTTATTAAAAATCTTCCAACAAACAAAAGCCCAGGACCAGATGACCTCACAGGTGAATTCTATCAAACATTTAGAGAAGAGCTAACACCTATCCTTCACAAACTCTTCCAAAATATAGCAGAGGGAGGAACACTCCCAAACTCATTCTATGAGGCCACCATCACCCTGATACCAAAACCAGACAAAGATGCAACAAAGAAAGAAAACTACAGGCCAGTATCATTGATGAACATAGATGCAAAAATCCTCAACAAAATACTAGCAAACAGAATCCAACAGCACATTAAAAGGATCATACACCATGATCAAGTGGGGTTTATCCCAGGAATGCAAGGATTCTTCAATATATGCAAATCAATGTGACACACCATATTAACAAACTGAAGGATAAAAACCATATGATCATCTCAATAGATGCAGAAAAAGCTTTCGACAAAATTCAACACCCATTTATGATAAAAACTCTCCAGAAAGGGCGTAGAGGGAACCTACCTCAACATAATAAAGGCCATATATGACAAACCCACAGCCAACATCATTCTCAATGGTGAAAAAGTGAAACCATTTCCACTAAGATCAGGAACAAGACAAGGTTGCCCACTCTCAGCACTATTATTCAACATAGTTTTGGAAGTTTTAGCCACAGCAATCAGAGAAGAAAAAGAAATAAAAGGAATCCAAATCGGAAAAGAAGAAGTAAAACTGTCACTGTTGCAGATGACATGATACTATACATAGAGAATCCTAAAGATCCTACCAGAAAACTACTAGAGCTAATCAATGAATTTTGTAAAGTAGCAGGATACAAAATTAATGCACCGAAATCTGTTGCATTCCTATACACTAATGATGAAAACTCTGAAGGAACATTTATGGAAACACTCCCATTAACCACTGCAACAAAAAGAGTAGAATAGCTAGGAATAAACCTACCTAAGGAGACGAAAGACCCATATGAAATTAAAGATGATATAAACAGATAGAGAGATATACGATGTTCTTGGATTGGAAGAATCAAAATTGTGAAAATGACTATACTACCCAAAGCAATCTACAGATTCAGTGCAATCCCTATCAAACTACCAATGGCATTTTTCACAGAATTAGAACAAGAAACTTCACAATTTGTATGGACATACATAAGATCCCTAAGAGCCAAAGCACTCTTGAGAAAGAAAAACAGAGCTGGAGGAATCAGGCTCCCTGACTTTATTTTATACTACAAAGGTACAGTAATCAAGACAGTATGGTACCGGCACAAAAACAGAAATATAGATCACTCGAACAGCATAGAAAGCCCAGAGATAAACCTATGCACATATGGTCACCTTATCTTTGATAGTGGAGGCAAGAGTATACAATGGAGAAAAGACAGCCTCTTCAATAAGTGGTGCTGGGAAAACTGGACAGCTACATGTAAAAGAATGAACTTAGAACACTCCCTAACACCTTACACAAAAATAAACTAAAAATGGATTAGAGACCTAAATGTAAGGCCAGACACTATAAAACTCTTACAGGAAAACATAGGCAGGACACTCTATGGCATAAAGCACAGCAAGATCCTTTTTGACCTACCTCCTAGAGAAATGGAAATAAAAACAAAAATAAACAAATGGGATCTAATGAAACTTAAAAGCTTTTGCATAGCAAAGAAAACCATAAACAGGGTGAAAAGATAACCCTCAGAATGGGAGAAAACATTTGCAAACAAAGCAACTGACAAAAGATTAATCTCCAAAATATACAAGCAACTCATGCAGCTCAATATCAAAAAAACAAACAACCCAGTCCAAAAAATGGGAAGAAGACCTAAATGGACATTTCTCCAAAGAAGATATACAAATTGCCAACAAACACATGAAAGGATGCTCAACACCACTAATCATTAGAGAAATGCAAATCAAAACCACAGTGAGGTATCACCTCACACCAGTCAGAATGGCCATCATCCAAAAATCTACGAACAATAAATACTGGAGAGAGTGTGGAGAAAAGGGAACCCTCTTGCACTGTTGGTGGGAATGTAAATTGATACAGCCACTACTGTTCTCACTATGGAGAACAGTATGGAGGTTCCTTAAAAAACTAAAAATAGAACTACCATATGGCCCAGCAATCCCACTACTGGGCATATACCCTGAGAAAACCATAATTCAAAAAGAGTCATGTACCACAACGTTCATTGCAGCACTATTTACAGTAGCCAGGACATGGAAGCAGCTTAAGTGTCCATCCACAGATGAATGGATAAAGAAGATGTGGCACATATATACAATGGAATATTACTCAACCATAAAAAGAAATGAAATTGAGTTATTTGTAGTGAGCTGGATGGACCTAGAGTTTGTCATACAGAGTGAAGTAAGTCAGAAAGAGAAAAACAAATACTGTATGCTAACACATATATATGGAATCTAAAAAAGAAAATGGTTCTGATGAACCTAGGGGGAGGACAGGAATAAAGATGCAGAAGTAGAGAATGGACTTGAGGACATGGGGAAGGGGAAGGGTAAGCTGTGACGAAGTGAGAGAGTAGCAGTGCCATATATACACTAGCAAATGTAAAATAGATAGCTAGTGGGAAGCAGCCGCATAGCACAGGGAGACCAGCTCGGTGCTATGTGACCAGCTACAGGGGTGGGATAGGGAGGTTGGGAGGGAGACACAAGAGGGAGGGGATATGGGGATATATGTATATGTATAGCTGATTCACTTTGTCATACAGCAGAAACTAACACACCACTGTAAAGCAATTATACTCCAATAAAGATGTTAAAAAATAAATAAATAAATAAATAACAATATCAAAAAATACTCCCAGGAATCTTGAAATAAACTTAAGCAAAACCATATAAGATCTCTGTGGAGGAATAAAAATTAAACTCTAATAAAGGACAAATAAAATGACCTGAATAAATGGAGAGACAATATTATGAATAATCAACTCTTCAAAAATTAAGCTAAAAATTCAATATTATATTGAAATTCCAGTAGGATTTTTTTTTGAATTTTTGAATTTTATTTATTTTTTTAAACAGCACATTCTTATCAGTTATCTATTTTATACATATTAGTGTATATGTATCAATCCCAATCTCCCAATTCATTCCACCACCACCACCACCCCCGCCACTTTCCCCCCTTGGTGTGCATACGTTTGTTCTCTACATCTGTGTCTCTATTTCTGCCCTGCAAACCAGTTCATCTGTACCATTTTTCTAGGTTCCACATATATGCTTTAATATACAATATTTGTTTTTCTCTTTATGACTTAGTTCACTCTGTATGACAGTCTCTAGATCCATCCACGTCTCTACAGATGACCCAATTTCATTCCTTTTTATGGCTGAGTAATATTCCATTGCATATATGTACCACATCTTCTTTATCCATTCGTCTGTCGATGGGCATTTAGGTTGCTTCCATGACCTGGCTATTGTAAATAGTGCTACAATGAACACTGGGGTGCATGTGTCTTTTTGCATTATGGTTTTCTCTGGGTATATGCCTGGTAGTGGGATTGCTGGATCATATGGTAATTCTATATTTAGTGTTTGTTTTTTTTTTTTTGGCGGTACACGGGCCTCTCACTGTTGTGGCCTCTCCAGTTGCGGAGCACAGGCTCCGGACGCGCAGGCCCAGCGGCCATGGCTCACAGGCCCAGCCGCTCCGCGGCATGTGGGATCCTCCTGGACCAGGGCACGAACCCATGTCCCCTGCATCGGCAGGCGGACTCTCAACCACTGCGCCACCAGGGAAGCCCCTATGTTTAGTTTTTTAAGGAACCTCCATACTGTTCTCCAAAGTGGCTGTATCAATTTACATTCCCACCAACAGTGCAAGAGGGCTCCCTTTTCTCCACACCCTCTCCAGCATTTGTTGTTTGTAGATTTTCTGATGATGCCCACTCTAACTGGTGTGAGGTGATACCTCATTGTGGTTTTGATTTGCATTTCTCTAATAATTAGTGATGTTGAGCTGCTTTTCATGTGTCTCTTGGCCATCTGTATGCCTTCTTTGGAGAAATGTCTATTTAGGTCTCCTGCCCATTTTTTGATTGGGTTTTTGTTTTTTTTAACATTGAGCTGCATGAGCTGTTCATATATTTTGGAGATTAATCCTTTGTCCGTTGATTCATTTGCAAATATTTTCTCCCATTCTGAGGGCTGTCTTTTCGTCTTGTTTGTAGTTTTCTTTGCTTTGCAAAACTTTTTAAGTTTCATTAGGTCCCATTTGTTTATTTTTGTTTTTATTTCCATTACTCTAGGAGGTGGATCCAGTAGGAGTTTAAAAGTATAATTGATATTCTAAAATGTTTATGAGGAAATAAATGCCCACCACATAGTTAACAATCTTGAAAAGAAGAAGTAGACAAGAGGTACCTCCCGTGTCAGGCATGAAGACATACTTATACTGCCAAAATATTAAAAAAGAGTGGGCCAACTGGAACCGAACAGAGACATCAGAGGCGGCTCCATATACATATGGAAAGTTGTACAACAAAAGTGATGTCAGATTCATAGGAAATGATGAGTTTTTAGCCCGTGAGAATGGAATATTTAGGAAAAAAGAAGAAAACTGGATCAGAGGTGATCTCTAGTTGAATTAAATATTTACATGTCCAGGGAAAATTATAAAGGTAATAGAAAAAAATGGAGAAGCACACCTTTGTGACTTAGAGATAAGAAAGGATTTCTGAAACTAAATCCCCAAAGAGGAAGCATATGGAAAAATTAATTTGATTAATGAATTGAAGATTTCTAATCAAAAAATAACACTGTGATAAAGTTAACAGAGAGAGGGCAAATTGAGCTATTTGCAAGATCAAGATAACACTTTTCACCTGTCACAGCTGGAAACGGTCAAATGTTGGCCTATGTGGGGGTACAGAAATTGATACAGGCATTTTGGAGGGCGAGCTGGCATTATTTAATTCTATCAAATGAACCTATATCTTATGCCCCAGCCATCCCAGTCCTGGGTATACACTCTTCAGAAAATCATATGCAGGTTCATAAAGAGTCAGATACAAGGATTTGTGCATTTGAAGTACTGTTTGCTTTAGCCAAGAGCTGGAGCAATCCAGATCTCTATCACTGGAGCAGTGGGGAGGTAAACTATAATGGAAAACACATCACTAATACTGCAAATCAGTGAAAAACTAACAGAAGATATACACATAGCAACGTGGAAGGTTTCTTCCTAAAAATATGTAGTGCTGCATTTTAAAAAAGAGTCAGAGGGACTTCAAAAAAAAAAAAAAAATATATATATATATATATATATAGTAAAAGAAAAAGGAAAAACTATATAATACAGTTTATATGCTAAAGATACTTGCATGCATAACAAAATAAAAATGCTTATTTTACAAGAATATGCACAAAAAACACACACATTAAATCATTATAATGATGGCCTTTGAGAGGAAGGATAATTAAGTGGGAAACAGCGATAAAATGTATTAAATAAAAAAGATAAAATAGGAGAGGAGGCTTGCACACACAGATGTTGCAAGTTCTACGAGGACAGGGATTTGGATCTCTGCTCAACAAACATTTGTCGAATACATGAATGTGACATGAATAGAGGATTATGATTCTTGTATCTCTCTATATCTGATTTCTAATTATTTGGTTGAATCATATGAAACTGTAAGTTTTTGTAGGTCAAAACTGGCCAATTGTCAGCAATTGCATACAATTCAACTTAACAGAAAAAGGCAACTGGGGAATAATTAAAGGTTCTTAGGGAAATATAAACAGCCACTGTGAAGACTTGTGGGAGATAACATGAAAGACAAATCAAATTAGATTCCACTTTTTCCTGATCAAAAACCACTTAATACTGATATAATTGAGATGAGATGATTGTCTTTAAAATAAACCACCCTTAAGACCTAAGTCATCAACACCATTTCCTTAAAATATCAGTTACCTAGTTTACTAAGTAATGTAACATCTGCATCTTTTGTCATGCTTATCTGTTTTTTAACTGACAATTTTTAAACATAACATTTAAAAATTTTTCACTGTTGGAAGATTTTCCAAAACTTAAAGTGCAGTTTATGTAAGAAAAATTCTGAAAAGTATCAAGTACAGTCACTTTTAAATCTCTCAAAACTATAAAAGGCACTTGTGCCTTTTTTTTATGATTAAAATACAAAAACCTGTACATATTTAATGCATACAATTTGATGAGTTTAGAGATAAGTATACGCCCATGAAACCATCACTACAATCAAGTCATAAACGTATCTATCCCTTTCAAAAGTTTCCACCCACCCTATTTATTTATTTATTTAGTGATAAGAACATAAAATCTATCCTCTTAGCAAATCTCAGTATTATTAACTATAGGCGCTATACTGTAAGTCGATCTCCAGGACTTATTCATCTAGCATAAGTGAAACTTTAGACCCTTAGACTAACACCTCCCTATTTCCCTCTTTCCCCAGCCCCTGGTAACTACCATTCTATTCTCCGCTTCTGTGAGTTTGACTAGTTTAGATTCCTTCTATAAGAGGGATCGGGTAGTATTTGTTCTTTGAAGGCATCTTTGATCTTACAGAAATAATTGTTCAGAAAACAGATAAGAGGAAGTGGAAAGAAACTGAAAGAATGCATGTGTGCACTTCCCCTTAACTACACTCTGAAAAATTATTTCTGTAAAATCAGAAACTCCTTAAAATGTATCACGTATATTCTCACTAGACCTTATTTTTGAATGAGCTAACCTGAATTACCTCTTATAACTAAACTTTTTGGAGGTTATTATTAAGTTCTACCTTGAAAACTTTCTCATCATGCTTTATGTCATGGCTACTATGTCAGGCACCCTTGAGAGCGTTGTTTTTTACTCAGCAAATATTCCATATTGAATGGTGAAATGAAAGAGGCATTATGCTTCCTAAAAATGAAGCAAAAAGCATAAGGGCAAAATTATATTTTCCTCTGTTGCACTGACTACATTTTTCTTGAATGAGTGGAAAGTCAAGAAAAACAGACCACAGCTGAGAACTAGTTCTACAATGGGTCAAAGAACTGAACTAAAAAGATGAATTGAGAGAAAAAGAAGATGTAGCCTTTGTGATCCCTAGTGAATTAAGCTGTTTCCAGTTCATTTTTGAACCTGCACCTATTAAATGAAAATCTCTGCTTGCAGCAATAAAACGATACAATCTTTGCTCCTTGGGATTTGATAATCATAAAGGTCGGAGAAAGGCAGCCCAACTCACTTTACTTATCTCCAGTATACTTTGTGGGAAATAACTGCAACAATGGAAATTTTACCTTGACAGTGAAGCGTTTTTTCTTTGGTGGATTCCAAACCGTGCCAGTCGAATGAATGAATGCACGCAGAGGAGTTAAGGATGTCACCAGCACATATGCTTTAAGAATTACGGATAAATCTTTGGCTCTCAAGAGTGTTTCTTGTGGAGCTAGGACTGTGGTTTGATTCCTAAAAAATTAAAAATATAATTAAAGCTCCATAATTTGGGGTATGTAATTTATAAATTGCCTCAGAGCTTTGTACACCCCATCTCTCTTTCACTGGACCCCAGCTTTCAGTGTATGGGTTGCCTTAAACGATGTCTAAAATTGTACCTAAAATGAGGCTTAAAGATCTAAAAAATTTAAATTAGTCACATCTGGTACCATCCCAACAAAAGTGATACATATAAAAGTTTAGGATACCCCTGAAATTTTCCGGTTCTGCCCTTTCCTACCTTTGCTCTATCTTATCCTCCACAAGAAAAGATACTGTTTCTCAATAGTGGACAGGCAGGTCACCAAAAATATGCCAAAATACTTTCCCCACTAATTTGATTCTACCTAATAACCTGCACCACAGATAATTAAGGGTTAATTTAAGGGATGAAGTATTAGGAAACACTTCAGTCTAAAAAAGGAAAAATAACACTAGTTAAATATTTTGTGATAAAACAAACATAATTTCATTATAAATGATACCAAAATGTATAACTATTTTCTTTTCTGCATCATATTTCTATATTTCAAATATCTAAGTTTGATCAATGAAAAGAGTGTGCTGTTTCATCTTTTGAAGTCTAGGTAAGCAGAAATGCATATGATTCTTCAATAAAAACTATTAACTGTGGAATACTACCTAATAATTATAAAATTACATGGGGCAAACTATTTTGTGTGTTGGATAAGATAATTAAAATCTCTTAATTTTTCACTATAATTTACCTACATGACAAAATCCTTTCCCTGAAGGTAACTTGAATAACTTGGTACCCTACAGTTGCTTTCTCAGAGCCATAAAAAAATAATAATAGAAAAAAATCATTCAGCCATACTCGTAGACCAAGGCATGTTATTTGAGTATAAAATGGAAGTTAAAATTTTAGTTTCACATGGCCAAGGTTTTAAATTCAATTTCCATTAATGTAACTTCCTGGATAAGAGTCCTATTTACCCAAATGTTTATTCTATGGCAAGAGAGATTTGAATTAGTGTAGCAGAAAATCGATGGTGGCATTATTTATTAAGAAGAGATAGCCTAAAATTTGTATAACAGAACCTAATAATTCAAACATGTAAAACCCCCAGATGTGTTTGGTGCTTTTCTCTTATTAGCTATCTCTTAAAATGCACGCTTGACATAACAATTCAAGATGATTAGCTTACAGCTGTTCACGTCTCCAGTCCCCTGGTTTCCACATATATGACTTCACTGTTTTTAAAAGGTGACTTGAATTACTCAGCTTTAATTGTATGCTCTGATCCAGACACACTGAGGGGCTCACCGGAAGTTGCAATTCTGAAAAGATTCAACAGGGCAAAAAACAGTCATTCTATTGTTTCCTTTTGGAATGGCTTCCATAATAGAGTCTGCTATGTTAAACTACTGGTTCCAAGGGAAATAGGCCGCAAATTCTCTCCCCATTCTGAACCAAGGTTCAATCCCTCAAGCATGAAGGCATGTTTAGAGGGGCATTTGCTTTGTAGTATGTTATCTTACCACAGACTAGAAAAACAATTATAATAACTGATTTCAAAATTTTTTCTCAGAAGGTGAAGTAGATTTGATGTCTCCTTCTGTCCCACACCAAGAGGGTCTTTCTTCCATACAGCTAGGAGATGCTCTCTCGATTAGGGGACGGTGGCTGCAGGAGTTGACTTCTGTTTGCGATGAGAATTTTATATAGATAACTTGAGTTGATTTCCTGACAATACAGTCCTTCACGTGCTAGAGTTTGTCATGCTTCATGACCTTGGTAACCTCAACCAGAGTGCTTCATTATTTTGTAAAATATTATTTAGTGGGTTTTTGAAGTGTGTAAAAGTAAAGACCAACAATAATGACTTATTTCCGAACACTCATATTGATACTTTTAAAAAATAGGTGTATGTACAAGGTTAGAAAAATCAAAGTGTAATCATTGCATAAAGTTTCCACCAACTAACCAATCAATCAACTGTTTACTTACTGAGCACTCAGTAAATGCAAGTCATAAATGCCCTCCTTTCTGCTCTTTTTCAGTGGAAGTGTCAAAGTCATGCAATTCTACAAAAACAATTTTCCCCATGGACTCCTCTATGTTTTAACCATGTCAACGTAAAAACCTTGAATTTTGCTCATTTTCCTTGGTAATAAAAGCTATGTCTAGACTCCTACTTCAATTTCTTGCCCCTATGATTTCACTGCAATGATCAAGCAGCATGAAAGACTGTTTTATTACTTTATGGCAACTTAATTTTGCTTTGATGTTTTTCTACATGAATTTTCCAGGGGAAGAGAAAAGGAAAAGAAAAAATACTTGGCTACTTCAGCAAGCCCAAAGATGAATAATTTGGTATAAATTAATAAGCATCATTAATAACAATTTGAAACACAACCTCCCACAAACATTAGTACCTAGAGTGCAACAAATATGATAATAGAATAGCTGTCTAAGCCCACTCACTGCAAAAATAAGTTAATCACTTTATTAATATTAAACTTTTTCTCAGGAACATTTTCTGGAGTAAACCATGAAATGTTATTGATATCATTTACATCAGAATAATAAATGACTTACTAGAAATTTGTAACAGTGATTCCAAATTCTTTTTTAAGTATATTCAAGTCAATCTCAATTTAAATGTAAGACACAAACACTGAGAGTCATTGAGCCTATTTTAAGTGAAAACACGCATGAACATAGCTCTTCTTTAATGGCACCTTCACGAACCAACTCTGTTTTCAATTTTCACTCTATATTTTTTGTATAATAAAAGGTACATGGTATCACCTTCAATTTCCTTCTCTACTTCTATAGTATTTACAAATAAACATTATATGTGAACCAGTACATATTTAAAATAACAATATTTTCATAATATCTGACTCCAAGAGTGAGACAAATATAGAACATTCAGAGACTAGAGACAATTGCCAAAATGAAATCTAATGAGGGCCAGAGATCCCAATGCCAGAAATAGGTCAAAAACATGGAAATATGTCAGAAAAGATTTTTGGTTATGACACTGAGCAAACATGTTCCTACGGAACCATTTTGTCCTCAGGTTCTTTCCCTCCAATTGACCAGTGATATGACTGGAGTCTGCGGATGTCAGTTTCGGCTGAGCGACACAGGAATCTACTCCTCATAGACGAGGGCACCAAGGGCAAGTCAGAAGCCAAGCAGAGCCTGACAAAAGAGTTTCTGAATTGGTGCTTCAGTTTCATCTTGAGCTGGGTAAGCCCATCAGTAGCCAGGTACGTTTGGCCTATTTTGTATCTTGTAAATGACTAAAGAATTAACCAACTAACTGAGCCAAGGGAGGGAAGGGTCTTCATATCTGAAGTGTTAAATAACTGTTGGTCTTTAAAGATGTTAATAAGGTGATTAAACTCTTAAATTTTTTCCCCCCAAACTCTCTACTCTGGGTAGAATTTATGCCAGGACATTAAATTCAAATAAATATTTTCTATAAGAATATTCTTCATATCTTCTTCATACATCTCTCATCTTTTGTACTGCCAAGTTACTTTTAGCATATGTGTTCATATGCGTATACATATGTATATATATAAATTACCTAATTTATATATAATTTATTTAATATATTATATAAACATATATTTATATTATATACATATATTATTTTCCAGAGATTTAACACACTCTAACTCAAGCTACAGAGTTTTTTGTTTTGGGGTTTTATTTTGAATTTTATTTATTTTTTTATACAGCAAGCTCTTATTAGTTATCCATTTTATACATATTAGTGTAAATATGTCAATCCCAATCTTCCAATTCATCACACCACCACCCCTTGACATCAGCATTTTATCTCAGTTAACACCACTTGTTTGCATGTCCTTGCAATCCCAGACTGTACTTCCGGGTCTAAGCTGCTACTTAGATGCCTTAAAATAGGTGGGTGGTGGATAATGTCATTTATATCTTGCTATTTCTTACAAAATACACTAAATGTCTTAGGGAAAATAATTCTCTGGTATCCAATAATATCTCAGTCATTTTCAATAACTTAGGGATGTGCAGTCACTGCTTTAAAAAATTCTGTGAGCTGCGGCATCACTCAGGGGTTCAAAGTCATGAGTTAACAATCAAGCTCTCTGCTAGAGTTTGACTCTGTAGACCCAGCCAATGGAAGCTGAATCAAAAGCTTGGATTGTAAGTAGTGGAAAAAATTCAAGCTAGTTTTAAGTCAAAAGGGGAAAAGGCTAAGTAACAGTGAAAAATTATCAAAGTAGAGGTTTTCTGCTCCTTTGGTCCTCTTTTCCTCTCTAAGAAAGAATGATACATGCTTATATGGGAACCAAATCTTTATAATGTTGTTTGAGGTATGGGAAAAAATAAATTTATTTTTAAATCTATATAAATGAGTTAGAGAGGAAAGTGGACAAAGAGACCATTGAGGAGAGCGGATGTGCAGGATGGTGTTTTGGTGAGCTGAGGGGGTTGCCTAGGGGAAAAAGGGGGTTGTAAGAGTAGAATTTAGCAGAAATTTCATTGTGTGTTGAATAAGGCTAATTGCCCCTTGGCTGCCATATTGTCCCCAGCTCTACTCTCAAAAACAAAGAAACAAAAAAACTATTAAAAAATTTAAACTACTCCTCAAGTCTTATTTACCAGTAAGTCATGCTGTTATTGGAGGGGGCGTTTTAATTAATTTATTTGTTTGCTTAACACAACCTAATGCTCAGCATTCTCTCGGAGGGGCCTTTTTTTGTGTGTGGTACGCGGGCCTCTCACCGCTGTGGCCTCTCCCGCTGCGGAGCACAGGCTCCGGACGCGCAGGCTCCGGACGCGCAGGCTCAGCGGCCATGGCTCACGGACCCAGCCGCTCCGCGGCACGTGGGATCCTCCCAGACCGGGGCACGAACCCGTGTCCCCTGCATCGGCAGGCGGACTCTCAACCACTGCGCCACCAGGGAAGCCCTCGGAGAGGCCATTTTTGCCTAAGCTCCCTGCCACACCTGGCTCAATCCCCTGGGGCCAAGGTCAGGTCCCTTGGGCCACTTGGCTGCTGGGGCGTATAGCTATGAGGAAGAGGCAGGGCGAGGGGGGGTGATACAGACACAGGCAGGTGAGCAAAATCTGATTTAGAGAAAAGTACATTAAGTTTCTATTAGAAGGGCTGTGCATTCAATTTCATGGATCTAGAGTGAAAAGTGACAACGGCTCATGGCCGCCATTATCCATGGAATGATTTGCGATTCACGTTTTCAGCTCGCTGCCTCACAACTACTCACCTGGCCTCCAACTCACCACTACAGCTGATTTCTCTGAGAATGTTGCTCTTTACTCAGCATTTTCTTCGGTCCCCCAAATCTGGCTTTTATTTACCAAATCACTTAAACCATTCACAGAATCCATTAGTTCCAGGGGCTTGAGGTGACATTGGGGCATGACTAGAAATTTTCCAAATTGACATGAGTCTCTAGGATTTGGGGTTGTTTTTCAGTTTTGCTTCCCTCATGATCTATATTCTACATAATTAAGGGCTTTTCACCCACGAATGGCTTAAACCGTTGTTTCAATGGCTTACAAACAGCAAAATACCCTATTAAAATCTGTCCAAAAGGTAAAATTTCTCTTAATTAAAAGCTCAGAGTACACCTGGCACATTGTTTTGCTCGTGGCACAGCCCGTGTAGATTTACCAATAACTCATGTAACTGGAAAATTTTAAATATCACTTTGCCGGTGGTATATTTGCTTTTCGTAGTCCTCTTTGAATATAGTTTAAAGTTCTTTCTCTTAAATGACACAAGCTCTTCTAAAATTGGCTGCTGAATGACCTACACAGGACTGAGAGAAGGAATCTAGAAACAGAAACATTACAAAATACTGAACCGAAAAGATAAATTAGGCATAATCAGTTTACTTAACCACGTAATCTTTCTCTTTTTCTTAATTCTGTATTTAGATACAAAGCAAACATTCCCGCTTCTGCAATATTTGGAACACAAGAATATAAATAGCTATGGCTTTATATCTGAAGGATAAATGCAGTCCTATTTCCATATGCTCAACAGAAATATTTCAGGTCCAGTCGTGACATTGTTAGAACTCAATGATATTAAACACGACTATCCCAACCCCCTCAACTAGGAAAAGACAAGACACCTACTTTTGCTGTTCTTTGAAACCCTATGGTCAATGAATGATGACAAGAATGCTGTCTGGTTATTATTTACCAGTGTGATGGAGTTTTAGTGTGACACCAATCCGTGTCCAGCTAGGAGTTCACTATGTCTGGCCCTGACTGGAAGAACTGTGGGTAAAGCCTAATAGTAAGGAATCTGTCCTAGAGAAAAAAGAGTGGATGGCAGAGAAGTCCAAGGATAACAGGACAACATGAAAGAGAAGGGCAGCTTTTAGTATGTTGCTCCTATATTCCACAGGCCTTACTGCCACTCCAGATTTTAGGTCAGAAGCTAAAACAATACTGAAAGAATGTTTTCTTAGTGAGAGTGTAACATTACATACAATAGAAAAAAAATAACATAAAGAAAGATTTTGACTACTGATTTTTTACTGCTGAATCAATTTAGTGTTGACTTATTCAGCCTTCTGAGAATACCAGTAGACTTCCAGCCAATGGACAAGACAGTGACTGGTACATGGGACATGGCACCAACAGTTTCAGCAGCAGCCAGAGGAGAAGCAGGCACAGCATGAATCTCAGGATCCCTTACACTGGGCATGGGACAGCACAGACAATGGCAGGTGCAGCAGCAGCCTCTGCCATGGGGCACTCCAGTGGCAGAACACCTTTGGTGGGTGTGACCAGCGGTTACATTGGCAGTAGATGACCACAGGGCACCAGAGCAGAAATGGAGAAAATAGTGGACACGGTATCGAGTATAAGAGGATTGTGTTCATAAGCACATAAGGTACACCCTCTAAGACAAAGGGGGCATTTGAGGCCATCACAATGATCAAGAATGCTACTGAAATTTAATAGATGAGGGTTATAAAGCCCATATCTCTGCCTTATGGAGGATAAGGCTGATGTTTACTTGGAATGTATTGGTAAGGTGCAGAGTCCAGCGCCTGTTTGAATAGTGAGATATCCATTCTCATCGGCCAAGGCACATACCACAACAGCTGTTACTATGTTGAATATCGCTCTGTGCAAAACAATAAATTCTCCCCCACCCTATATCACTTTTGAATGTCTCACTGGACATTGAAGTGGATGAAAAGCCTGTTGGTAATTATTTGAACCTGGAGCTTGACTCCATTTTATATATAAACCCCAAGCACTTTACCCAGTTTTAACATACACTGAATTTTTCAGGAGTGCGATTTCATAGTCAAGCAAGGGAACACTATACTTTGTTTTGCTTGTGACTGTCTCAAGAGTTGTTCACCGACAGCGATGTGACCCATGGAATCTTAGTTTCCTTATGATCCAACTGCACCAATCTGAATTTGTACCTGTCACATTCATGGAGATTCCAAATAAAAGAGGGAGCATTTGACTATTTCATTACTCCTTATGCTGTCATTATGCCTAAACATTTACATATTAGATTACAAATTGTTACACTATAAAGTACTTGCCTTTTATTTGTCCTCTGAATCAAAGTTAGGGCATTACATTAGGGCTTGTTGAAATTATGTGTATAGGTAAGTTATAGATACTTCCTTCCAGATCCACCAGAGATTAATAAATAAATGTATCCCAAAAGACTGTGAGGTCTGATAGGAATGAATGAAAAGATTGCTTTAGGATGATCCAAAAGTGATCGGAAGCAGGATTTTGAGATGAAGAGGCCTGAAGATAGTGAGTGTAGGTGGAGGCAAAGAAATGTTTTTGTGACCATTTTAAGATCCTAGCTTTAAGTTGCATCGCACAGGGAGATCAGCTCGGTGCTTTGTGACCACCTAGAGGGGTGGGGTAGGGAGGGAGGGAGGGAGACACAAGAGGGAGGAGATATGGGGATATATGTATATGTGTAGCTGATTCACTTTGTTATATAGCAGAAACTAACACACCATTGTAAAGCAGTTATACTCCAATAAAGACGTTAAAAATATATGTATATATCCTAGCTTTATTCCCAGGTTAGTGAATCCTGAAAAACATGGGTCTCACCAAATGGATAGGAGCAGTGGTTAGTACTTATCAACGAATATTTATGGAAATACTTACTGAAGCAACTAATATTTATGGAAATGCTTATTAAATACTTAATGTTCGTGGGTTGCTGACTCTGTGTGAGGCATTGTTCCAAGTACTTTAAGTGCATGAACTCCTTCGATCCTCCTACCAACCCCAGGAGGCAAAGTCGTTTTTGTCCCTACACTGCAGACAGAAAACTGAAGCATGGAGAAGGTAAGAAACTTGCCCAAGGACAGTGGGCTATTAAGACGTCAAGGTGGGACCCACACATATGCAGCCGGGCTCAGTCTGCACTCGCCACGACCCAACAGCAGATGTGCCATCAGGTCAAAGCAATTACTTGTCCTGACAGAAATCATGTATCACCCACAAAACGTAATTGTGTTCTACTTACATTCATTAATTTCACATCCCCAGATGGGTGCTTTATAAACCCTTTTGGCAGCACAGCCATTGAATTCTAAAAGCCCTCCCAAAAAGGTCAGAAGAGCAGCTTTGAAGAGCCAGGACTACTAATACTTGGTCCTTCCACGTGGCCCAAAGTGGTCACTGTCATTCCAGAGGCCCAGACCTCAAGCTGGTGGCTACACCCACATCTGAGATGCCCCGAACCCCAGGCATACGGCTGCGGTATGAGGTCTGTCCCGTGAAATTTGCTACTTTGCCTAAAAATGGTTGTGGATGGCTTAAGGAGCTGAGCCTGAGTAGGTACATCAGATAAAAAGGTAACAGAAGAAAGGTAGAGAGGACCCTCAAGAAAGTGCCAGTGAGCACTGAGGACCTGAGCTTCTGACTCTCCCAGGGTAGGCAATTCCCATCTGTTACTGAGTTCCCTATTAAAAAACTAAAACAAACAAACAAAAAAGACTAAAGCAAAACAATCTCCTGCCTGCAGCAAATTCACTTAATATCTCCTTATATGTAAATATTATGATAAATAAGAAATTATAAGAATTACTTTAGTTGATCAAATAATAATATTGATGATTATTAATAATAATAAAGTGGTAAACAAGTTCCCTTTCTCATTAGGCCCAGGTATTAGGCTTTCTTAAATAGCTCCTTTCTTATTTTCTTGCATTATAAGGGACAGGCTTAAAATACAGTATAGTGGCTCAAGCTTGTTACAAGAGGTATAGCATGGTACCTGAGATATGGATCTGCTCCTTTCCAGCTGTGTAGCTCAGACGTTCTTGGAGCTTCCATTCCTCTATCTAAAGAAGGCATATCAGTATCTGCCCCACAGATGGTTACAGAGGGTTAAAAGAGTAAGTAGATAAAGGGCTTGACACAGTGTCTGACACATGATAAGTAAAGAATTAATGTTACCACGTGTTATTATTTGAGGGTAATTTATCTATAATATAACCTTGTGGCATAAATCATGAAGCCCCAATCTATTTGTAAAACAAACACAAAATTACTACTAATCGTGTTTGATGACTATCTATACTCAACCTCTAACTTTAGATAAATACTTGGGCATCAATATGCTTTCTTTCCGTATCAGCATGCCTCCAAAAAGAAGAACAGTATATATTGTTGTGACAGTTTTATGTCAATCTGAAAAACTGAACACCTCATTCAATTTTTCTCTCTGAATCAATTCATGGATATCTTGAGCAATATAGAAATAATACCTTAATATTACTTTTATAGATTTACAACACATATTCTTCTATAAAGCATTTGCATGACAACTCTGTGAGGAAAGAATGGTCACTATAATTGTTCCTATCTTACAAGTCTAGAAAAGAGGCACAAATGGACCAAGTACTTTTCCCAGAGTCATGTCACTATACTTAGTAGCTGTGTGGAACTAGAATTCAGGTCTCCTCATACAGGGACCATAGGATTCCTGACTTCCGCCTTTACTAGGTTGAAGGTTAGAATTCTTCTGACCTCAGGCTAGGATTCTTACCAGTACTTATGAGCCCACCCAGAAATGGATGAGGCAAGAGAGTCCTTCAAAAGGCCTTCTCAGTTAACGTGGCTGAATTACCTACTTTTGTCTATTTAGGGGTAGGCTGACCCTTTGATAAGCTACACATTTTCCTGTGAAATGACTATCAACACTGGGATTGTAACTGCTGCTATGACTATGATATCATTTTTACCATTAGGTGGTGCTAAGAGAAGTTTAAAGAAAATCGTCCCAAAAGTTATCGAAGCAGTGAATCACAGGATTTGAATGGGGTTTACCATATAATAGAGTCTATGCGTCTCTCCCAGACAGAAGCACACCCAACCCATCATCAAAGAGTAAAGCATCTTCCAAAACAACCCCATTCATTCAGTTAATTATACTTCTGCCAAGATACGTAACCTTTCTAATCATAACTTCAACTACAGATGAAGGATTCTAAGATTCTATTTAGGGAAATGAATGTATTTCACTTTGTAGCTTGCTGCAAATCCCACTTTTGGTTTTTATCAATATATATTTCAACAGGATCTATCAGACTGGAAGACACTAATGCCTATTAAAATGTATCAGTCCTAATAAATCATATTATTAATTATTATGGTTACAATGAGAACTTCAAGAGACTAGTCACAACAAGCATCATTTTCCCACGAATAAATGTGTTATGTAACATACACTTTATGAAGTTGTGTGCCTTAGGGCTAATGCATCACTTTAGTGGGTTTTCATTTCCTGATATCAATGATATCCTGCAAATCAAAAGTCAGTTCCCAGCCCTGGAGTTCCATGAAAATGAATGAACAAGACATGAGCTCTGCAAATCTACTAACATTGTTTTTCTTTCATAACACTTGTAATTTTGTTGTTGTTGTTCAGTATCTACCTCTACCACCAGAAGGAGACTGGGTAAGAGATTTTCTTGAAGTTCAACATACTATATCCTCCAACACCAAAATCTGTCTCTCTCTCTCTGTCTCTCTCTGTCTCTGTATATATATACAGAAATAAATGAATCAAAATCATAGAATAGTTCTCTTTTGCTTATTCAGTTTACTCACAAAACAAGGCAAGTATGTAAGTTTCAGGATGAATTTTCACCACTTCAGCAGCTAAATTCTAGAACTTGATTTCATTTTGCCCCCTTCTTAATCTAGCTCTTGTAATCCCCAAATAAAGCAGCCCCTGATGGCTTAAAATAAAAAGTTTGGCCATTTCTGTAAGAAGTTTTTCATCTATTTTAAAGCAAGTTATGTTTTTGGGAGGCATCTTATCAAGATTTCAGATTCTCTGCTAGTATTTCTGTTGCAAATACAGTGGCTCAGGAAGAAGTGATATGGGGAAAATATCACAATCACTGCTTGGACAATGTTTTCATTGAGGAAAAGGCAAACAAATATGGTAGAGTTTATTTCAGAGGGCAACATATTGAGTCACGGAACGTGTCTACACACAGCGAGGAATAAACTATTGATTAATAGATGCAGGCTGGGCAAACAGGGTAAACAAATCCATGAAGTACAAGTACAGTTCACTGAGTTTGTATTACGTAATGCAAAGGGAACTCAGTTTCGTTGTTTAAAGTTGTTCATGTTTTAACAAGTTGTTTTGGTGCCATTTAGACACAGTGCTACTCTGCTATGTTTAGCACAGAAATAAGTAAATGGGGACTTGCTGGAAAGATTTGGACAACAAAAGTAAGTATCTCTCTTATCACCTCTTCCTCTCTGGTCTGCTGAAAATCAGATTTAATCATCAGAATCACACACATTGTTGCAAGTGTGCTACGCAATCTTGCCCCTCATGTGTCCCAGTGTTTGGCACAAGATAACAAACTCCCGAAGTGAAATAAGTAAATATACCTACATGATGGCAGGAGGTACACAAGTCATGAACCAGAAATGTAAAGATTCACCAAACCAGTTCAAGTTTAAAAGGTCAGGGCCATTTAACCAAAGAGCAGAGGGATCAATCAGCTCCCTCAGCCAGCCGGTCTTTAGCACAACTTCCGAGACGTCAAGGAGCTGCCATTATGCTGCTCTCCATTACTGGAACATGGACGTGTTGTCCCTTTCACACTGTCCTGATGCCCAAAGTGCAAAGTATAACATCGTGAGCAACACCAGAGCAAGAAGCACCTTTGGGTCACTGAGCTCGATCTAGCTTCTCCCAAAGAAAAAGTGAGTCTCCCAAAGCTCCCACTGATCCTCATACCCCAGTGCTACCAGCCTCCGCTGACCCTCCCTCCTGTCTTGCCAGTGGCCGGGCAGGAAACACGTCACAGTATATATGCCAGGCACATCGACAAGGTTGCTTCTTAGTCTTAAGATATGCCAAATGGAAAGAAGAATTACGTAGTTTACGACTAACAGGCTATAATAAGCAGCAAATATTTTTTCCCATTTTCAAGGAAATGAAGCAAGGCGATGCTACCGTTTTCTCAAAGTCTCCATTTGATTGTGTCTGTGATTAGTCCATTTAGAGATTTATGGCTCACAGGCAGAGTGATCAGTTTTATGGATAGGCCAGACTCAGTAGATGATTGCTGCATTTGCATGATTCAATAGTCTCCATGAAATTCTGACTGGTCTGCAATGGTGTCTAAAATTGTTATCCATAAAATTATTATTTTGGGTTGAAGTATATCGAATGAAAAAAAGGGTATACTTGAGAGAGGAAAGTAGAGCAGAACGAATTAATTTCTCATATTAGCTATCTCTGGAGAGCAGAGAAAGGTCTGAGAACATGTGAGAACTGGGGTTCATGGTAGAAAGTAATAAAGAGAAGGAAACATGAATATTCCCTTACTTTAAAATGAATCATTTAGGCAGAATGGTTCGTTCTGCCTAAAGAATGCCATGGACTTTATCATAAACAATCAATAAATATTTATCAAAAACCTATAATAGGGCTTCCCTGGTGGCGCAGTGGTTGGGAGTCCGCCTGCCGATGCAGGGGACACGGGTTCATGCCCCGGCCCGGGAAGATCCCACATGCCGCGGAGCGGCTGGGCCCATAAGCCATGGCCGCTGAGCCTGCGCGTCCAGAGCCTGTGCTCCGCAACGGGAGAGGCTACAGCAGTGAGAGGCCCACGTACCGCAAAAAACAAAAACAAAAACAGAAAAACCTATAATAATAGACATCCATTGTTTTTATCTGTCCAGTATCTTTCTTCCTTTGGGGATCTGTTCTCCTCTCACCATACGGATCTGGTGAACTGCCAATCACAGTTCCCTGCCTCTTTCTTGGCTGTTATGGGCTGAATCCTCAAAATTCATGTTGAAGGCCTAACCGCCAGTACCTCAGAATGTGACTGTATTTGGAGAAAACGTCTTTAAAGAGATGGTTAAGTTAAATGAGGTCATTAGGGTAAAGGCAGGAAAAGGAGTGGGCAGTAAGCCTGGTGTTGAAGGGACAGTGAAGGGCGGGACTTGGCTTGAGCAGAGAGTTAGGTTGGGGGACAACAGGAGACCAGGGAGAAATGTAGGGACCTCAGCCTGTGGCAGGCCGTGAATGCCACCCGGAGGAGTTTGGAGGAGTGAAGTGGTTAAGAAAGCAGACTCCAGACTCATACTGACTTTGTGAAGATACCATGTGTTAGATGTGTGATACTGAAAATTTTACTTAATTTCTCTACACTTGAGATAAATAGGAATAATAATGATAGCTCCCTCATGGAGACATTGTGAGGACTAAATGAATTAATATACGTATGTGTATATGTAAGTATATAGTTTTAAAACAAAATATATTATTAACATATATTTTACATAGATATTGTATGAATAGGTAAAATATATACTAATATAAAATATATGTAATATATATATATTGGGATTACTCCTCTTTATTTTTAACTCAACAATATAGTGTGAATATTTTTCTATGCCAATAAATGTAGCTCTCCATTACTTTTTTTTTAAGATTTTGTTGTTGTTGATATGGACCATTTTTAAAGTCTTTATTTAATTTGTTACAATACTCCTTCTGTTTTATGTTTTGGTTTTTCGGCCGCAAGGCATGTGGGATCTTAGCTCCCTGACCAGGGACTGAACCCACACTCCCTGCACTGGAAGGCAAAGTCTTAACCAGTGGACCGTCAGGGAAGTCCCTCCATCACTTTTACCCCTACTTCCCATCACTTTTAATGTCTTCATAGTTTTCCACAGATAAACATGCCATGATTTGCTCACACTTGAATTGCATAGTACTCTAGTATGTAAAAATTGTTCATGAACAGGAAAAGTATGGAAAATTATGTAGTTTCACTAAATTTACATTTTTTCTTGCTTTTTGCTTATCTGTATTTTCTATTCTTTTCATATTGAATGTGGCTCACTAGCATAATAAAAGGGAAAGGGAAAAGGAATTAAAAAATGCATGTTTGATCATTTTTAAAATCTGATTTCTATTTTCCTTCTCATGGGTGGCCAAAAAACTTAACAGGATACAGGAAAGAAAGAGAATAACATTTCTATGACCTTTCATGCCTGAAAACAGAATCACGCTTGATAAACAGAATCTACCTCCACTGACCACTATTCATGCTCTCTAATGGCCAAATATGGCTGAGGGCCTTGGAGAAAGTAGCAGAATTAAGAGTACTGAAAGTGACATCTGAGATTCTAGGCTCAGAGGCATTGAAGGAGCGAAAAAGCCAGAAAGACAGTGATTATGAAGTGGTAAATTCGTTTCAAGTCTCAAAGATGGATGTAGTTGTCTGTGATGTGAGTTACTAATCAGTAAGGCTACACAGGCGGGAGGCAGAAGGTGCAGAGAAAGGAAGGTCATGGATTTGATGAGATCAAAGAGCTGTGATGATGAAAGGGTCATTGGTGTGGACATCAAAACTGATAAGAATGATAGCAGATCTGAAGTCTCCAGAAGAAGTTAACCAAGGTGATGATTTACTTATTGAATATTCTGAATGATCAGGATGTTGAGAGACGGGAGTAAGGAGGACTGGCAGAGAGACACCAACAAATCCCTCCCAACTCCAGAGATTAAGGTTTTAGTAGAACACCCAGCTTCATTGTTCTTAGGGATTAACAAAGTTACCACTTTGTGAGGAAAATGGAAGGTGGAGTTAACAAGGGTTTAGAGAAATGCAAACACGTGCGAAGAGGAAGGAGTGGAGAGAAGTACGGGAATAAAGAGGTAGAAGGAGAAGGACCAGGCCACCAGATGGGATCTGAATCTTAGTGGTAACTGAATTCAACAGGGATGAGAAACATGAGGGAACTTTATGTTTCCAGCAATGCCACTCTGCTGAGGTATATCTGGGTGATGCCACGTCATACTGCCTTGTACTTTCCTATGTCTCCAACTCCTCTTCTCTTCTTGGAGCCCAAATGGCTTATGTTAATGAGTCTATACATTTGATGACAAGCCAAATACTGAAAATGTGCGGGTTATTTGGTCTCTCAAGCTTCTGTATTTGTTACGAATTCTTTCTGTCACATGCCACGCTCTTGTTAACATTTGGGTATGTGACTTCTGATCTAGTTAAAAATCTATCCCCAGCTCGAGTCAGAGCATCAGATGGCTAGTTACCTGGGCCTCACTGTTTAGTCCGTAGACAAACTGCCCAATAGACTTGTTTTATTTCTGAAAGAGATGGAGGAAAAGATCACTCTGGCTATAGTCTCGATAATGGACTGGATGAACTGAGTGGGAATTTGAACGCGCTTCCAGAAATTCTACCAATTAGAAATTCATTGGGTTTGCAAGCTTCTTTTATAAAAATGCAAATACATCTAAGAGGCTTATGACTGGGGTGAGGGTGTAATTTAGTCTGAATTAGTTCCATCAACTTACTTGCTGCTATTACCTAGCTGAAGTCAGTCATACTAAAAAGATGAGAGTTTTACTTGGGGAAAGAATGTTTTGCACAAAGGATATAATCATGTGTGGGACAGAGGTGGAAGACTTTGAAAAGATATAAGCATGAAGGAGCATTCAGAGGACACACAGAGGGGGTGTCAGCATTAGAGAGCACAGAGAATAAGCAAACTCTGGTCTTCTGTGAAAGTTTGCCTGATTGCCTCGTAGAGGTAAGTCCCCAGTTTCCTTTAACACTGGGAATCTCATTTCTCACATTCTTGTTTGAAGGAGTACATTCCTTACAGCAGAGGAGAGGAAAAAATGAAACCAATAAAAATCCTCAAATGGTATTAAGCATTGACAATTTCCATGTTGCTTTGTTTAAATTCAAGCTAGGCTATTTGCTTCCCTGACAGTACTTCACTGATATCATATGATAAACAGAATTTTTTAGACCTAGAATTTTAAAAACAATCATCAGTTCCATGTGAGATAAAAGCTATTATTGGTCAATATTTTAAAATAAGTTCAATTATGTTATTTAAAGATATATTTTATATTTGGTAGTAAATATCTATAATTTTTTAAAGTCTACACTTGTTTCAATACAACAGGATGTGTAAATTCTATTTACCATTTTCCTTTTCTTTTTTTATGTACTCACATTACTAAAAAGATGAGGCCAGAGATCCTAAAATGTTCAAAATGCTATCTTTGAGTACGAGTCTGGGTACATTTCAAATTTCATGTAAAAGCCAGTGCTCAGAACTAAGATAAAACTACTGGAAAGAATGAGTAATAGCCAAAACTTTGGCACACTCCTAACCAGGGCTTCTTGGATATCATAAAGGAGAACAAAAACAACAACCCAAGTAAAACAGTTTCTGTGATGTTTTGTTTTGTACTTATATTTCAAATATAGGGGAAAAAAACTTTTTATCAAAAAAAACCAAACAATAAAAAGCAACAAAAACCATTAGCAAAAAGTTTGGGCCAATGAAAACATTTGATTTCAAACACCAAAGCATTAAACGGCAAGATAAAAATAAACCTTTGTGCTAGCCAGTAAAAATTCCATGGATTTGTGCCTTTCAATGTGAGTCCCAAGTCTAATGGCAGGTACACTCTGTGGGGTTGGGGAACGGAACAGACTGTCTTAGTCTGACACTCTGTCTTCAAACGCTCCCATATATATCTGGCCCAAACTCTGCTTGTCCTGCCACACTTGCAAGGTCCCACTCAGATTTATTAGGATGATCATCCCTCCTTTCATAGCATCCTTGTCTCTAACTACTGCTCAAGATAAAGCCTGGGAGAGCGCGTCTGTATGGGAAAAAGGCACGGTGGAATCATGAAATCTCACCATTATTGATCACTGCCAAATGTCTTATTTTTATAGATAAAAAAACTGAAGCACAACCAGGCTTTAAATCTTGCTCTCAATTATACATTGTTTAAGCTTCAGAGCTAAAACCTGTCAGGTATTCTTCTCTGAAATGGTTAGGAGATACTTCTCCATGCATCTTTCACATTTTTGCATCGTTTGCAAACAGAGGCACTGACAATCTGTTCTGAACTATCTTTTCAAAGATATTTATGCAGCAGATAGCCGTGAAAGATAGAGATGGTGTCTCATTCCAGAGCAAAGAGAAGTTTTTGTCCAGTATAACAAAAATAATGTGTCTCTCTGAGGCAAAGGGCAGGCATACTCACTGACCATTAGGAACATTCAAACTCCCTAAGGTCAGAGTTCTGCTCTGGAAATGCAAACCACTTAGTATACAAGTGTCACCTCCTAGCCCTCTTCACTTGCCCTGTGGGAGCTGGGATTCAGTGAACCAGTGTCAATGCTGATAATCTGTCTGCTGCTATTGCTACAAACAATAAAGTCATTTGTCTCTGACCCAGGAGTCTCCTGTCTTCTGCCAGCTCCCATGAAACTGCGGCAGGCAGACTTGTGAGCTTGGAAGTAGGTGAAATCTCAGACTCCTCACAGTTTTTGACAGAAACATAAAACTGTAGTGATAATCAATCATATTAAGAGAGAAAATACTGAAAGGCCTGTTAATGGACTTTTCAAATCTAGGATCATCCAGTTACCATTTTGGAGGTACATAATACATATATATTGTAATATGCTTCATTCTTCAAATAAAATTATACACACACATAGACATACCTGTAGCTACACTTTATTTTTTAAATTAAATCTGTGAAATGGGTCTCACTCTACTCACTATATAGATTAAAAAACAAAAACAAAAACCAACAAACCCCAAATTTAACTCACACAGCTAATAGGCGGTAGAGCTAAAAATCTATGGTTTCAAAATTTGTGTTTTGCCTGTCTTTAAATGAAACACAGCTCAAAACAGTATGGGCCACTTCAGCTTTAAATAAAATGGCTAAAGTATATAGTATTATGTTTAGTTTTACTATCTTTTTAATAACACCTTACTTTTTAAAATAACTTTAGGTACTGGCATGATGCTATCTAATCTGTATTCAATATTAAATATTCAGCATTCACAACAAATAACGTGTTTTTTAATCTTGTGAATACTGATTTTATAGTGTATACTGTATTCATTGCCAGAGTCTCTAACATAAGCTATTGTTTATAAAGCTTATATCAGAAAACAATGTTGTAGACATATTGCTTTAAAGCTACACATCTAAGAAAATTATCTTCAGCTACAGAAAGATAACATTACAGGAGAAATAATTCGATTAAAAAGGCTGTATATTCCATGAAATTACCTTGTTAGTCACAGAGATAAAGAGAAAATTACAAACTAGACAGAGTGGGGAAAGGACTACATGTGTCTGGAACTTACAGATGTTCTTGAGAAAAAAAAATGTTTAAAGCAAAAAAGACAGAAAAAAAACTTTTTAACTTTATGGAAGCAAAATATAAACTTAGGTAAGAGTTGTTTGGGGAATTTTTTTAAACTGGTAATACATTTCTGGCTACAAACAGATTTTCATTATTATGATTCTATTCTGCTAACTCCAGTGCTAATCAATCATTTTGAAATGTAAACAGCAACAAAGAAAAACATACTTTAAAAGTATGTAAGTTCTGGTCAAAACATAAACAAATGTTTTTCAAATTGCCTTAATTAAAGGATTTCTAGATACTTATTAATAATGCATTAATGGGAATATTTTACTTGCTTCTCACGAAAACATTACTTATTTTTTTTATAAAATAAAAAACTATCCAACTAAAGTTTACAAAAACAAAACAAAGAGATTAGGGAGTCAGATACACCTGTCATATAAAATGATAACTGCAGAACCAGGTTTATACAGCTATTATTTATTTTAAACAAGTATCTTAAATTGAAAGATTAATTGCTGATTTATATTTATTTTATTTTAATCCTTGGTAAATGACAATAGAAGACTGTAGTCTTTATAATGGGATATGTCAATGTGGTTAATGTTTGATGTAGAAGCAGAAACCCCATGGAAAAGCTGATGGGTTAAGATACCAGTTTTCTGATTCAACTCAGACACAAATTAATTTTTAAAAACATAATTTAAATTATGTGGATTTAAATTTTAATTATATAGTGCAATACTTTCTAGGGGCATAACTATTAAACATTAAGTGGGTTTTAAACTAGAAATGTGAGGAACTCTTTCACTGATGGGTTTTCAAGTAGGCTATAATTTCATCTATGAAGACTCACATGCCATCTGATGTGTTTTTTACACTCTGGGATTCTACGAGGAAGTGAGATGGTAATTTTTGTCCCAAATTTCTAAAGTTGTCAAGACAAATTGAGAGAACTTCAGAAAAAGAAACAAAATTGTTAAGATCAGAATCACTTAACATAAAGAAATACATTTTTTTAAAACCTCAAGTTTTGTATAATTAAGAAGTACTATAATAATTGTTTTAAATATGAAGCAGCAATTATTTTGAAGACAAATACATAGGAAGAAAAGGAATATTCATCTAGAAAGTTAGAAGGCAAATCTAAAAGAAAGAATATCAATGTTTTGTGTTATTCCTTATTATCAAGGTCCTCCCACTGGCAAAACCTTGTGGATTCTGGAAGATTTGTGATAGTGGAATTGATAAACCAAGGAGCTTAGTATGCTGATCTGAGAGCTCCTTAGTCGGTGTCTGCTGAGGAAGCCTATATATCTCACAGGTTTATGCATAAGGAAGCAAATGAAAGATTACCTGGAAATCTTCTAATTAGTTGACATAATCCTTCTCTTCTGCAAAGCTGATGTTGTATTTCTGGTAATATGTTTACCTGAAAGGAATAAAAACGATTCTAGTGAGTTAGGCATTCTCTGCTAAAGCAAAGAAAATACAAACAGCCTACAGGGTACAGATGTGAAGCATTGTCTACACCATCCACCTCCTACTTTCAAATCTCTGTAAGTCAACATTAAAATCCAAAATAATAGAGTGGTTTATTTGATAACATAAAATAACAACGTGCCCTTAGAAATCTTCAAAATATTGGGGAATACTTGTTAAAACCTTGATATATTTCAAAGCCATGAAATTTGCTAGAAAAAAATTTATGTCATCATGGCAAGTAGAGTAACACTACTCACTTGATAGCTGCACATTTTGCTTTGGCAAAAAATAGTACTAAACATTCCTCAAAGTCAACTACACTCCCAAGTTCCAAAGGCCCTCAATGATTTGAATCACGGACATCTAGTGGTAATTCAATGCTAAACCTGTTAGCATTTATAGTTTTCACTTCATACTGAAGGGTATTTACTGCTTTCGAGTATAAAACCCAGTCATCACAAAACTATATTTTAACAAAAATTTGTTCTTAGAAAGCTTCATAAATATTGTCATAAACTCAAACATATCTTTTAAGTTTTAAAGAAAAGATACAAGCAAGCTTAATTCCCTCCTCTTCTGAATTGGCAGATTAGCTATTCTCAGCTAAATCCCCCAAATAATGCCAAACATGGTAACGCCTCGTTAAAACCAACAGAAAGAGTCAGTGTAAATCAGCTTGAAAATCAGATTCATTTTTGAGCAATTATTGATTACTTTCAAATTAATTCACTCTACCCTAAAAACATATTAGAGTTTCTTTACTGTGGCCGGCTGGCCTGACTGGATAAAAAGAACTCAGCTGCAGCTGGAGAAAAGAGAGGGAACCAGAGACATGGGCTGTAGTCCCACTTCTGGCATGTAACAAAATCAGAACCTTGAGCCCGTCACTTTACTTCTTTTCAATTTCTCCATTTGTAAAGTAGAGCCTTGGGTCTCTAAATACCACTTCCGCTCTAAGCTTTGATCAATTCAATAATTCAGTCATAAGCTGTGGTTTTTAAAAAAGGATTCATTTAAAGTGCTTTGAAACAGTTCATCGTTTAAAAGTTCTCTAACCCTTGCAATTTTGTTAACTCTGTTTATTCAGCGAACTGTAAACTTCAGCCCAGGTCATGCATAAATAAAGCCCAGGCTTCAGCAGAATCCGCTCTTGTGAATATGAGAATTGAGAAAAGTGTATAGTACACTTTAGATTTTAGGAATGTCTACATTTCTCAAATTCAAAAGTGATCAATTTTAGAGTCTAAATGTAGGAAAAGAAGAAGGGCTTTCATAAACTCCTGAAGTTTTCAGTTCAGTCTAAGACAGGCTGGAGGGAGGGACAGAGCATGATTGCAAAGGTCTGGGGAACCCATCCTAGAGGCTTGGGGGTTTTGCTGTTATTGTTAACACACAAAGAACCTTTCTAAATTAGATTGTGAAAAGGTTTAAAAGTCAATAAACTTGAACCATTTTCCTCCACTTAAGGAAAAAAATCACTCAGTTGCTATTGACTAAATAGAATCTTTAACGATAGAAGGGGCCAAGAAAAAGAAGCAGCATTAGGTAAGCAGTAGTGAAGGCTGTGTATGGACACAGGTCCCATTGAAAACCTTCTCCCACTCCTTGAAGGGCTCAGAGTAAATGTGCCGGCCTTGCAGACGTTTAGAGCATCCCTTTTATGCCGTCCTGACCTCTACAAACTGAAAGGACTAGCAGAGCCCTGGTTAAACGGATAACAGTAACTGAACTAACGGGCCAGAAGAGTGTGTGTAAATGCTGCAAAGACAGAGTACAGCTTGCACAGATTTCAGATACAAGGGTAGTTGTTGTGTCATATCAGAGAGATGACTTTTCACATGAGACCTTGGGTCACAACGATGAACTGACTCAGGGTCAACAAAGCATTTGCTTCAAAAAACCAGAGTCAAGCCAAAGGAAGCAACTGCTCTCACTTTCCCATCCCCTACCCAATAACCTCTTCCACTGCTCTTTCCTCCAAAGCTCTTTCTTCCAATTCTTTGGAATTCACAGAGTGGAAGAAGATGACCCGACCATGGTGACACGTGACACTAGAAATATCGTCTCTGTTCTACTCTGGAACTGAGCACCAAGCTAAGCAGTTAAACTAAATAACTTGGCACAAAAAAATAAACACATACAAGGCTATGGGTCCTACAGCTGTGCTAAATCAACTTTATTACACATATTAACTTTCTTAATTAACTTTTTAATTGTTAAACCTAATAATGTTCTTCAATATCCTAGTGCTTTTTATTATTTTTATGTACATCATAAAATATATAAGATTTGCATCATTATCAAGTGGAACATAAAGAAGTTTTCACTGGGATTAGCTGACTTCTATACGATGAGCTCCTCCAGCTTAACACTGCAATAATTATTTTTAATAGAATTTAAGTTCACAGCAAAATTGAACAGAAGGTACAGAGATTTCCCATATACCCACTCCCCCCGACCCACACACAGCCTCCCCCATTATCAACATCTCCCCCAGAATGGTACATCTGTTACAATTGATGAAGCTACACTGACACATCATTACCACCCCAACAGTCATTTTTAATATATACCGATTTTGTACTGGGTTTGAATGCTTTATATGTGTGTGTGTGTGTGTGTGTGTGTGTGCAAGTGTGCGCATGTATATTTTATATAGACAGCTGTTTTTCTTGGCACAGAAGCTTCTGTATCTTTGAAAGGATTAGAATGCATATAAAAAAATGATAATGACATTTGGGCCCTAGAATATTTCTGAGATCAAACTGGGAGAAAGGAAATGTGCATTTAAAAATATTTCAGTCCCACTCTGTGGTAATCTAAATTGTTTTCATTACATACCGTCAGAAGCAAAAGTAAAAAAAAAATCATTCTTATTTTGAGACATATTTCATTAATAAGAGCAACAGTATGATGTTAATTATAAACATCCAGAAAGTGTTTATAACTCAAAAAAACTAAAACTACAGTAATACCATTAACTCATTAAGGAAAGTAGACATTTGAGATGAGCTATTTATATAAAGTGTAAGAAAGCACCCAGGGAAAAAAATTTTTTTTTGTCACTCATGAACATTGAGAGTGACACACATGTCACATTGTATCTTAGGGAACTGTCCTTTTTCTTCATTAGATCTGTACAGATGTTCACATCTTTTATCAAAAATCAGACCTTCTCTGAAAGCTGTTCAGTGTCATCCATAATGAAGAGAATTAATGGCAAGAAGGGAGCCAGCTAATCAAAGAAAAAAGTCTTATTATCATCCATGTCTCTCCCAGGTAATTATCACTCCATCACGGTCACCTGAAAATGTCCTAGCACACTGTAAAATAAGAGCCATTTCAGTAGTTCTCAGTGCTCCAAGTACTAAAAAGAGCATCCCAGATTCAGGGACTGCTAATCCTACACACATTCAGAACTAGAAACGAATTTCTCTGCTCTTGAAATACCAGGACCTGTTAGAGGTGAGACAGAGCCCCACTTACTAAACTTAGTGTCACCCCAAATAGTGGACCTTGCTTCACTTTCAGCATCACACAGACCAATACAGTTTTAAATTCCTGTTACTTTCCTCCTGGCTAGAGAGACTCCTGGTCATTCATCATCTATAACAGACCTTAAGATCATTTTCATTAAGCACTTAAATTCCAAAGCTCTGAAGAGGTGAGTAATCCTCATCTGAGCAGGTGCCCTTTCTTTGTTCATTCTAAGGTCATTAACAATCCTAACACATACCCAACAAATCTGAAGCAACTTCTGTTTTGAATATTTATGTTTACATAAATAAGTCATGGTTCACAAAACTTCAAATTATTCATGCTCCAAAGTGACAGTTATCTAAATGTATCATTTAGAATTTGTGTATTCTTTAAGAATATTCATTAGAATAGGTTTTAAGTGCAGCAGCTAAATATTTATTTAGAAAGGCTCTATAGTGATATGGTTAAGAACACAGAATTTAAAGTCAGACTTCCAGGGTTTGAATCCTAGATGCTTCATTTATTAGCTAGGAGGACTTAAGTAATTTTCTTAATCTCTCTGTGCTTCAGTCTCTTCATATGTAAAGAACATATATAAACAAATATGTAAGCACTTAGAATTGTTCTCAGGAGGAGGCCTTGGCAAGAGATTGGAAGGTGGGAGTAGAGAGAGGCTGAATACTTATCTTCCTGGCTTCCTCTCTGCAGGGCTATGATTTGGCAATGGCTACATTCCCCTATGTTTATAGCTCCTTTCCACAGATCCCTCTTTCTTGGCTCCGTCTCTTATTTGGTTTTGCTATACAACTCCTTCTATTGTACACACCTTTCTTCAGACCAAGGGTGGTAAAACCTTATGATGTTGCTGGTCCCTGGGTGCCTCTAATCTTTTTTGTTTCTCTTATCCTGCCAAAAGCTCTGTGAATAGCTCTTTCATTAGTTTCTCTTCCGTTAAATCCTTTGGAGTATGGCATTTGTTTCCTGCTGGGAGGTTGACTGATACACACAGCAAATATTGTCGACTTTATCCTGTAGCTTATGGGAAGCCATGCAAGATTTTAAGCACAGGAGTAACCCAGTTAATTCAGCATTTTCTAGTTTTCACTCTGATAACTGAGAGCCCAATGGATTTCAGGAGCAAAACACTTGCTTCAGAAAAATCAGTGAGGAGGATTCAGCAATTGTCCTGGTTATACATGGTGACTGTCTGACCAGGATAAAGGTAGTAAGAATGGAGAGTAGGTAAGATATTTGAGAACTATTTAAAAGTTAAATTCCTTAGTATTCATGATTGATAGAACGCAGATGACAAGAGAGAGGAAGGGCTCAAAGGTGAAGGCCAGATTTCTATCTTAGGAAGTGACAGATAGACAGATAATCACGCTCATGACCAGCAGAGCAATTCTGCAGAGCTTCTAAATGCAAGCACAGAAGTGAGTTTACCAGGGAAAATAATGAATTCATTTTCTCTACATTGAATCTGAGGTCCTATGTGACATCTAAGTGGAGATGCTCAGTGGGTAGTTACACACGCAAGCCTGAAGCATGGGAAACTGCTTTGAACTTTAGATGTAGATTTGGGAGTCATCAATTACAAATGGTAGGCGAAATGTTAGGGGTGGTGCTGGGGAACAGAGGCATTTAAAGAATGGACAGAGAAAAGGTGGCTCTGAAGGACACAGAAAGGATGGCCAAAGATGTACAAGAAGAAGCGAAAGAATGTGCTCAGTCTAAAGGTCAAGGAAGAAAAGAGTTAGAAGGAAGAAGGAGTGATCACAACTGTCAATTGCAGAAATATCAAATGATCACGGTAGCTACTACAGTACTCTTTTACTATTGAAAAATAGCTATTGGTTTTGACACTTTTCTCACAGATTTGTTAAAGTTACCAAAAATAGAGCATATGCAAATTTTCCAGCACAGTGACTAGCACATTGTAGGCATCTGATAATTTTTAGTTAATTTTTCTAGAAGCATTTGTAAAAGTTTACACACAATAGTAGATATAGGATGTCAATTTTAAAAGTTAATAAAAACTATATAAATTTGTTATAATTCAGGATATCAATTTAAGTTTGAAAAGTCAAAATAGGGATCTAGTAAATAAAATTTTTACTGCTTTGGATGAACAGGTGGCCAGGGTAAGCAACACTTCATGGACTATGTATTTGAAGGTCAAGTTTTGGGTCCCACTAGCTAAAACTGGATCCTTATTGGTAGCAGCTGAAGTTGAAGGGGATCTTATCAAACCCAAATGGTGAAAATTTATGGTAAAGTGTATAAGGCATGGCCACTGAAACTTTCTCCAAAGATTCCACGGTTCCAGTTTTCCAATACTTTTTTTTTTCAACATTATGGACCAGGAAGTACTGGTGTTAATGTTCATAGATCTGATAAAATCTGTGCACATTTTGAAAAAGAATGTTTACCTTTTGATGCAAACCTAACTGGCACATGTCTTCCTTGGATATGCAAGGTTTTCCACCAGCTTTCCCAGAAGACAGGCAAACGAGCAGATCCCAAGAGCCCAAATCACCTAATAGCAAAAGAGTATGGAAAAACAAACAATTTCTTATCAGATTTTTAAAGGCACCATTTACTTCTTCAGATTAAAGAATGTAATTATTTAAATCCTAAAACACAAGTAACAATGATTCTGAATATACTTAAAAGCATATATTCAAAGTAACTAAAATTCACCTTTTCTAATTAAGCAGAAATAACACTTTAATATTGTATCCTAGGGAAAATCCAATTACGTTAAGTTATATCATAAAATTCCTTTAAAAGGCTAAAATTAGAATGTTTCAAATCACTAATTTTATAAATTTATAAAATCTTAATTGGAGATTGGGAGGAAAGAAAATTATAAAGTCTTTTAAGAGATGAGACAGTTATAACGATATGAAGTCAAAACATCGAACATTTCGTTCTGGGCCTCCGTATTACCATTACTTTTCATAGATCTTGAAAACCAAAAACGCTCTTAAGGGGCTTCCCTGGTGGTGCAGTGGTTAAGAATCCGCCTGCCAACGCAGGGGACACGGGTTCGAGCCCTGGTCTGGGAAGATCCCACATGCCGTGGAGCAACTAAGCCTGTGCGCCACGACTACTGAGCCTGTGCTCTAGAGCCCATGCTCCGCAACAAGAGAAGCCACTGCAATGAGAAGCCCGCACACCACAACGAAGAGTAGCCTCCGCTCGCCGCAACTAGAGAAAAGCCCGCACGCAGCAACGAAGACCCAACGCAGCCAAAAATAAATAACTTAAATAAATAAATTTTTAAAAATGCTCTTATAAGTTTTCTTACAAAGAAAAAGTTATGTTAGGTAGAAAATAAAATTTAATGAAAAATTTAAGATAGGTTTAGTCTAAAAGGAATTTGTGTTCTAGTTATAGACAGAGTTGACTCTAAAATACAGAGTATAACACAGACTAAAGAAATGATATTTCATCTATTTCACCAAGAACAAAGTTCTTTGTCAATAAATCATAGTTACTTGCCAAAATAATCTCAGCAGAGTACATTCTTGCATAAGTAATTGAATACTTAAAAATTAACATTTATGTGGCTATATATGGGTTTATTTTCCCTTACTCTTTTTTTTTTTTTTTTTTTGCGGTACGCGGGCCTCTCACTGTTGTGGCCTCTCCCGTTGCGGACCACGGGCTCCGGACGCGCAGGCTCAGCGGCCATGGCTCACGGGCCCAGCCGCTCCGCGGCATGTGGGATCTTCTCGGACCGGGGCACGAACCGCTGTCCCCTGCATCGGCAGGCGGACTCTTAACCACTGCGCCACCAGGGAAGCCCCCTTATTCTTTTTGATCTATTTACATAAATTTGTATCAGCTTACCTTGCATATAACTGATGCTTTAGAAATATTTGTTAAATGCATGAATGAATAACTAGCTAATGATAGGGTAGTAAACACATTACTTCAGAAACAATATAGAAATATCTATCTCAAGAAAAAAAACAAAACAGAAAAAGAACACTAAGTAACATATAAAAGAATTGGTACTACCTGGGAAACGTTCTCCATTTTGGATGGAAATCCGGTTTAGAAAATGAAGCAATTGCTGTACACATGGCATCGTTTGTTGATCAATACTAAAATAAATGTTCCTTCAAGTAACTATTTATGCCAGACCTCACAAGTCAGTTCCTGCGTTATTAGTGGCTTCAAAAAGCTAGAAAATATCCAATGCCTCCAAATTCTATCTTTTAAAAATTTCCTAGAATTTCTCACTTGAGAGCATAATGCTTTCAAACAAGAATTATACAGGAAAAAAAAGTTGATGAGGAAGAATATCTATGACAATTAGGAATGAAATTTCACTCTGCACTAATCAAGTCCTTTTCCATTTGACAAGTCCTGTGCTGTCTGAGCTATTGGTCCCTCTACAGTTGTCCTGTTGCTGGAAGGGAAACCTCTCTGCCAAACAAAAGGATCCAGACAACTGAACTCAAGTTAACTGAGCTCTTGTCCTAGAGCTTCTCTGTTTGCTTGATGTATCTCAAGATGCTGGAAGATAGCACAATAGTTCAAAAGAACAAGGAGAAATGATGTTGTTGATTGGGAGTTGGGAGAGAACTCATCCAGGTAATAGCCATCAGGCCTTAGGTGTCAAGGGTCTACCCTGTCCCATGCACTCTCACTTTGAAGGAAACTACAAGCAGATTCCAATGGCCAAAACCTAATACTCTATGATGATTCCAATACTTTATTTTAAATGTGCACCTGGCATTTTCAGCCAAAACCTTTGATATGGATTCAAAAGGGAAAACACAGAGACTATTTTCATTCGATATTACTTCTAGACCAGGAAACACTAAAGCCCTAGAGGAAACTTCCTGTTATAATATACACAACTAAATATTTTAAGAAGATAAGAATATGCAGAGAAAGAGGAATTTCATATTATGGACTGCATTGTTTGGGAGTTAAAAAACAGTATGTTTTATATTCCTCTAAGTCTGAAGCATGCCCCCCTTCACTACCCAAGGCATACACACAATTTCTAGAATTGATAGAAAGAAATACATATTTAAGCCATAAATGTTTGAAACTGGAGACACATTTAAACAATTCAAAGTATTCAGTTTATTAAGAACCTCCTCTGAGCTGAACACTGTACTAGAAATATGAAAGTAAATAGCAAAACAAAAGGGCAGACAGTCACTGCCCTTAGCAGCTATAAGGAATCTAAACATCAAAAAGAATTTAGGCTAACTTATAAAGCATCACACAATTTCTTGATATTCATAAGGTTACCCCTCATCCCTCAAAAATATTTAATTAATATTTTAAGTGAAAAGTTAATATTTCAAAAATACCGTAGAGCACATCAATTTCCTCTTAAAATGAAGTAAAGTATAACCAAAAATTTTCAGCAATCTCTTCATATCCTTCTTGCCTAATTCTTGCTACCACGGTCTGAAAAAAATGCTGGTTGTTTCCACTCAAAACTCCTACTGTTACCCTTGCTGAATTCTACATCAAACTTCCAAATCTCTATTTCCTAGTTCAATTTTCTAGTTAAAGTAGACCTTTTCAATTTCTCTTCATTTCTATATAGAAATCTACTCCCTTGCCTGATTCCCACAGCCCTTTTTTAAAGAAAAAAAAGCTTTATTTGTTTTATGAGTGGTGCTATGAGTTCAAGCTTGGTTTAAAAAACTCCCAAAACCATACTGAAATCTAGAAACTGGGCAGAGAGCAAAGCATACTCAGTAGTGAAGTAAATAACATTCAGAAGTCAACCTTGGAACATCTGGGATACAAATTTGTTCCTCAACAAGATTACAGATTACTATATACTGTGAAGCTTTGGGGCCACGCTCAACAACCTAAAAGCATGAGTGTTTAGTGGACAATGCGTACAGCAGAGACTGCAGACTGCGGGCACACAGGGGGTGTAATGCCCGCATATAGGGTGCATTTGGTCTGCACAGTGTTTGTTTTGTTTTTGTTTTTAATTTTAAGCGTTTGTCAAAATGCAAATGTTAGCACAATTCACATAAAAATCCAGATTTCAGCTTTCATTTGAAAACTTAGAAGTTTTGTGTTCATATCCTACAAGGCAGCCACTGACAGCTGAGGCCAGCTTCCCACATTTTCTGTAGTTTACCTTAGTGGCCCGACCTGGCCCAAACTCTGCCTGGGCTCTGCCTTTAGTAGCAGCAAACAGTCCTTAGAACTGGTATAAAACACTGGTCTGTCAGTTTTCCATGAATTGTTCATTCAGCAAGTTGATGTTCCATGTTTTAGCTCTCAATGAATTAGGCTTGTTCATTAGGTAAATTGGTTTTGTTGAGATGACTATAGGCAGTTGATATTTGCTCAGTTGGTCTTTAAAGGATGTCTGAACATACCCTTTGCTTTCCATCTTTGGCCGTGCTCTTTCGCACGGTTGAATAAGGTCACTTCAACTCCAAAGACATTTGGTTGGCCATCTTAAAGTTGGCAAGGACTGAAGTGTGGCCTCTTCGAGTCGTTCTTTCTCTAACAAGCCTGGAAAAAACCGATTGGCCTGTAGCCATCTTTTTCCCTTATGTCTTTTTGGTTGGATTGCTAAAGTGGACCAGGTCCCACTCCTAGGTGGACCTGCCTTCATTTCTTTCTTGTTCACACTCTCTCTTTGGACTCTTTCCACATTCAGTCTGTCTCAGGGCTGTTGCCACAGTTATACGTGGCCCAGGACAGGCTCTTTCTAGGCACCGAGGCAAACATTTTTGGTGTTGGTCTTACTTGATGTGTTTCTTCTGTCCCCTGAAGGTCGACATTAGTGTAAGAGCTGAGAAGTCAGATTTGGATTGAAACTAACACAACATTGTAAAGCAACTATACTCCAATAAAAAGTAACTTAAAAAAAAAAAAAAGATTTAGATTCGGGAAAAAACAGGCAAAGCAGATCCTGGCCAATTTGGATGATGGCCTCTTAGGTTTTCCTGGCACAGGGAAAGGAGACCTTTATGTGACTCAGCCTAACTCTTTAGAATACTGCATTAGGATTTGGGCGCCAAGGCCACACTAATAAATAAGGAATAGGAGCAGTAGTAGTGGTAATGAATCAACAGCAATTAGCTCTTGAGTACTTAGAGTATGCCAGGTACTGTTCCGAGTATTTGCATTAATTAATTTATTTTATACAGTACCCTGCTAGATATACTTTTTCTTTTTTTTTTTTAGTGCAGAAAGGTTAAATAACTTGCCCAAGGTCAGCCATCTAGTTCGTGATGGGAAGGGAATTTGAATACAGGAAGTCTAGCTCCAGAAGCCATGTTTGTAATCATTACATCATTATTGCTTCAAAAAACAGGGAGGCAACACAGACACTTAGCTTTTGATGCCTTATATGTATTAACTTATGCAGAACTTCCAACAACACTGTGGAGTAGAAACTATTATTACACATACCTTACAGAAGAAGAAACTGAGACAAAGAGGAACTATCTAGCTTTGGTATTTTCTCAACTACTGCCCAGTGTCTATTTTCCTTTGGAACCTTGGAGGAAAAAGACTATAACAGGTATAACTCAGGTATTCCTAGACCCTCACCCAGCAATAGCATCCTAAAACATTATTAGTGATACTACTGGTAATTGAAGTAAGAGAAATATTCATGTGTAAAAGGAGATAGCTCTCAACTGCACATGTACTCAGGAACTATAAATATTAACTGGGTTTCTACCTACTTTTGAAAAGAAACCTCTAAAAGTTTCTCAGCTTTTTTTTGATGGTTAAAATGATTTCTTTCCCTGTCACAAAGAAACCAGAGCAGGACAAGCTCCCAGATCAGGCTAGCCAAGCCCTTAAATAGAGAGGTCATAGGACATAGTTCTTAGAAAACAGGATGTGGGTGTTCCATTCTCCATCTCAACGTGAAAAATCTATAGGATTCTCCCCATAAACTGTAGAACATTATTGCTCATTATCATGCCTCCATAGTGTTGGGTCTGGAAGCAATGAAAACTCCACAGACAATTTTAGAAGGAGATGTCAGGGTCCAGCTTTATTAATTCAGACATAATATGGCACTGACTATAGTTTTTATCCTTCTCTAAGCATTCTCAGGAACCACCTAACATCTCAATGTTAAAAGTAAGAGCTATTTTTAAAGCTTTTTGTTTTTGTTTTAATCAAGCATCTGCCCTAAGGAGTGAGGCTGCCTTTAGAATATTTCCAGGTTCTCATAGTCAGGCTGTCAGATTGTAAAGCAAACAATCGTTCCTGGCTCTCAAATGACCTCCTCATTGATAAAGTCTACTGGATCAGTAATTCAACCCAGAGAACAACGGAGAGCTCTGAGATAGCATCATTCTTATACATGCTGTTTATTCTCAAGTAATGACAAGTCTATTCCTGCTTTACTTTTCTCCATAGCATCTACCATCATCTGACACATTATGTATTTCTTATCTATTTGTTTATTGTCTGTCTATCCCCATTTGAATGTGAGCTTCACGAGGGCAGAACAGAGCCTATTTTAATCACTGCTGTATTCTCAGTATCTACAACAGTGGCTGGAATTTAACAAGTATTTGCTACCTATTTGCTAAATGCATAGATGAATGAATAACTGAATGTGAGCAGTAGACCAATAACTAAGACTCAATAAAATGCTAGGATATTGAAATATTTTTGTAAAAATTAAAAATGGATGAATAATAGGAAAAAATATTAGAGTAGTTTTTTTAAAAAGGACATAAAGATACATTTTGGTTCTTAGTAAGAATGAAGGAGAGAAGTACATAAGAAAAACAAAGGTAACCAGTCATTGCATTTAAAGAATTGTAATATTAATTATGAAAACTAATAGCAGATTCCAAGTGCTTCACTTATTAGAAACTTTTCTGTGACCACATACATTTGATTGAAGCAGAAAAGATTTATAAAGTATGACTTGGAAAAGAAACTTGTCCAGGAACTTTTAAGATACATAGCTACTAAAGCCAAGTCTCATTTACTTATTCATAGTATTACACTATTATATTCCTTAAGGATACAGTAGTATGATTTCCTAAAATTTGTTTTATTTCAGTGTGAAATACTGAAAATGTTTAATTTTTAAATAATACATAATATTCCTTTATAATATAACAATTATTAAATAA
>NW_021703776.1:75263555-75396055 GCF_005190385.1 Monodon monoceros | reverse complement strand
CTTATTTGAAACCCTTACACATACAAATTACCAAGACATTATGATTATTTAAGTAAATCCATCTAACAGAAATGCTAAAACTATAACCTGAATATGTTCATTCCATTGCTTTTCATTAGATTTTGGTCTCAGTCACCAAGTAAATAGATTAACCGAAGTTATGATTTAGTTGTTAAATAGCAAAATTTAAAGAAAATGAGGAGCACTGTTGAACTGGGCAAACGTAGAAACTATTTATAGTACTACAATTGACAGTTTTAAAGTCCATGACTTGGCAGGACAATGATACAAGAAAAAGAAACACATCCTTTAGAATTTCTAACTTTTTATTCTGTATTGTAGTTGTAGTTGAAAGACCTTATATATAACAGTGGAATAAGGGAAAGAAGTACCAACTACTGATTGGATAAGTGGAGAATCTGTTCAAAATATGTAGTCATACATGACATGCCAGGTACTTTACTAATATTCATGGACATGTTTTGAATCTTATTAAAATGATATTTTCTACTTTGGTGAACTAGCTTAATGAAAAGACTCCAAATTTAACTTGAATTTTGCTAATTTTAGCTGTTAAAATAGGCACTTTTATATTGGCCGCTACATAGTCTCTCTCAACCAAGTGAAGAGTTAAGGTGATACCTCATTATTTATTCTATGGAGAATGAAATGTGTGCACAGATACAGGGCCTTCATTCCTAGGAACATGTAGATAGACTAAGAAAGAAAATCAGATAAGCAACGCAGGAACAACTCAGAAAGATTACCTTAAGGGAAATGGAAAATAATTAAATGTGGATAGCTTGGCTTTCCAAAGCCTAGAGGGACATGCTAAATACTGACAAAATACAACAGCAAAGTCATTTAGCAAGACAGGTCATTTGGTAAAATAACAACAATAACAAAAACCCATTAATGTCTGGTCTGTTTTATAATATGGTCATGGTATTCTGTGGTGTGTCAGAGATGAATCTGAAAGGTTCTTGCCCTTGCCATTGAATCTCCCTATGACTAATGGCTCACATTTGTTAAACACACAGAAATTTTTAGAGTTATAGTAAGACACACGTACACATATGCACACACAAAAGCTAAATTAAACTCAGGAATACTGAACACTTACCTCCTAATTAACTGAGTTGCCTGGAAGTCACACTGTTTCCTGATGTTAATAAGAACTCACAAATAATGCAGCCAGTTAAAAATACAAACTCAGGGCTTCCCTGGTGGCGCAGTGGTTGAGAGCCCGCCTGCCGATGCAGGGGACACGGGTTCGTGCCCCGGTCCGGGAAGATCCCACATGCCGCGGAGCGGCTGGGCCCGTGAGCCATGGCCGCTGAGCCTGCGCGTCCGGAGCCTGTGCTCCGCAACGGGAGAGGCCGCAACGGTGAGAGGCCCGCGTACCGCAAAAAAAAAAAAAAAACAACCAAATAAAACCAAACTCAGTGAAAAATATAATTTCAAGTTAGGTGACTAATGTTCTATCGAATATATAATAATATAGATAATATAATAAAGTCTTATTATTAATGTTAAAATATAACTATTATAGCCACATCCCAAAGAATAAATCATCTGGAGTTGCTCCAGGCTTAGTCAGCAGAGTGTCATGGACATTTAACATAAAAAACACTTCTTGACCCTGAGGATATAAATCAGAAAACTATTAGCTGAGGCACACTAGTTGATTCTGCGAAGCTCTACACACAGCCTCACATAATGTCCTCAACAATAAGGAGGAAAACTAATTGATCTTATAATTAATTTGACCAACACAGAATGTACATTTAGGTCAAAGAGTGAATATTGGGTTTGACATTGACCAACTTAGCTATCTACATGGATCAAATTAAACAAGTAATTGCGGGTATGTGGCCAGGTCAGACTATGGACTTGTACCTATTAATCTGACTATATTTGGAAGTTCAGCTATTAATTTGGGTAATCTATTTACCTCAGTGTATGGTTGAACTTCTGGGATTTGCTCTGTTGGAAGTTGTAAGTGAACATAAAGGGTAGCCCCAAGTGAAACAGGCAATTTACATACGCGGAAAGTACAAAATTTTGTGTAACTGTGGTTAGGGAGGAAAAAAATGCGATTTCTATGTCACTGGAAAAGTTACTTATTCAATACTCCAAGCCAATGGTAACGTTCCTACCTAGAAAATTAAATAAGAAGTCAAAGAACTGGAGCCGTTTTACTAGTTAACATTCACTTATATTGAGTTATATTGAGTTTGAAATTAAATATTAGAATAGTTACTGGAAACTGTCTCAAATACGTTTACTACGTACAATGTAAAATTGTAACTAAAGAATGTGGAATAATCTTTTAGAGTTCACCATACATTGAAGATTAAAAAAAAAAATACAAAGAAAGCCAAATTCTTTGCAGAAATAATGTCACCTCCATTGATATGTGAAACTAGAAAATCTTCAGAAATAAACTCCCGCATAGCTAAGCATCAAGTATATAAAGGTTAGAGGAGTTTTTAAGTAAGAGAGTTTCAATAATAAGGAATCTAAACTTAGCATCCTTAATTTGAATGGCATAGAACAGCATGTTTCTGACAATCAAGTAGCCAAGGAACAATCTGCTTCTTTGCAGATAAAGCTAAAAGAAACTACTTCTCTTCTCATTCAGCCAAAGGCAGGTAAAAGCAACTTTTATCTTAAGACGTATATGAACATTTCATTTGATTTACATGGTTTAAGTGGTGACTTGACAGCAGGAAGAGCTAACAGTCACTAGAAGTCCCTTCCATTCCTGGTTATTTTTCCTCCTATAAATTCATTATAGCACATAGTCAGAACAATTATTTATGCCCTAAAATAGAATATATTATCTGCCTATATTAACTTATCACACATCTCTCCCTTATGAAGTCATATGTTTTTTAAAGTAGTGTGAAAAGTTGCTCTCCTTCCAAAAATTTCACCATTTGAGATTTATGGTGATTAGAGAATTTTATATCTTTGGATTACTAAACACAACAGAATTGCAAGAAATTTCTAAGAATACAATTCAAGCATTAAAAACAGAAAGGAATGCGCCTATTCACCATGTTGCCTGGTGGCTTTATCTGGAGACATTTCAATGAGGTGCTGAGGAAATCATCACATGAAAAATTTTTTAAGTAACCTAAGCACCAAAACAAAGTAATCGGCCTGAAATTTCTGAATCTTAAATCTTCACAAATTTCCATAATCAAACGTCATAGGATATATGGTATTTAAACAAACTATACGTTAGCAAGGTTATACTGATATATGATAAAGAGGAAAGAAAGTACATCAAACATTGCAAACATCACATAAAACTGAGCAGTACGCGTGTGCATTTCACCTGCTTAAAGAGATGTGAGAAGTCAATGTATTTCTTTGATACTAAGAAATTTATCTCTGTGAAGGTATCTAAGATTAAGAGTTAAAGAATTTTGAATGATTTTTCAGTGCTTATTAGGTAAAAGTAACTAATATTCACAGTCTCTCTGAGCCTGGTACTATGCTAGGTAATTAACATATTGGTATCTGATTTATTTCTCCCAAGTCTGATAGTTGTGTACTCTTATTCCTATTTTATATATATATTTATCTTAAGGCTCAAAGAAATTAAATGTTTTTCAAGGTCACATAGTAAATTCCATTAGATTGGAAATGAACTCAAAGTCCATTAATTCAAAAGGTCTGGGTATTTTGGGCAACTCAGAAAACAAAAGAAAATAAATTGAGGCTATCAAACTTCACCTATTAACTTTCATTTTTCATATTGAGTATCAAACATCTCCATTACAGTGTTTGGAGGAAAAAAGTGAAAGCAACATAGTATGGTAATAAATATGAATTTTATGTGATAAATAATATTTGCTTTAAATATGTATTCTTACCACTGAAATTGATATAGGAGAGGGAAGCCAGATTGGTAAATAGTTTAGGATTAATAAAATATCTCTGAATTCTATGATATTTGTATTCGTCAATTTTAATATCCTATATACAGTAGTTATGTTAAATGACAACATCAGCTCTGTGCCTGTGAACTAACTAATTGTAACATAAACATTACAAGAGGAAGAATGGTGCTTATGACAGTTCTGATGGAGCAATTCTAGAATAGCAAAAAAATCACCCCAGTAAGGAGATCATTTTCAAAGTCATTAACATCGGCTTTGTTGTGCTAAATATCTTTCTACATAAAATAGCCTGGAGAACAAATTAGATATAAGGACAAAATTACTCATAATATTCACATAATAAATCTGGAAACTATTAATAGGTCCAACTTTGAAGAGATATTCTCTTTCAAAACATTCTAAACATTTTAAAAACCAAGTTTTTTGATATTTGATATTTTGGATATTTGATATTTGAATGAATGGAAAAGAAAGGGCAACATCATCCACTTCTAATCTATACAAATTTTAAATGTGAATTATCCAGGGAATGATGAATGACATATAAGTTTCATACGTATCTATTATTGAACAAGTAAAAAATTAGGAACAAAGACGTATTTATTGATACACAAAGTGAAGAAGACTAAAACTCATAACTATCTTTTGATTACTCAAATTATCTTACTTAAATTATCTTTTGATTACTACATTATTTAATACTGTATCTTAAACATAAAATACTTTAATATAACTTTTGAGGGGAACTATGTAGCTTAGAGATTAAATTGAACCCCATCCAGTTCTACTTTGCAAGAACTGTGTGACCTTAGCTCAATTATCTAAGCTCTCAAAGACTCAGTTTTTGTTATCTGTAAAACAGGAATAATAACTGTATCTTTCTCATGAGGTTACTGTGAGGATTAAATTAGATAAAATATACAAGTGCCGACCATATAACATAAACCATACCACTAGCAAGTGGTAAGTTCCCCTTAAGTGATAGAAATTATTATCATTGTGATCAGAGTCATCATCACAAAATGTACCCCTATAAACAAGGAATATGTCATTTTTTAAAACTCTGTGTCATGCATTTTTATATTTTCATTAGTAGGTAGTGAAACATCTTATATTTATGAAATCAAATCAAAGAAAAGTAATACAAAAAGTATTTGATTTGGGGGGGAGGGATAAGTTGTGAGGCTGAGATTGACATATACACACTACTATATATAAAATAGATAACTAATAAGGACCTACTGTAGAGCACAAGGAACTCTACTCAATACTCTGTAATGGCTTCTATGGGAAAAGAATCTAAAAAAGAGTGGATATATGTATATGTATCACTGATTCACTTTGCTGTACACCTGAAACTAACACAACATTGTAAATCAATTATATTCCAATCCAAAAAAAAAAAGAAAGTATTTGATTTGAGATATTGCTAATGTGCTCACTTTTCCCTCAGTAGTTAATGTAATCTTAAAGATTGTAATAGGAAATAATAATTTCCACCCATTTAATCAATAAGGACCATGAACATGAATTTATAATGAGATTAAAAAGTCCAAACCAGCTCTCTCTCCTTGATAGCTGACCAAAGGAATTTCTCTTGACTCCACTTCTTGAACTGAAACTTGAGAAATGCCAAGGGCTCCATATAAAGGTTTCAACAACCCAGGAGAGGTTTGTTTCTATACTGCACAACCATATAAATATAAATCTATGTTAAACATTCCTTATGCTTATAACTGTCATAAGCCTAAAATAACTAAAATGCTACAATTTAAACACAACAGAACGTAAAACCAATACAAATCAGGTTAATTCTAAATTACATTAACAAGTTAATGTGAAGGATGATTTTTAAATTTAATAATTTTTAGCACATAGCAAGTTAAGTAACTGCTACTTTATGGACCTTTTGAATTCACTAAGCCCATCCTATTGAACATGCTATGTGACAATCATTCTCCCCTCACTTTCCCTACTGGACAATGTAAATTCATCTTTCTACTGTGTGGATTAAGGTCATTTGACCTCTCTTTAATGAAAATGTATTATTTATGTATTGTCTACTTCTATCTTTTCTCAGTAGCCCTAGACAATTGAATAGAACAACATAGAAGCAAAATGTTTGTACATAAAAATTTTAAAGTGAAGAGTAAAATCTAGCAGCAGAATATATATATTCAACAAGAAAGAGGCTTATATTGATTTATTTTAGACTATCAGCAAAGAGATATCACTCATTCTAAAACAGAATTATTGTAGAGAACACTCACATGTCTGAGAATATGCCCATGGAAGCCCATGGAAGCAGCTTTGCTTTAGTCCATCTGGATTGATTTCTATGGCAGAAACTTCACTGGGGTGGTTTTTGCTTTCAGTCAGCTCCCAAGGATTTAAAGTTTGCCAACTATCCTTTTATTTCCAAACTTCCTGGCTTGGTAATTTAATTCTGGTTCCCTTTTTCCCCCTCTCTAAAACTACAAACAGCTTTTACCCCCCACCCCATCACATCCCTCTCTTACCCCAATCTGAGTCAGAAACCCAGGCCTCTGCCTTGCTGAGAAAAGAGGATTTAACCAAGCACTCATTCATTCATTCAGCACATACTTATTGGGCACCTACTCTGCACGCTAATACCCCATGTTGGCACTGGGGAGAGGGCGATGGATTATGCTGGTGACACTAGGCCAAAATATTTCTTGCTAAACTCTCATTTGTATCAGCAGGTATATTTCACTGATCATAGAGAACTCTACACAGCTGAATTTAAAAGTTGGCTTTTATTCAATTCTATAAAAATACTTTTCCTGGGGGCAGGGGTTAATTTCTACATCACCATAAAGTTTTCTACTTTACCAATAATTTGAAATAGATACCAGATGCTCTAAACTTCTACTTTTCCCAGAAATAATTAGTAAACACTTAAACAATAACCCATTCAATTAAAACAATTAAATATATCAAAACTTTAAAAATATAAACACATTTACAATAATCTAGTTCTATGGAAAACAGGCAACGGCCAGTTAACACAAATATATCAGAATTTTAGCCTAAGAATCTCATATACTTTCTTTGATTATATAAATGTATGCTGATGACTGTTATTCAGCTGTCATGATGGCCAAAAGACATTGCAAAATCCTCACTAGTGATAGTAATAATAATATTTGTAAAAATAATAATGTATTATCACCAGTATCCTATTAAGAAAGGATAGGCACTATTGGAGGAGGTTTATTTTTGTACCATAAAATTAAAACAAATAGAAGTTGCACTGCTTACTGAAAAAATAAATCCTCAACTGTTAAAGGATAAAAGTTAAAAGAGAATATTCATTTAGTCCAACCTTCTGGTGATCAAGGTTTCCCTATCTTTGTCATTCACAAAAGGACATTTTGAAGAATTATATTCCTAATCAATTTATAAAATACAATTGGGATTTCATGCTGCTTTCTTAATAGCTTGAATAATGAGAAGACCCAGGGGAGAGGGGTATAGATACCATGTGCTTAGAAATTTAGAGCAAAAGTCCCCATTTGGCTTATGCAGTGACATATACGCAAAAATAAGCCACTCAAATGTAAAAATGATTAAAAAACTCTTCATTAAATTGTCCGTTAGAAAAGAAAACAATCATAATTTTTAGCATTTGTGGCAATTTTCCAAAGTCACCATCTTTACTTCCTTTAAGAGGCAAAATAAAGTTACATAAACTTCAATTAATACCAAAATTCTTTGACAATAACTTGGAAAATCTCACAAATAACATGGAATTTTAAGTAAATATCACATGTATATTTATTCAATGTGTGACTCAATTATTCATATAACAAATATTTACTGAGAGTCTGCTATGTGGCAGACACTGTTTTCGCAGCTGGGAATCTAGCAGTAATCAAAATAGAATAAAAGTCTGTACTTTCAAGAAGCTTACATTCTAGTGGCGGAAGGGAGATGACAAACAAGACAACAAATAAAGTATATAGTAAATTAGACAGTGACAAGTGCCCAGAAGAAAAATAAAGCAAGTGGTGATGGACATGGTGATTTAGTTTAGTTAGAATGACCTCGCTGGAAAAATTACATTGAATAAAGAACTGAAGTTGGTAAAGACAGAAACATCCTTTAATTACTGTCATACTTTGATTGTAGATACTTAAGAAAATTTTAAGTAGAATATAATTCCTCAATATTTTCCCCTCAATTTCCTTCAAGGAAATCTCTGAAAAGTAGCTTCAATAACGAGCAATGTTAAGACAGTGTTAAGAATGCTAAGACACTTCTTTATGAGGAGGTAAGAATGACCAGATGTTTCATTCAACAGTGAAATTTCTGGAAATGTCAGCATTTGTCAGTAGAATATAAATGTAAATGGTTTGTATTTCTTAGGTTAAAAAAAACTAAAAAAAGAAGACAGGATCCCATAAAGATTTCTGAATTCCTAAATATAAAAGAAAGGGATGCCTTAATTCTAACTCTTTTGCCTTTTTAATAAGTATTGGTAACTGATTACCAAGGTATATTTGGAACTGTATTTACTCTTTCTATTTGGGCCCTTTGCACGGAACTGTTCAGGGCCACCTCCTGTGGTTTCCAGCTAGCCCTGAAATACCTGGAGACATCCTCGGTAACCCTGTGCTCTAAAGAGCTACTGAGAAGGGAGAGGCAAGAAGGTAGCAAACGCCAGAGGAGAAAGGTGTTGGCGAGAGAAACTAATCACCTGTGATGCATCAATTACACATGATCATATAAAACAGATCTCACAGATAGATGTGGAACAAACATAAAAATAAATACGTTTAACTCTTGAGAAATATTTCTATATCCTGAACTATTCTAGTGTCCTCTTCCAAGTTGAAATCTGAGTGCAACGACTCCTGACGTAAACAATGTACAAATGCTTCTGACTTTGTCTGTCCTACCGTCAAACCTACATTTTAATGGCTGTGTCATTCTGACAGACTCCTGGGGCTAGACAAAAAAAAAAAAAAAGGAAAGGCTTGCACTGAATTCTCAGGATCAATACAAAGCAGTGTCAAACCAAAAATAATGTGTGCTCCGTCTTGGAATACAAAGAAGGTTAGATGGAATCAGTATCATCAGGTGGTCACTGCACTTATTTCCAGGTGAGACTGAAAATAACTATGTGCTAGAATGAAAACAGCTCAATGCAGAACGACTGGAAACCAGTGCATAGGCCAACTGAGCTATAATTGTAAAGAAAAGGAGAAACATATGAAAATACTGGTATAGGACTGATGAAACTGTGTATATCAAGAACATTTTTCTTTCCTCAAAACCTTTAATGTTGTCTTTGGCTAGGCATGGCTCACAGTCCAGCTATTTCTAGAACAGTAAAGAGTCTACAAATGAAAACATCATATCCCTTGGAACTGTGCATTTTTTTCCTGTCTGAATTATTGGCTTTGATAGCGGTTTTTTACTGACTAAGAATTTGGAAGAATTGAGTAGTCTTTTTCTATGCCAAATTAGAAGTTAAATTTGCCCCTTTTCAGTATTCATCTATTTGCTAATTCTCCTTACATTGGGGTAGGTAAATATGACTGGTGACAACGTGGACGTTTTTGCAAAATTCATCCATTCAACTAATATTTACTAAGCACCTACTTTTTTTGGCCAGGCATGGATCTAGGCATGGGATATTCAGAGATACACAGGGAATTCCTGCATTCAAAAAACTCATCCTTACAAAATGGCAGAATCCATGCTTTAAGTGAAGTTATGTACAAATATCTTTGTTTACACAAAGGGAAGAATAAACAGTCTGCGAAGTTATGAAAGACTGCTAGTTTTCACTAAATACTCATTCTTTCTTCTGTAAGAATAGAGTCTTGGTTAGGCATAAGGTCCCCTTGCTCAAGACTACACTACCAGCCTTCTCTGCAGCTAGGATGGCCATGTGATTAAGTTCTGACCACTTGAATGTGAGTGGCAGTGATATGAACCAGTTCTGAATTTTGCTCTCAAAATATCTGGGAGTGTTATTTTTAAGCAAAGATTCACTTAGCCTGCTACCTATATCGTGCCTAACATCTTCTAGGCAGGAAAATCTAAACACCTAAAAAGATTTTGTATGCTCGTGTAAAAGAGATTTAGATCATCTAGTGGACGGTTTCAACTGGTATGTAGTATTCTGCATACCTCAACCAGCCCACCCACCACATGAGTGCACCATCTTGGACATGGCTCCTTCAGCCCCTAGTGGAGATGCCCCAGGTGATGCAGCATGGCATAAACCAGTTGTAACTGTTGAATCCTGCCCAAATAGCAGATCCATGAACAAAAAGAATGACTGTTGTTGTTCTGAGCTATGAAGTTTGGGGGATGGTTCGTTATGCAGCAATAGATAACTGACACACATGTCCAATTTCAAAAAAAATAGTCCCACAAAAATTCACTGTAAAACTATAGAGCATGTTATTCAGGCATAGGAGTATCAGATGCACACTGAAATTATGTGTCATGGATGGAGGGAAGGGGAGCCATTTGTGCTGATGGAGCTAGTAGTGACTAATACTGTAGCACTTTTTAAATATTTACTTTGTTGACAGTCTTTTGCTTCCTGTTAATATATTCATAAAAGTTATCAATAGACATATAACTGAGAAGACAGAATGCAATACAGATGGTTCCCGACTTCTGATGGTTTAACTTATGAGTTTTCAACTTTATGACAGTGTGAAAGCAATTAGGTAGAAACCATACTTCGAATTTTGAATTTTGATCTTTTCCCAGGCTAGCAATATGTGGTATGATACTCTTGTGATGCTGGGCAGCAGCAGTGAGCCGCAGATCCCAGTCGATCATGAGGATAAACAACTGATACACTTACAACCATTCCGTACCCAGACAACCCTTCTGTTTTTCACTTTCACTACAGTATTCAATAAATTACATGAGCTATTCAACACTTTATTCTGAAATAAGCTTTGTGTTAGATGATTTTGTCCAACTGTAGTCTAACGTAAGCGTTCGAGCACTTTTTTTTTTTTTCTTTTGCGGTACGCGGGCCTCTCACTGTTGTGGCCTCTCCTGTTGTCGAGCACAGGCTCGCGGCCAAGGTTCACGGGCCCAGCTGCTCCGCGGCATGTGGGATCTTCCCGGACCGGGGCACGAACCCGTGTCCCCTGCATCGGCAGGCGGACTCTCAACCACTGCGCCACCAGGGAAGCCCGCGTTCAAGCACTTTTAAAGTAGACTAGGCTATGATGTTCAGGAGGTTAGGTGTACTAAATGCATTTTCAACTTACAAAGAAAGATGATCTAAAAGTAATTAAAGAGTAATCCTTGGAAAGCCTCCATAGAATTTTTTTAGTAAATATCCCCAAAGTCTTCACAATACTATAATATAATTCAATTTGACTATTGCTTAGCTGCTACTTTTTAGTTATATGAAAGTTAGGATGAATGATAACTAGACATATGGTGATCATTTTGAAATGTATACAAATATCAAATCACTCCTTTGTGTTCGAAGAACTAACATAGTGTTGTGGGTCAATTATACTTCAAAAACAAACAAACACACAATCTCATAGAAAAAGAGATCAGATTTGTGGTTACCAGAGACAACTGTGCGGGAAGGAGGAGGGGAAGAGTGAATGAAGGTAGTTGAAAGGTACAAACTTCCACTTATAAGATAAATAAGTACTAGGGATATAACGTACAACATGATAAATACAATGAACAGTGCTGTAAGTTATATATGAAAGTTAAGAGAGTAAATCCTAAAAGTCCTCATCGCGAGGAAATATGTTTTTATTTCTTTAATTTTATATCTATATGAGATGATGAATGTTCACTAAACTACTGTGGTAATCACTTCATGATGTCTGTAAGTCAAATCATATACACCTTAAACTTATACAGTGCTGTATGTCAATTATATCTCAATAAAAGTGGAAGAAGAAAAGAGAAAAATACACTCAAGGAAAGAAACTTAAGTTTGCCTGTTAATGTTAATCATTAACTCAGAGTAGCAAAAGGTAAGAAGTTAACAGGAATTATCGGAGCAGATACTTCTGTTTCAAAGTGAAATTTTAGCAACATGTAGGACTTAAAAAAAAAATCACTAAGTCATTATGTTTGTATTTCAGTTTTATTAATGGTAAACATTATTATTTCATTTGGGACAGAAAATGTACTATAAATATTCTAAAATGAATAGAATGCTTTCTATGCTTGTACTCTCCCAGTAGCTTAACAAATTTACCATGTTCTTGTTCCCAGCATGGAAATTTATGCTATATAAAATTTTCATTTGTGTTCTTAAACGACCCAATCAATATCTAACCGATTAGGATTGGTCTCATATTCATTCTTTACACAATGAGAAGATTATCTGGGGAGAGGAAAAGAAGGTTGGATATTTTTAGACTCTAAAACATTTCCCTATTTTCTTGAATTAAAATAGAAAGAAAAAATGCTTTCTCCTAGTTGGAATATGCTTCATAATCAGCTACATATTCTTTGAACTCCTTAAGGAAAAATAAAAATGTGTTCAGCATGACAAAGTTGATTGGATTCTAGACGAACTATAAAGTCAAGTAAATAAATCATATAAAACCACTGACTATACTCTTATCTCTATAAATACAAAAATTATGCACTTGACTTTTGAGTTTTATCATTGTTTAGTTTTCCATTAAACCTAATAAGAAAGTACTAGTTCCCTCCTTTCTCATTCTTAAAAGTTAATGGCATAGTCACATTTAAATATAAATTGTTTTTACCTACCTAAAAATACTTTCTAGCAGAAATAAAATTTAAATCTAATCAAACCTTACAATTACACATTCGTAGAAACCATTTACTCATAATTTTGACATTCCTTGTTTCTTCATAATATTTGGGAGTATCTTATCTCTGAGGGTAATTGAATCTTCCTCAGTTATATTTGAAATTATAAACAACACTTCTAGGTATTATTCTATCCCCATTAATTTACTATTTTTCCATCTAGCACTAAAAAAAGGCTTTCTTTCATCCCTCTCATTATATCAAATTAAAAAGATAATAAAGAATTTGGCAGAATGTAGCCACAAATAAATCTGCCATATCTTATTTTCATTGTGTATCATATTATTAACAATAAAACTTGAAATCACTTCCCTTGAGCAAAAACGAATTACAGTATATAATTACCTTCATGAAATAAAAATTGTATTATGTGTAATATTTTGTTACCTGATTTCTTTAGCAATATATTCCGAAAATTTTTCATATCTTCAAACTTTCTGTGAGTAACACCTTTAAATTTTTGGTGTTTTTGACAACTCCTTAAGAAACCATTTTGTGAATTTAAAATAATCTAATTAACCCACTATTGTTGGTAAATTGTCAGTGCTCTTGAGATAATTACATCTAGAAAATTTTTAATAATATATACATATGCATACTTAAATTCCCCAAACCTGGTTATATACTGTAGGGCAGAATGCTGTCTCAGTTTGGATTTAGGGAAAGGACTTACCCTATTTTTCTGTGTCAGCATTTTCTGTATATTGTGGCCATGATTTGTCCCTAAAGTAGTCAATACCTATATAAAACTGAATAGGTTCCTTACAAAAATATTTAATGTGATATCATTAGTAAGTCTGTAGCTCTAAAATTTGCTCATAGCAAAACCACAAAAGGAGTAAAATTTATTAAATATTTTCCATCTGATGATGAGTTAGGTTTGAAAACGTATTAATTGATTCTTTTATTTTTTTTCTTGGTCATTTCCCAAAGTCATACTACTTAGGAATTTGTGCTGCACCAGAAGCCACCACAGATCTTTAGCTGTCAGGCACCAATTCTCCATCCACACACTCCCCCGACCTAGAGATCCTACTCACTTCAGAAAAATACAGTCCTTTATAAACAGGAAGAGAAAAGACATAGATGAATGGGCAAAGACAATGCTATCCTGCAATACACCAATTAGCCACATAACTGCAGTCCCTACTGGTACTGTTTCTAGTACTATTAATGATGATGTTGGTAAAGCAATTCTGGTAAGGTTTTATAATATTCCCGTATAAAATACTCATAACCACTGATGTCCTTTTCTTTGTGCAGTAAGTATTTCTAAAAGCTATCTACAATTTGAACTGGCATTATGATGCTTGCCATACTTTTCTCATAAATTAATATTTTCACATAGTAGATAAATACATTTATTGCAGATATCATATGTCATATTTCCTTCAGAAAAAAAAGATATATATCAGGATAGTATAGGTTATGTTGTGGGAACAAACAAACTCCAAAGCTCAGTATCTTATCATAATATCATAACTAGCGTCAATGAAAAATTGATATCTCATTGATATAAAGTTGGTATCTGCAGTACTCCAGGGCTATTGTACATGTGATATACCTAGTGATCCAGGACAGCTTGACTTTGTGCATCCCCCATCTGGACAAGAGGCTTGGGTAGTGGTGTTTCCCTGCCCCTGCCCAGACGTCACACATATTTCCCCAAAATTACATTTTATTGGGCAGAACATTATATAGTCTGACTAACTCAAGACATTTGGAAAGTCTACTTTCATGTGTACTCAACAAGAAGGAATAAGAAACAAATCTTTTAGGAAGGTTTCTAGGCCACAGACAGAAATGGATTGTGTGTGCGGGGATTTTAAGGATGACTTCAAGAAAGGCCAATTTGAAATTCCTTTGGAAGTCACCCGAAGACTTCTGAGTGTATTTTATTTCATTGAAATAAACAATATTTAACATATCATTTTTCAAAGCAGTATAGTCAATTGGCAAGGAAGCTAGGGTCATGAAATTTAAGTTGAAATTGATCAACTGTGACCCTAAAGTCTAACACCTTACCGAATTTTTCTGTGCCATCATTCCATCAACCAAATAAGAGTAATAATAATAATTCAGTAATCATTTTTATTTCCCTGACATATGTTATTACATATGGATGAAGGGCTTCTTCCATGGCTGCATGCCAGTAACCAAAATATTATCAGTGATATTTTCAAATTTAACTGCATTACCAAGATTGGAAATTCCATGGTTCATAGAAAATACACTGTCTTGCTTTCCTGGACTATGCTATATGTCAGAATCATCTTTCTTATTCCATTCTTAAGAAAGAGCTAACCTTGAAGAAAAAGCACATTAAACATTTCTTGTATCAAATATATGCATGGGTAGAGATCTGCCTGCTTTTAAACAACTATTAAAATTTCCTGGCCACTTATTTCCATTTTATTGTATTTTCAGTAACAAATGAGTTCTCCTCTTAAACATGCATATAAATTTCCCACATAGATTACAGAAGACATGAGCCATTTGCTACTGAGAAAAGGAATATTACAACTAAGATTTTATCACCCTTTTAATCCTTACAATAGTTCTAGTATATGATATTCCATATTCTTTAAAAAGTAAGAGTCAAACAAAAAAAAGCAAATTATTCAAGGAAACTTTCTATATTTCTTGCCACATTTTTGAGATGTTGGCATTTTTGAGCTGGTACTTAACAATGAGCTCTTAAAGTTATGTTGAAAGCAGAAATTACCCCAAAAGATTTATATGGCTAGGTAATGCAGTTAAAAAAAAAAAAATCACATTTTTGTGAACCTGCTTTGCATGTAGTTTTTTTTTATAACAATACCTATTATTTCAAACATCTTTTAGAGTTAACACAAGACTTTTATACAATTATTATTGTATTGTATTCAGTTAAGTTATTGTACTTACTTAAAATCCTGTGTTTGTGTCACTAGAGAAAATAGAGGGTCACTGAAGAAATTTCTAATTTAGATATATAATTTATTGAGATACCTTAATTAAGTAGTTTATTCCTTAATTCCCACAAAATACTGCATGGGAAAAAACTTCCATTTCAGCTGGTGTGAGTTTAATCAAAGGAGATCTACAAACTTTGTGATTGCTGGTCTAAGTTTATATTCCAAATGTCTTTGTCAAAATTTGTACTTACTGAAAGAAAGCCACATAATACATGTTTTTTGATGTATGTCTGCACCTTTAACAAGTCATCTTTTTATTCCTCAAAATGCTAATCATGGCGTGTGGTAATCACAAGGTAAATTTTTAACTATTACATATATAAATTATTTTAAAGTCTTATTTTAAAGTTAAAATTATATACACACATATATATACATATGTGTATATAATTTTGACCACAGATATATGGTATATATATAAACCATTTTTTTTTTAAATAAAGGGGAGGGAAATGTTAAGCTAACACTTTTTATTTGCCTTAAATGTTAGGCTTCGGTGTTTCCTATGTTCATTCACTTATTATCTAGTACTTCTTACACATCATTCTCTTTCCTCTAAAAGTATACAGTCTAGTTGGGAAAGGGTAGGCCAAAAAAAAAGCAATGAAGCAATAATTTAACAGCTCTATTGGGGGTCACATTTCATATGTAGGGTGAGCATATGAAGAGGCACACCTAAGCTGTCTGACTGCACTCCAGGAGGCATTGCTGAGGACATCACACCTTTTGAGATAAAATGTAAAGGATATACAGAGGTTTTCTACGTGGACAGATTGGGTAAGAGCATTCCAGGCAGGACAGCATGTGCAAAACCATGGAAATATGATAGAATACTGTAAGTTTCTAGAATATGTGTCATTTAAAAATATAGTACAAAATAAATATATTGGCTCCCATTCTCACAAATAAAGACAGAGAGTTTAAGACTCTTAGTGGGAAGCCTGAATATACACTTATGTTTGACTCTTTAATATACTGCCTTGACCCTATATATTCTTTTCTTAAGATATTTGTTTGTTGATTTATTTGGTTGCACCGGGTTTTAGTTGCAGCAGGTGGACTCCTTAGTTGTGGCATGCGAACTCTTAGTGGCGGCATGTGGGATCTAGTTTCCTGACCAGGGATAGAATCTGGGCCCCCTGAATTGGGAATGTGGAGTCTAAACCACTGTGCTACGGTGAAGCCCCTCTTTTCTTTATTAAGGTCAGGGTGTAGGGAATGACAGGTATACAAAATTGGTATCTTTAAAAATTCTGTCATATCTAGGAAAACTACTAACATACTACTCACTGATTTTGGAAATTAAATAGGATATATTTTAGAAAGCTAGTCAAGGGGTGAAAAAATCAAACTTTAATAATCCTAACATAAACTCTTCCTGGCTTTGGAACCTTGAGTCCACCACATTTCTAGTTGTTTGCCTTCTACAGATGTATTTTCCTGCAACAAATTAAGGAATGAATTATAATGTTCTGTGATAAATGCTTCTCCTACATATCATAATTTGCTTTTAAAATTAAATCTATACCCCATATTTCTCTGATCCTTCTAAAAATTCCCAGAGGGAATTAAGTCAAGATGATTACTTTCAGGTTTAGAAGGACAAAGTTAACTTTTATAGAAGTTAAGTGTCTAAAATCTCACAGCTGATATATGGCTGAACCAGAATTTGGACCCAATTCTTCAGAGTTCAATCTCAGCACTTTCTTCAATACCACATCTAATGTTAACCAAAAACCCTAATTCTAATTTGAAAACATTTTCCCTTAAGTCAAAACATTAAGAGACACTGTGAATAGAAGACATACACAAAAAAGCCCATCTCCTATGTGAGAGAAAAAACCTGACCTATAGATTCTGCCAATACTACCAGAAGAGCTGAACAAAAATAAAGAATTTAGAGTCATCTAAATGTTTTAAAAGAGACAATAAACATGTAGAAATTTTTTAAAATCTCAGTATGGATGAATTTTTTATGTTGTCATTATAGCATCCAGTTGAGCTAAAACTGATAGAGCCTCAAGTTTTTCATGATTCTTGAAAGGCAGTATTAGCTAATGAATTGAAATAAATGGTGTCAATAGGCTAAAAATATTTCAAAGAGGGTGAGTTCAGGTCGAGGGATTCTGATAGAATGCATATATATAAATACATATAATGTCTTACTTTATATTTACATTCATGTTATAAAATATTTTGTATTTAAATGTATTTATTTTTATATAAAAAGAAAATAAGAGAAAGTTTTTAAAAAATAACAGTAGGGAAATGTCAATTACCATTAAGTGAACATAAATGATGTTTTTCAATAACTTACTCTCTTAATAAGGCAAAGAAAATCTGAAATTATTTCCTCAAAAGTCGCTAAGAGGTTTTTGCAAGGATTGTCTATTTGTAACTGGGTTCTTGGTTCACAATGTAAGTGTGACTTCCCCCCATTCAACTGCCTTCTTTTGATATCTGAAATTCAACTAAAATTCAATGGAATTTCAAGACGAGGGAGCAGAATACAGATAAAAACTCACTGGGAATTTTATGTGATACTTTTTAAAAAAATAGGTGCTTAGGGCTTCCCTGGTGGCGCAGTGGTTGAGAGTCCGCCTGCCGGTGCGGGGGACGCGGGTTCGTGCCCCGGTCCGGGAGGATCCCACGTGTCGCGGAGCGGCTGGGCCCGTGGGCCATGGCCGCTGGGCCTGCGCGTCCGGGGCCTGTGCTCCGCAGCGGGAGAGGCCACAGCGGTGAGGGGCCCGCGTACCGCAAAAAAAAAAAAAAAAAAAAGTTGCTTGTTTGACAGACAAGAAAGTCTACTTACAGTAGAAGTATACCAAGCGCATTGTAGTGTGTGTGCTTGACTGGAATTGACCGATTAGGGAAAGAAAATGAAAACAAAAACTTTACTTTAAACCAAATACTCAGATTTCAATAAGATACATTTGCTATGACAATTAATTTTCCTTATAGGATCATTTGCCCCCCTTAAAGCCATACATAACTTGTTTTGATTAAATAAATGACTTGTTACTTTTTGTATGTCATGCCAGCCTGAGCTGGGAGCAAAAAGGGGTTATTTCATAATGTTGAGAAATAATTCCATGATCATTACAACGACCACACAAACAGACTTAATTCATTTATAAACTTGAGCTTCGGCAGGAAAACTCTACGTTAACTGGCTTTTCAAATGCCAGAGAATGGTTCATTAGCTTTAACCGTAATATTGTGAAGACAATTCATGTAACAGAATGGAGAACCATATCTTTTTTTTTTTTTTTTTTTTTTTGCGGTTCGCGGGCCTCTCACCCTTGTGGCCTCTCCCGTTGCGGAGCACAGGCTCCGGACGCGCAGGCTCAGCGGCCATGGCTCACGGGCCCAGCCGCTCCGCGGCATGTGGGATCTTCCCGGACCGGGGCACGAACCCGTGTCCCCTGCATCGGCAGGCGGACTCCCAACCACTGCGCCACCAGGGAAGCCCTAGAACCATATCTTTTTATCTACATAAAAATAATGCAGTCTCTGATGAATTTAGGATTTCTGACAGTTCAGTTATCAAGCCTTGATATAAATTCATGTAGCATATTGAAAAGGCATATTTCCATTGTTATGGTACATTTAAACTGACAAGGAATAGAACTGAACAGTGATTCTTCCTTCTAAAAAGACTTTCTATCCTATGTGATAAGCATTATGCCACACAGCATTTACATACAGAAGCTTGAAGGAATCTGAATTTCCAAGTATCTTCTGATTAGAAGTGGCATGGACAGAAGTCCTCAGTTAATAATTCGTAATAAGCTGTTATTTTTAATAGTGTTTTGTGAAGAAAAAGATAGCTGTTTTACTCATTCCTTCAAAAATGTATGTTCCACTGAAAACAAACAATATCTACACAAATCATAAATACCACAGTCTAAGAGACTTTCAAGATTTTAATTCAGAGTTTGTGGAATACTCATTAAACAACAACAAAATAAAAACTGAAAAACAAAACAAAACCATGCATTGTGCACCTAATACGTTCCCAGCACTTTGCCAACGTTGAGCACGAGGCAAGTGACTACTCTTCTATAGAAGCTTAGGTTCCAATGTGAGAAATGATTAAAAGGCAGGGATATACGTTTCTTTTCCAGAAAGGTGCAAGGTCTGTAAACACTGAAAAGAGCTAGTATTTTGGTCTGAATAGATGAGGATTGGTGAAGCTCATCAGAACATATACAGTCGAGGAGCGGATTGGTTCCTGGACCCCCATGTTGTATTCCAGGACCCCCATGGATACCAAAATCTGCGGTTGCTCCAGTCCCTTGTATAAAAAGGCACAGCACAATTGGCCCTCCTTATCTGTGGTTTCCGCATCTGGGGCTGTGGAGGGCAGATATCAGACATATCTTAAAGGGCTATTAAAATATAGTAGGGCAGGTGAAGGGGGAGATGTTCACTCAGGCAAAAGAAATACAATTTTAAAGGTACGGAAATACCAAAGGGCAAAGTGCTTTTGGGAGAAGTGCTTTAGCAATTTAGAACATGCCCTACAAGGGTTTGCGGATGAAAGAAAAAGTAGGGCCATATGACAAAGGACTGAGGTTGCCCATTACACATTCTAAATTTTATCTGAAAAGCAATGTGTGATCTTTAAACAGGGCAAGGCAGAGAGAGAACTTGCAGTAATTCAGCTAAGGAACATCTTAAAATAGTAATAGAAAATATAACTATGCTAGCCTTTAGTCTAAATCTACCTTCTTTTTCATCCCCCCCCCCACTAAACTGTATTGTATAAGGAAGTAAACCAGCTAAGAAGAATTATAAAATGCTCATTAATAATGCAATATCTTTGATCACAAATACATTTTAGTTCCCTTTAAAATTTTGTTTAAAGATTTGTTACTTGAATATCTACTAATGAGTAACCACTGTAATAAGAATAAACAAATGTAAAGGTCAAACAATTATATGATGATCATGAATATAATTGCCAAAAATTACATTTAATCAAAATATAACTAATGTAATCACAGGCTAGAATAGACAAGCTTCTCCTTAGGACAGATGAAATAAGGTAAAAACTTACTCAAAAAGGCAATTTTAAGCAATTTAAAACAATACTTTCAATCTGTACTTTCAACAAAATTATGCTAATTATGAATCCCACTTTTTAAACCATAAATAAGCTAGTAGTAGTATCAACTATTTTAACTGTTTATATTTCTGGGCTTATTAACCAGCCAGAAGATATAGAACTATAGAATATAAAATTACTGTCTATATTTAATTTTCATGATATTTCAAATCTTTCTGACATTTTCATAACAGAGATTGAGAAACTTCGGGTTTGTTTAATTTGAATGACATTGCCTTCATTCTTTAACAGTGGATAGGAAAACTTGTCAGCAAATTTCCTGTGGTATTTTTCTGAGTGCAAATTTGATACTGAAGGCGAGCAGAATTTGCCACCTCAAAATACGTCTCTTTTGCGTAGGGATTATCTTGAGCTGGTTATTTTTTTAAGAAACAGAAGACACAGGACTCAAGCAAAAGCTACCTTTTTGTAAAAGACATTTACATTTATAAGGGAAACTTCCATGTGTAAGGGTGTCTTCCTTTCTGTACCAGAAGAGGAAGATGACAATCTCTAGAAACTCTTATCAATGGCAAAGACACAGACTTAAACCTACATAACAACCATACCTGTGTTTACTGTGCTGCTGAAAACCTCCCATAACTGGATCCCTGCCTCACAACATCCTCTTCTGTCTTTAGTTGGAGAAGGTATTTAAGCAGTTGGCTTAGGCCATTTCGGGAGTTACTCAGTTTTCCTGGGTATCTCCCATGTATACCGGAGTATGCACGTTATTAAACCTCTGTGGGTTTTTCTCCTGTTAATCTGTCTTTTATTACAGGGGTAGAGGGGTGGGGGGGTGCCTCAGCCAAGAACCTAGAAGTATAGAGGGAAAATATTTTTTCTTCCCTACAAGACCCACACAAATAAAGAAATGTTTAAAAGAAAAGCCAGTCTAACAAGTTTTGTTAACATATAGATTTTTAAATTTTGTCTACTATCCATAGATCTAAATGTTCATATTCTGAAGGTATTAGATATTTAAAGCTTTAAGTGTTTATACTCACGACCACTTCTTTCCTGTGTGGAGACAGCTCTTGACCAAACCCAAAACTATGGAATGTCCCTCCTTACAGTAGCACAGACAGGCCTGAAGAACAATTAAGTTCATTATCACTTTCAAAAATGAAGAAGCAAGTGAAAGCTGAGTCAATTGTAAGGAGGAGGTAAAGAGCTTTTTAGATCTGCATACGAATCATTCCTTATAAAAGAGTTTCCTGCTTTCTAATTCAAGATGATAAATGTACACTGGTTATTCTGGATTGAAATATGCCAGTTAATACTAGTCAGAAGTGAGATCAGGACCTAGGTGCAAGTTCTGCTCTCCACCTAGCAAAAGGATCAGGTTACTGTATTTTTCTACCTTCTTTATAGGAGGAAAAAAGAAGTAAATCAATGTTATATTTTTTAAAAAATATAGTACTAGATCAGAGGAAGGCAAAAATAAGATGAAAAACTCCCAGGGTAGAAATAATCTCTATAAAAATCAAGTAAATTACATCCTGAATTTAAAAATTAATTAGATATGGAAGGAAAAAAAGTACTAGGGCATTGGCAACTAATATGAAAATTCCAACAGGACTCAGGCACAAGTCACTGAAAGGTATCATTTTTTTCAGAGAAAATTCTAGTGAAGTTACAGGATCCCTGAGGGGAAATGAAGCTAAGGGCACCTAACTGGAGTAAAACTTTATAAATGGAATTCAGCTGACAGACTTCTAACTTGCGTCCAAAATGTCCAAGTTCATAAAGACTTATAGTCGAAAGACTGGTGGCAGCTCTTCCATTTTGGAGACTGAGCAGAGGCTTTGATCCTGGAGAATTTGACAGTGCCAAACTTAGCAGTCCTGTTTCTCTATGGGAAAACGCACCTATCTCGAAAGAAGTTTACCAGAAAAACAAAAAGATAAATTTCTACTCATAGTTTTGACCATTTGGGCAAAAGCTCTATAATTATAATTTCAAAAAAGGAAAGAAACGAGAGTTGTTATGAAATGGGTCTACAATTCAATAAGACAGTTTTTTTCTTTGTAAAAAATTGAACATCATTCCAAATTTTGTGATATTTTTCCCCTAGATCTACAAAGTAAAAGGACATTTTCATCTTCAAAAACAAAGCAAAATAAAACAAAGCAAACCTATTTAGTTCATATATATACATATATATAGAAGTAAATTATTTTACAAAAATAAAATAAATTCAGATTTTAAAATATTAACCTTTACTCATTGCATAGTAGAATAATAATAGTGCTATTAAATTTTGAAAGTATTTGTTCATGAGAGAATTCCACATTTTTCCCTTTTCAGATCAGTTTGATTTATAGGAATTCTAGATGTATACGAAATGGCGGGGGGCGGGGGAGCATGAGGTTTATAGAGAAATTCGACTGAATATGTGGACACTGGAGAATCTTCAGCAAAACAAGTACTTCAAGAAATAACCAGGGTAAATTACTCTCATAAAAGTATCATAAAATTATCCTAAATCTCTTATCCTAAATCTGTGTGGTAGAAAATTTCTACCACACAGTTTGTAACTCGTATCTAAAACAATACTAGAGACTCTGAGAGGACAAAGCAAAACTAACAAACAAAAAACATGTTCTCTGACATATAAAAGACCATTTTTATGACATTCAAGAGTGTCTACTTCCCCTTGAGCAGCCCATTCCTAAGGAAGGCTTTCTAGCACACAGTCCAACTCTGTGGAGAAAAATCAATCCTGTAGATCCATTCATAATTTCATGGAGTGGCCATCTGCATGTCCTCTTTGGAAAAAATGGCTATTCAGTTCTTCTGCCCATTTCTTAATTGGGTTGTTTATTTTTTGATGTTGAGTTGTATGCTCAACATCACTAATCATCAGGGAAATGCAAATTAAAACCACAATGAAGTATCACCTCACACCTGTCAGAAGAGCTATCATCAAAAAGAACACAAATGACAAATGTTGATGAGGAACTTCAGAAAAGGAAACCCTCCTACACTGTTGGTGAGATTGTAAATTGGTGCAGCCCCTGTGGAAAACATTATGGAGGTTTCTCAAAAAACTAAAAATAGAACTACCATATGACCCAGCAATTCCACTCCTTGGTATATATCCCCCGAAATCCAAAAACACTAATTCTAAAAGATACATGCAGCTCAATGTTCATAGCAGCATTATTTACAATAGCCAAGACATGGAAGCAGCCTAAATGTTCATCAACAGAGGAATGGATAAAGAAGGTGTGAGATAATTGAAGGGTAGCTTATTTACAATGTTCTGTTAGTTTCAGGTGTACAGCAAAGTGAATCAGTTTTTACACACATATATTTTTTTTTTCAAATTCTTTTCTATTATACATTATTACAAGATATTGAGTATCATTCCCTGTGCTATATAGTAGGTCCTTGTTTATCTATTTTATATATACTAGTGTGTATCTGTTAATCCCAAACTCCTAATTTACTTCTCCCTGCCCTACCTTTTGCCTTTGGTAACTATAAGATTGTTTTTTTTATGTCTGTGAGTCTGTTTCTGTTTTGTAAATACGTTCATTTGTGTGTATATATACATATATATGTATACACACACACACACACACACACACATACACACACACATATATATATAGTGGAATACTACTCAGCCATAAAAAAGAATGAAATTTTGTCATTTGCAGCAACATGAATGGACTTGGAGGGCATTGCACTAAGTGAAATAAGTCAGACAGAGAAAGACAAATACTGTATGATATCATATCAGTTATATGTGGAATCTAAAAAAATACAACAAACTAGTGAATAAAACGAAAAAGAAGCAGACTCAACAGATATAGAGAACAAACTAGTGGTTATGAGTGGAGAGGGGGAAGGAGGGAAGGGCAATACAGGGGTAGGGGCAAAAAGGGTTATTATGGGATTATACGAAATCATGTGTGTGAAACTTTTGAAAATTGTAATGTACTATAGAATTTAAAGAATCTTGCATTGAATAAAAAAAATCTTTTAAAAAGATTTCATGAAGTGAAGCACAAAGAGCAAATATTAAATTATTAGAACCACTGGCATACCACTTGCTTTCAGGATAACTCTGATCAAATAAAGTCACCTGGTTTTGAGTTAGCCATTTCATTCATTCATTCACTTATTCATTCCATGAATTCTGACTATTCTCTATTTGCTAAGTACTAGGCCAAATAGTACGCAAAGCCTTTTCTCTTTAGAGAGAAAGCTGACAATATACAGGCTTTGTTTTCAAGGAGCTCACATTGCATGGGAGAAATGTGCAAACAGATACATTATGAGATTACATATGTCTTCTAATAAAAGGAAGAAGATATGATAGTGAAATAATAGTTTACTTAGCTCCTATTAATTCTCTCCCTTCATGAGATATGTACGGCTGGCTGAAGTTCAGATTACCACCGAGCATTTTAGGGTATGGTATTTTTATTTTCCTTCAGGAGAAACGGTTTTCACGGAATCTTAAAATCCATTTGCTGAGAAAAATACAGAAGAACACTCCTCCTCTCCGTTCCCCCACTGAGCCCCAGTCAGGAAACCTGCCACAGTTCTTCACAAGCGTTCTCTGCCTAGGCACTGATTTAAATAGTCTAAGAGATCTTCCAACCTAAGGAATCCATTAGCTGTGCTGTGTGTTGCTTTATTTATAGGTTTGGTCCAGCCTTGGAAAATGCCGGGACATTGGGAGCTGCAAAGTATGTAAGTAGGCTTAAACTGAAGCCAGTGCCACTGTGGTAGGTTACAATCTACTCATAATTTCATGTCCCTCTCTATGGGGCCTGTCCCTGTGGGATGTGTGTATAGCACTGCTCTGTTGAGCTTAGGAGTGGTCATGTGACTTGCTTTGGCCAACGAAAGGTGGGCAGAGGCCACGTGTGTCTCCTGACAGATTTAAGAGGGAGCCTGTGGCCTGGCACATTCTCTACCATCATTTATGATACGGACCTGTCCCAGATAAGGGCTGTTCGTTCCACCTGAGTCCAAGAATGAAGATAGTAAGAAGTGAAGCTGCAGCTGGCTCTTGAGAGAAGTGTCACACCAGGGAGAAATAAACCTTCATTCAGAAACTGTGGTTGTCCCCTCAACATAAACATAAGATATCACCGTCTGATGTAATATAATCACTCCCCCTCAGCGTTGTCAATACTTCCCAGCTTTGTAATCTTTTCCTTGTAAAGAAGCAAAATAAGATCCATTCTAAATTAAGAGGTATTCATTACCTTTTCCTATTTGGGGCTTTTCCTATAAATAATCTTTGCTTCAACATATAAAAAGTTCAGGTTATGAGCAGGGCACTCTGTAATGCTGGATTTAAATTCAACCCTGTCCCTTTTCCACTGTGTGATCTTGGACTAGGAACTTAATTTTCTGTGCCTCGCATTCTTCTTCTGTAAAATGGGAATAATAATGATTTACCTCCATGAGTATGTTATGAGGATTGATGAAGTTTGCACATGTAAAACAGAGGAAGTATCTGACATACGACAATGCTTTGGATATTAATATTTACTGTGACTATAGCTGTTACTATATTTGTTGTTGTTACTATTATTTGCTGTGAAGATTAGTTACCAAGATATCTCTGCTTTCCACAGGTAATACATGTAATTGTGCATCTTCCTGAACTCAGTTCTAATCCAGCAGAAATTCCTGTTGACTCAATTTTCAGAAAGTATCCAGAATTCGAATAAATCAGATGATATCACGCTGCACTCAAACCTTTGTAGTAGCTTCCCAGTTTTTTCAGAGGAATCACTGGGTCCTCGCATAGCCACTTATGCCCTCTGAGGCCTGCACAGGGCCACACCCTCTGGTCCCTCGCTAATCTTGTCTCCTGCTACCCCCTTGCTCAGTCTCCTCCAGGCAAACTGTCTTGTGCTGGCCCTTAAACAGTCCAGGAAATGCTTTTGATCTTGAGTCTTTGCTCTAGCTTCTCCCTCTGCCTGGAATATTCTTCCTCGAGGTATTCCCACTGCTAAGTCCCTCACTTCCTTCAAGTCTCTGTCCAAATGCCACCTTCCTAACAAGGCAAACAGGTCATCCTTTTTAAAACTGTAACTCTCCTCCCCACCACACATGCAATTGGCCCTCGGGACTCCCTTTACTTGTCTACGTTTTCTTTTCTAGTTTTGTCACAGCACTTATCACCATGTAATTTGCTTATGATATACGCTTACTATTCATATATTTTAGCTTCCATAGCAATGAAAGCTTCAGGAGGCTAGGGTTCTTTGCTGTGTTCACTGATTCCAAGCAATTCGAGTAGTGTCTGGCACAGGACAGGGGGAAAATAAATATTGTCAGCTGAGTGAACCAACAGCAAAGTGAGCATAATGTGAAAGCCTCCTTTTTATAAACAAAACCTTTATTTAGCAGTTAACTATGCCATCATGGAAAGTTAACTGCTAAGAAACTGTGCCCATTAAAAGAGAGGAAGTGCTAACAGGTAAATAAAGCCCAAATGATGAGGTATAGAGACAGAATGAGAGATTTCATATTCATGCAGATTCTACATTTAGAATGAGGAAGGTCAGTTATTTCAGGCTAATAAGAAAATCATGCTCTCAGAAGCCCTGAGACTGTAGCACTGTTTAGATCTCTACTTTAATATTTAATTTCATACATTTCCTGAAGGAAACGGATTAATAATTGCAACCAGTGAAGCATACACTTTAAAAGATTGACCCCCCGCAAGCTGTTGTGTTTTGAAGATTAAAATAGTGCCTTTTTTCTTTTCCTTTTTGCTTCTTTACAAGTCACTGATGTGACATCTTTCTAACTTCACAGAGCTGAAAATAAACTGAAGCAAAATACGAGATAACTAATTAGCCACATGCTTTGCAGGTTGTTTGTGGGGTCTGTGGGGTTTTATTGTTTGTTTTTTTTTTGAGACAACAACAAAGCAGGTTGGTGGACATTTGGATAGTTTGACTTGATCCTAGTGAAATATTAATTGAAGCTATTATACTTTTCAAAATTCCTTTCTACTTTAACCAATTTACCTCAACCCCCAAAACACTGTCAACTCTCAAACTCTAGCTCATGTACATTGATCAAAGAAGAAGGAGCAAAAATAATAAAACCAATACCAAATACCACCTCTACTGCAGCGCCCATCAACATACTCAGGTGTGTCCAAACAGTAACTCCAGTTTTATTTGGGAAATGAGCAGCTGTAGATTATCCTCGGAATTAAGGACAATGAATAACTGAAATCTGATGAAGTAAAAATATCTTGAGGAGAAACTTAGTGGTTCAATTTCTCTGCAATGCCCTGTTTAATTTAGTTCTGTCCTTCATTTTCCAGGAAAGCATTCTCTGTCTCCATTATAGCCTTCTTCCCTTTTCAGTTTTCAATGGAAACTAATAATTACATCCAAGAGATCTGACTTACAGTCAAATTTCCTGTAAATACCGTCCTATTACTAACCAAACTAAAAATGATAAAGGAGAATTAGTAAAAATGATTGCTCTTGAAAATTTAAATAGAATGTATAGAGAGCTTATACACTTTGGGATAAATTTGTACATTTTATTAGAAATAAAAATGCTGTCAAATGCTCTTAAGTTACAATCAGATTTCCTCTAGCAGGCAAAATTAGCTTTTAGAATAACAAAGATAATTTGGTCATTACCGTGTTTACTAAGAAGCACTTTAAGTAGACTTTAAAAATTTACATCAAGGATACATCAATGGGTTTCTTTCAGTGTAGTAGCTTGGCTTCCACACAAAAAAATACTTAATTGTTAAGAAATACGTTGAAACCCAAGGAAGTTACACTAAAAATAAAAACTCTCTATTCTATTCTCAACAATTAGCAGTTTCACCACTAAGGAGAAAATTATCTCAAGATCTGCAAGAAGATTCTGAACCGTAATATAATAAAATGATTAAAGGTTAAGAAATCTTCGACCTTTACATTCTGGAAATTTCTTTCATTGGAGCCAGCGAGAGGTAAAAGCTAAAGCTGAAATGCTCTGGATCAAATGAACCTTGACACAGTGCTATAATCTGAGACCAATCACGGTGGAAGATGAGCTGTGTGTTCAGACATTTAGATGCGACACTCCTGGTTATGGCTTGCCCGGCTGAATTAATATCAAATAAAACAACTATCCCAGGCCTCTTTACACTCCGGCAAGAAAGATCCCAAAGGAACTTAAACCTTTAAAGCAGATATTTGTCAGGACTGATGCAGCCCTTGCCTGGTCACCTTGATAGGACAACGAAAGAGAAAGATTTGCTATTAACAGCTGTGTCCTCATTGGGATGTGTTCCTTTTGAAAATGATTATGAAATTAACTGATCACTATTTTCTGCAACTAATTGACCCTACAAGCTGAGTCTCTGGGCTTTCTTCTGAAAAGCAAACCCACAGCTATTTAGTAATCAGAATGACACTTCTAAAATTTGCCAAGGACCTCTCCCCACCCTCCACCTTTTTTTTTTTAAATGCTTTAAACCACAGAATAGACATTCTCATTGGAAGGAAGGTCTGTTTAAATCACCTATGGGGCTTTTTAAAGTTATTCATGTCCTGAAATTCCCCATAGAGGCACTTCCTCTTCAACAGTGTCTTTAGAACAATTATTAAAACTTCAAGATGCTAGTGATGAGATACTGCAGTGATGCTAATATCGCAAGGGAAAGAAACACTATTTCCAAAATTATCTCCCAGCTCTACCCCATAGAAGAAGCTATTCAGACCCCCTTTATCTTTTTTCAAAGAAAACAGAAGAGTAGTCATTATATTCTGTCAGAACAGTACAGAACAAGAAAACCCCAGATGGCTTGATCCCTTTGGTTCACCTCATGAATCTGCTTCTCTAAAAACCACAGGAAACAAGCTTGGGAGAATGGCATCAGGCACACCAGGGTCTGAATCCTAAATTCTGCTATTTATGTTTTGACCTTAAACATATCCCTTCACATCCATGAATGCCAGCTAGCAAAGGTATAATAAGCACCTTGTCAATTTACTAAGCCTGTATGAGATAAGACATTATAAATTATATACTACAATATGCAATATTATAAACCCATGCATTATAAACACATGTCATGTGCCTGGCACATAACATGCATTCAACAGCTGTTAACCTATACTCCCTTAGAAACTGAAATAACGTCTTGAGGTTATATAACACATTTTGAATTCTTAAAATGCTCTCCCATGTATTGTCTCATTCACTTCTTAGAATAAAGAAAGAAGGAAGGAAAGGAGGGAGAGATGTGTGAGGCTGACAACTATTATCCCACTTAATTGAACAGATGAGGAAACAACAGACCAAGAAGTTGGTAAACTACCCAAGGTCACACAGTAAAGATAACGATTCAGATTCTGGAAATAATTTGGCTCAATCTGTGCTTTTAACAAATGAATAGATAAAAGTTCAGAGAACTTCAAGTGAGAAAGTTAGAACCAAACTGGTGTGCTGTTTTCTAGGACAGCTGTCTTCTAACTACACCTAGTTTCCTCACATGTTGGGTTCCAGGCAAAGAGCAGGGATAGAGCAAGCATATAGTGAATGTACTGTGCCCAGAGCTTAGGAGAAAAAGGTCTGTACGTTATTCTGGAGCAGTCAGGAGATTCTCCCCAAATCCCAAGCCCTGTTTACTTTCCATGTCCATATCCAGGGCTGTATTACCAGCCCTAAGAATTGAAAAAGTGATTATATGAATAATGCCCCACACACATAATTATGTTGCACAATTTAACATTAACAAAAGAGTACTAAACCCTAAACTAAGGCCGAGAAGACCAACATAGAACTCTACCCAGCGCGACCATTTTAACACTTGTTTAGAAATTTTAAACACAAAGTTAATTTAATTTTTAAAATAATCTCAGCTTTACTGGTGCCCTTATCACACACCCAGTTGGCCAAGTGGACAGCCCAGAACTGCCCACATATTTGTCTGCAGGGCCTGAACACTGACTACACAGTGGGGACTAGGGCTGAGTCCCTTCTCTTATGCCGTTTCTTTCTTTGGTCCCACTATTTGTTCCATTCATGCTTTCTGCCTCTGATTCCATTAAGACTCCCAACCTTTCCAATCCCAGGGCCATATCCAGATTGATGGACTTGCTGCCTCATAGAAACAGGATTTCAAAAGATAAAATCGTGAAGGCATGAAGTTATCTATAGTGCATCAAAATACTGTGTCCGGTTGTAGTTATTACATTGTAAATCCTCAGTAGCAAAGTTTAACTTCAGGACACCAAGTGACTTCTTGGTTTTGGAAGTTTGGATTCAGAAAATTCCATGGGAAAGGAATATAAAAGTCAGCTAGCCAGAGATACATTTACTAGATCACCATCCCTTAGCCTTCCTCCCTCAAAAATTGTAGTGAACTCTAAATGAAAATCTCCTTGACTCCTACCCTACTGTTCCTTATACACATTGCCCTGCTTGTGTTTAATCATCACAACTCAAGGTTTTCTCAGTTTATTTCTCAGTAAATCAGTTTACTTTTCATGGGCCTATGTGATTCACTGTGATGCTGTTTGCTAATTGGAATCATCTCTACTTTAATTAACAGTTGTCTAAAATCACTTACGAGTAAGGGCACAGCTGTCAACCCCTACAAGCCCTTTTAGATTTGACTTTCTCCATTTGAACATTTTAAATAAACTCTGGAATAATAATTTTAAACTTCTATTAAACATTGTTATTTTACTCCTATTTAAATTAGTACAAAGTGCTATATTTTATTTTTCAATTATATTTACAAGCTTTTTTTTAAACTTGGTCTTTTTTTTATTGGACTAAAATATACATAAAATTGACAATGTTAACCCTGTTTAAGTGTACAGTTCAGTGGTACTAGGAACATTCACAGTGTTTTGCCACTGTCACCACCACCAGGACTTTTTTCACCTTCTCAGCTGACAGGGTTTGGTATTAACCCTGGCTCCAGAGACCCTCACAATCTTGCTGTGCCTCAGTTTCCCTCCTCTGCACACTGGTTTTGCCATCAGATGCCCTCTCCACTCGGGCAATCCTTCTGCTGCTGTTTCTTGTTATTTTTTTGGTTTAATTCTCTTGGTTCAGCCAACGAGCTTCTGTGAGACTCTCCTCCTCTGGACTGGGCTCTGAGCTAAGCCGTTTATGCAGCACCTCATATATTTCTCCCAAAGGTCCTGTAAGGCAGGTATTATCAACCACCCTTTCCAGATGAGGGAGCAGCATCAGAGACGTACCATACTCCAGGTCACAGTAATTTCAGAGCCAGGATTTGATTCTGGACTCTCTGATCTAGCCTCCTTCATCTCGTTCGGAATGTCATATAGGATCAAGTACAGCCAGCCCTGACTCTTACGTGAGTGACTGCTCTAGAAGGTTTCTAGAATCTGCATGGATTTGGGTATGTATTCTACGAACCACCTTCCATCAGGATTCTCAACTGGAGCCTTTAGCCCAAAAGAATTTGCTTCAAAATGGCTTAATTTCATACTCTAGATAAACTGCTAATGGAATTTACCAAACTGCTAAATTAAGCTTTTCCACTAATTACACACATATTCTAAAAGTGTGAGTTTAACTTTGAGCATGGGTCCCTCCCCAGGGAGAGAATCTTCCCTGGCCAGCAGGGGATTGGTCACCGTGTCATTTCTTGCTCTTGATCATAATCGATTATGCTTTTCTGTGCTCTCTTGGTGTCTTGCTGTAGCCTGACTCTACATTTACTCAGGACAAAATAGTTTATTCCTAGGGTGTGGTTGTCCTGACCTCAAATATGGTCAAGTGTATTTACCACTTCTCCAGCAGGCATTCTTTCTAGCATTCTTATCTTTTGCAATGCGTCTCTCTGGCATATTTCTTGTTGCTCTCCATTAACCCTCTCTGTGGTCTGCACTAGCTCCTGCTGTGTTGCCCTGTACTCAGATTTGGGGACTTTGTCTTTGCTCAGAGCTCGGGGTTTTGGCTTTGGTAGATATGGCTTAACTCTTGGAATGAAGTCAGCTGAAGAAGCAGCAAGGCACCCAACGATGTCCACATGGTCTCCATGCACAATAAGATAATTAATTGAGTGCCTGCCACGTGCCAGGTGCAGTTTCTAACCTAGGACTTAGCATCCCCATTTTAAAGATGAGGAAACTGTGGCTCAGAGAGGTTAAATTATCTGAGTTCACACCTCTAGTTCTGGTATAGACACCTACATCACAGACACCTCACCCATGCTGTTGATCCCTCTGCACCAGACTGTCTCCCTACAAAGGGCTGACCCCTTGCGGCGGGGCAGCGGGGAGGGGGGTGGTCTGCTTGATAACAGAGCTTTATTAACCCACCTGTAAAATGGGAGATGAATCCACTGACTCCAAACTACCTGCCCCAGGCACAGGCCAGTCTGAAATACAGGGGTGGGGAATGCCAGTTTAAAAGTCTGCTACAGAACTTCTTTTAAAGGAATGTCATTTTAATAAATTGAACCACAGCTTGAATCAGAAACAAAGACGCAGAAAGGAACTGCTAAGTGAAATGAATATTAATGAAAAAAAAATTACTAGGCCTCCATTATGTAATCACACATTGCAAACTAAAAATATATTTTTTTAAACTCACAAGCCCTATTTACTGGAGTTAGAATAAAAAGCTCTAATTTGTGCTGAATAGCAATCACTTTATACCACAAACCACATCTAAATTTTCTGACACTTTAGGGGCTAAATCAATGTGGTATTATTGACTGTTAATGCAAAAGCCGAAAATACCCGTAAAAACAAAAACAAAACAGATCAACGGATACTAATTGAGCACCTACTATGTGCAGTGCATTGTACTGGGAGAAAAAACAAAGGCCATAATACTTCTTTTGAAAGCATATGTGACTATTGCTAAGGGCGTGGGACAGGCAGAATCTCCTCTAGAAGCAAATATTTGGAGAAGGCTTCACTAGGTAGGTGAGAACTGAGTGGGGCCTTCACGGAGGGTAGAATTCAGCAGACAGGTGATGGCAGGGAGTCCTAGGAGGAACATTCCATGAGGGTCCTTCGGTCCATCTCATTAGAAAGTGTCTGAGAACCAGTCTGCCTGGAAATTAAACCAATGAAGTTCTGCCCAGAACTTCATGTGCCTTAAACCTACCAATATTTCTAAGGGTTACCCCCTCGTCCTGCCGGCCTTCACTCAGTTTACCATCTAAAAGATGTGAGGAGGCAGGATGTGATTCTGGACTCTCTGATACTTCCTCTTTCATGTAGACACAACGTCATATAGCATCAAGCACAGTGGTCCTGCCTGGACACACAGATGGTGTATTCTGGGAGGTTTCTAGAATCTGCATGGATGTGGGTGTGTGGCCTATGTTCCATTAGGCTGGAGAAGGTGTTCAGAACCCTGTAGAAGGGTCGGTGTGGCTGTAGAGTGGAAGCAGGTGGGGTCACCCTCAGCGACTCACCCTCTTCACACAAAGTTATCCGCCAGTAAAGGCAACCAAAACAGACCAAGGGAATCCCAGGTGATAACTCTTAACAATAGGCCCACTATTGAATTCTCTCAGTTCTGCTGCCTGATTTCTTTTCAGCCCTGGTTATGGGGCCAAAGGCAGCCTTTCGCAGTTTACCACATCTGAGGCTTGGTAACGGTGGTTAGTTCAATCCTCTCTACCAAGCCCTGCCCAGGTTCCTGACTTGTCACTCACCTTGCAGCCATGCCATGCTCCATGTGCAGCCTGCAAAGTCTCCTGGGCTGGGCTGTCCCAGAGGCACTTTAGAAGGAGATGTTAACTATCACAGTGATGATCACCGTAACTGTCTTATTTACAAGTTGTTTTTAACACATATATGATTCTTCACCTAAACACCTGTTTGTCATACTTAAAGAAATTTACATTAATACTGTGCATAGAGCTTCTATTTAGAACAAGAGCATTCAGTTTGAAAAAAACCTCATTTTTCTTTTCTTGCAGGTACATTTCCATTTCCTTCTTTTTCTGTAGCCTTAACCATGCCCATCAAAAAGTATTAAGTAATTGCACAATTGACATGACAGTATTTTTCTCATCTCTGCATTCATCCCCTACAGGCCTAGCACCTCCGCCCTTACCTTCCTCAGGTGAAGGCCGGATTGTTAAGGGCGCTGACTAAACCCATGGCCACAATAAAGGCAAACACACTCTTCTGAGCTCTCTGAGTAGAGACTGAAAAGAGGAACAGGATCTCTAGCTGATACACTGACCTTCGGCCTATGTTGGACCAGGCCTTTCAGTCTTCTTAGTCTCTAGGGTCTTGACCCATTATGAAACCTGCTGGATCGCTACAGTCTGAAATGATACCTGGTCTTGACTTGCCTACCTAGCCTTGAACTCTTGCTGCCCACGTCTAAAAGTGATTCCGTGGCTTGGGATACATCTCAAAAGCAGGCTTTGTCAGTTAGTACTCTTGAATTAGCACCTACTTTCCTTCCTTCCTTCATTCCTTCCTTCCTATCTCAAAGCTAAATATGAGGAGATAAGCAACAGCTGTGAATTTCACCTTAGCTTTGTCATAGCATCACCATCTTGTTATATCTTTAAGTGCCTAGTTTTATATCTTTGTCGACAATATCAATTGTGCATGCCAATATGTTCTTTGTGATAGTTTGTAACTTTTCTATTTTGTTTCTTACAATTTCTGTTCTCCTCCTGTCATCGCCTCAACTTATCCAAGCCTTAAGGTGCGTCTCCTAGTCTGTGGATGGTTTTACTTTGAAAGCTGATCTCTTTTCTCATTGCTTTACTCCAGAGAAACCTGAATATCAAAAATGCCCCCATTTACTAAACCAAGCTTCCTTCTGGAGAACATTTAGTACATCGTTGTAGATGGCACGCTGGGCAATGGTGAAGTCCCCCTTAAAGAACCTGGCAAAACAAAGTACGAAGCTGATATCAGGGTTGAATTTATAAACTAGACACACCGTGGATGAGATTAGCAACTAAGAAAGTAAGACAAGTTCCAGTGGTAGAAATATAGCAGCTAAGATTAATACATTCAACACATATTCCCTGAGTATCTACTCTGTGCCAGGAACTGTTCTAGATGCTTGGGATGCATCAGTGAACCAGACCAAGCTGCAGGATTCAGTAACATGATAATGCAGAATCTTGAAGGAGGTGATGCAGTTAGCCAAGTGGATATCTGGGAAAAAGTGTTCCAGGCAAAGGAACAGTGAGTACAAAGGCCCCTCACGTGCTCCAGGAATAAGAAAAGCAGTAAAAAGGCCAATGAGGCTGAGGCAAAGTGAACAAGAGGAACAGCTGGAGGAGACATATCAGAAGGGCAGAAAAGTAAGGAGATGTCAGGGAAGACTGCCAGGATGGGAGAAGACCATGTAAGGCCACGTTGACTATTATAAAGACTTTGGATTTTACTCTGTTTCAAATGGGAAGCTATGACACATCTCTGAGTAGAGAAGTAACATGATCAAACTCAGGTTTTGACAAGAAAACTCTGGCCACTGAATGCGGGAAGGGTTGAGCAGAGATTCCGGTTAAGTGGATGGTGGGATGATGGAGGCAAGTGACGACAATGGCTCTGGCCAGAGCAGTAGCGATGTGAAGCGGCTGCTTTCTGGATAAATTTAGAACATAAAGTCTTAGATAACATGTGGGATGTGAAAAAGAGCTTGGAATCAAGGATGCTCCAAGATGTTTCACCTGGAAATTGGAAGGACATGGTTTTCCATTAACTGAGAGAGCGAAGATGTAGCTAGAGGAGATTTTGTGCAAAAGATCAGAAGTTTAAGTTTGCGCATATGTAGTCTGAGAGATTTACTAGGCACTCAAGGATTTATATCAGAGTCACCCTAAAAAATAACTCTCGGGGGCTTCCCTGGTGGCGCAGTGGTTGAGAGTCCGCCTGCCGATGCAGGGGACACGGGTTCGTGCCCCGGTCCGGGAAGATCCCACATATCGCGGAACAGCTGGGTCCGTGAGCCATGGCCGCTGAGCCTGCGCGTCCGGGGCCTGTGCTCTGCAACCGGAGAGGCCACAGCAGTGAGAGGCCCGCGTACCGCAAAAAACAAACAAACAAAAAAAAAACCAACTCTCTTCTCCTCTTTCACTCCTCCCCCTCCCTATCTCCCAATTCATAATTTATTGGGAAAATATTCTGCTGGAATCTTTCCTGCTTCTGTTCACCATTGGTCCAACCTACGGTAGTGTTCAGTAGAAAAGCAGAAAATATATTGTGTAATTTCCAAAGATAAAATATATTTCGTTGTTGAACGGATTCTGATAGGAAGCCATATAATATATAGCCTATGTCAGAGAATTAATGACTTTTAGGAAACTTATGCAGAATAAGTTATAAGGCAACCTCTTATTTTATACTTGAGGAAGCTGAAGCCCAGGGAGGATAAATGACTTTCAAAAGGTCAGTCGTCTAGTTATTACAGAGCTAGAGCTAGAACCCAGAGATCCTGTAAGCTATTAGAGCACTTGGGCTCTCAGTTGATTTCCTGCTTTTGCCATTATTCATATGCTGCAGGATTCACAGTCTATTTACATATTTTTACTTGGAAATATAATTAAATACCAGACCATTAGCATAGGGTCACCACTTTCCTGGCCTTGAAAACAAAACTTCTTCTTCTCCTTCTTTTTCTATGCCTGTTCAGACCTTCAGTTAACCTCAAGATGAATAGGACTATGGATTGTAAAACGTCAAGCAGATAAATGATTTGCACCAATAAGATGGTCTGGGATTGAAACCAGAAAAAAATGTAACTTTTAACTTTGAAAGACATTTAAATGAGTAGAGTTGGGCTATATAAAAACCATGACATTACAATAGTTCCAAAAAAATTATTTATGGAGAAAGTGCCGGACTATCATAATTCAGAAAAAAATTTTCTTAAGATTTTACAGCAGCACTTTCTTCTACTACAGGTTTAGTTATAATTTCATCCGGAAGAATTTGGGATCAAATGAAAATAAATGACAGATTAAATACCACGCAGTTAGGTAATACTGTGTAGCTTTAATTATAACCCCCTATAGTTATATAAAATGGAAGGTTTTTGGTTTGGTTATCATTTTTTCAGCTGTACTTTCTATATCTTTTTCAGGAAATCCTCACACAGCCAAAATGTTTACTGGATTTGCAAAGAAGCTACTAGATTCTTCGGGAACTGTACATCCTATTTAGCTCCGACAGTGTAGAAACAGACTAGACTTCCTTAAGGTAATTAAATAGACAGCCACACAAAAATCTTTAAAAGAGAATTAGAACTTACTTTGAAACTTCCTTTCAACCAGGTTCTCTCATTACATTAATGAGCCAAATAGGGATTAATGCGATTATAGCAAATCAGTACGTGCGAATGTCAAAGCTGTGTTTTCAACCACTTCTGATTTTGCCTTTCTGCTTTTCAGTCTTCGATCATGGCTCTCTCCTTTTCACACACATACTTAACATGCAACTCACTCACCGTGTGGTGGTGTTTCTCATTCTTCTCATCTGTCCTGAACACCTCATATCCCAAGTCTCCACCCTGAATCAATGGCTTTTATAAATTGTCCTTTTAATAAGCACAGGAAGGTGATTTATTGGAAATTTAATGCAGGCAGATAATCTACTGAGAGATTAACTTATGTATTATTTCTAAGCTATATTCATTAGGGAACAAAAGGGAATCTGTCTCATCTTCCAGAATGCAGTAAGAAATTATTTCTAGGGACTGAGCTCTGCTTATACGAAGGAGTGAGAAAGAGATTTTTATTTTGTTTTCCAAAGCGAGACAGGAAAATTTTTACGATAGGATGGGCTAAAGGCAACTCATTAAGCAGCCCTTGGTTTCAAGGTTTAATTCAGGCATTCACTGTACACTTGGGTTACAGTAACTTTCAGCCTGTAGGAATAAAGGCTACTGTGCAAGTCAAAACAGAAGGACCACTTTGGGGATTCATGTGAGCACCACCAAACCCGTACGTAGTCACACAGACAAGCGTGGATTCTCCTGCCACAATAAACGTCCAATATTGAAAGTCCTACCAATACGTGTGTCTATAGAAAAAGAGTGAATATTTGAGGTGAACTTAATTTTATTTAAACAAAGACATATGACATTGTCTGCACAAATGTTTTAAAAGAATTTTACCTGCTGCTTACAGACAGTAGGCTCATAAATAACACAAAGTGGGGGGAAAAAAAGAAAAACAAAATGAACACATCATTTTAAGGCTCTGATGAAGTAAAATGGATTAAAAGCCATTTCCATTTTTTGAAAATTGTGAATTTTATTTGTGTCCCATTTATTGTTTTCTTGTACCTAAAATTTAAGTTTTGTTTAAATTGAAATATATGCAATAATAGCATCAATACTGAGAGGTAAGCACCAAATCACATTTCCTTTAATGAAGAAAGGATATGGAAAAAAGGGTTAATGAGACAGCGAAAAGAAATTAAGCTTCACTCTGTCCCAAATCATCTAAATCAGATGCTTAATTAAAAATTTATTTAGAGCCACTCAGTCTACTTTCAAAGTGAATGTCATATAAAGCCAAATAATGGTTTTACATTTAAAACACAAAGGCATCATCTTTATACAGGGCTTGGGTATATTCTGTTAAATTCTTGTAACTTTTAAATCTGATGGTTTTCAAAAGCTTCCAGATCAGAGATTAAAGTATGATATAATGTGACAAGAGGATAGCACACACAGTAAAATGAAGGGTAGATGGAGATGACTTTGATAAACTTTACCTCTACTAGAAGGTCCTTGGAAATCTTTGGTCAGAAAAATTATTAGACCAAAAGATAACCTTATATAGCTCTTTGAGATCAAGACAGGTACCTCTTTGCCCTCTCCCTGCAAAACCTATCAGAGATTTGATACATAATAAAGGTCAGTAAAATGTACTGAATTGACATAGTGAAAATGAGCTGGTGGGAGTAATCATTACCATCTTTCTCAGTAGCCTACCTGGAATTCTGCATGGAGAGTTATACTGCCCCCAAAGGAAAAGGCCATATTTACATAATTTTCACACGTAGATTCTCTGCTTAAAAGCTTTTATGATGCAGAACTTGTTCCCAAACTAAGCACTTTTCATTATCAAAGAAGACGTTCTTAAAGTCTCCCTCCCGGGCTTCCCTGGTGGCGCAGAGTCTGCCTGCCGATGCAGGGGACACGGGTTCGTGCCCCGGTCCGGGAAGATCCCACATGCCACGGAGCGGCTGGGCCCGTGAGCCATGCCCGCTGAGCCTGCGACCCTGTGCTCCGCAACATGAGAGGCCACAACAGTGAGAGGCCCGCGTACCGCAAAAAAAAAAAAAAAAAAAAAATACAACTACCATTAAAGTCTCCCTCCCTTATTTATACTGGCAATTACTTTTACAGAAAGGAGAAGGGAACAATGAGAATTAAAATTTACCTTGCCATTTATACAAAACAGATGTAACTTGTTATATTTTTTAATTTGTACGGGTACTCAACATTGTGAAGATACATAAGATCTTAAAATATCATGAGGTCTCATAATATCTGAAACGCTCGGAGACGTCAAACACTTTGTGGCCTACGCTGGTGGTTGTACAAGCCACGGTATGTTCAGAAGGTCACGAGAGAGGCAAATATAAAACAATTTCCCCTCCTCCCACATATTGTCTAAACAACTTTACTTTTAATGTGCAGAATGTGTGCTGTTAGAAGAGAGGAAGGGCGCCTTTATTGGCAGAAAATTCAAGAAATTTTTTAAGCAAAGGGTATAGAATCTTTTCCAAAGTTGCCATTCATAAGGTAGGCTTCAGACAGAGCTCAATATGTTCCATTATCGGAAGCATTGAATATCATAACCTGATTATTTATTCCAGTTTGTAAAATACCACTACTACTAACCCCTCATGAAGCATAATGGGAAAGATGAAACACTAAGGAGCAAGGAATGAATGCCACCTGTGGCTAGTGAGGGTCTCTTTCTCTCTTTTTAAGTATCTGACCTATGCCACAAGAGTAGACCCTGCTGTTGTAGTCAAAAAAGTTTACAATGTATATACTGTATGCACGATGCAATGCAGAGGCCCCAAATGAGATCCTTGCTTCTAACAGTGAGACGAAATTTACCTGCACGGAATATCCGAAGTTACATGCAAGATAGCTAGCATATTATCAAATGCTTCCCTAAACATAGTTTAGGAATTCACTGATTACAAACCTCAAGCAAGGCTTACGCCTATGCAAGCTGAACTTAAAGACAGCCTTTACAAAACAATTAAAATAATGAAGAGTAGTTAGGTGGAATGCTTCAAGTAAGATAAACTGATGAGCAAAGGCATAGGACAGACTTAGATACAGGGTCTATAAATGAAGGCTACTGCTGATATCGAGCTAGTAGAAACTCAGGGTTCTTGAGACGGAAAGAATGAGATAATGCAGGAAAGACAAAATGAAACCTTAAATTGCAAGCATTCCAGCACTAAAATGAAAAGTTTGAACTCAGTGCAACGATGGTAATTATTTACCTCATCTACCACCAACAGATCATTTTAGCTTTGAATCAATGAATTTGGATTATGTATTGATATTTGCTTTTTTTTTTTTCTTTTTTTCCTTGCGGCACGCGGGCCTCTCACTGTTGTGGCCTCTCCCGTTGCGGAGCACAGGCTCCGGACGCGCAGGCTCAGCGGCCATGGCTCACGGGCCCAGCTGCTCCGCGGCACGTGGGATCCTCCCGGACCGGATCACGAACCCGCGTCCCCTGCATCAGCAGGCGGACTCCCAACCACTGCGCCACCAGGGAAGCCCCTATGTATTGATATTTGAAACAAAACACCCGAAGTCTGCTAGATTATGCTATGGATGAAGAAGGACTACCCTAATGCCAACTCTGAGAGGATTTTTCAAAGCCATCACCATCTGTATTGGCATATCTTCTAAAGCCTGTTGTATACACCAGTTATACGTACCTCACTAATTCCTAGAGAAGTAACTTTGCTCTTACAGTCAGTTTCCATCATAAGAAGTACTGTTTCTCCTGTGTCAAATTTTCTTCAGATTATAATTATCCACTTAAGTTCTAGTTTGTATCTCCTTTTCTCCAGCATATGTGTCACGATCACCTCCATCCGTCCTATACTTAACTCTCAATTTTCTAAACGTCCATGGTATTTTTTTAAAATCTCACTGGTGACAATTATTATATTTGCTGCCTGTAATACACTGAATTATGTCTTCCCAAAATTCATCTGCTGAAGCCCAACTTCTCTCTCCCCAACAATGTGACCGTATTTAGAGATAAAGCCTTTAAAAAAGGTAATTAAAGTTAAATGAGGTCAACGGGTGGGGCCCTAATCCTAGAACTGGCGTCCTTATAAGAGTGGGAGATACCAGGAGCACACACATGGGGGAAAGCCCATGTGAGAACTCTGGCAAAGAGGCAGCTGTCTGCAAGCTGAGGAGACAGGCCTCAGGAGAAACCAAACCTGCACACACCTTGATCTTGGACGGACAGCCTACGGAACTGTGAGAGATAAATTTCTTTTGTTTAAGGCACCCAGTTTGTGGTATTTTGTTATGGCAGCCCTGGAAAACTAATACACTACCTGTATTTACTGAATACTTTTCATATCTCCCTTATTTGACTTCGATACTCTGCAGGGCAGGAAATAAAATTATCCAATTTTTACAAAATCTCTTATACTGCTCAGGATATTTGATTTGTTGCAATAATGTTAGATGATTAAACGTTTGTATACATGAATGAGTGCATTTCAGATTCTTATAGAGGAAAGTACTCTTTAAGGAAGATTTAAACTACTGCTAGGATAGGAGAGTTAAAATCACTTAAGAATCCCAGTATAAAACAGGAAGAGCGCATTGTAATGGAAATGATTTTGACTTAGGAATCATAAAACCCTGACTTTGAATCCTGGCTCCTCCAATTAATAACTGTGTAGGTTGGTCTTTGGTTTAATCATTTAAAAATTGGATAATAATAACACTTAACTTTCAGTATTATTAGAATTAAAAGAAATTGTTAAGCACTGACTAATTTCTGGTGACACTTGCTTAATAAACATTGGCTATTTTGACAATTTTACATAGTACAATTAGAAAAAGAATAAGGTAGGGAAAAACCTGACAAAAGGCAGTAAATGTATTATGAGAGGTCTGATAGATGCAGGTGAAGTACAGAAGACAAAAAAATAAAGAGCTTACTAGGGACAAGGCAGTACTGAAAAGCACAGCGCGGTCTGTTACCCCAACTTTTTATAGATAGCTATCCACAGAGGCACATAGTTCTTTCCAGCACTGCTAACTAGCCTGGAAATAAAAGAGAGTGACTGGATTCACATGGAGCTTGAGACCAGTCTGGAGAGTGTGGCCAAAATAAAAGAATATACAGAGAGAATGAGAAATATTAGATTCTTAGTCTATGCTGGATAAGAAAATATGACAAGCCAGAAAGGACCTGACAGCAAGGGAGGATGTGGGAATGAAAATCATGATTTTTTTTCCTGCTTCCATTTCAGTTATTTCTTGACTTTAACAAAACTATGGCTTTTCAAAATTCCACACCTGGTTATACCCCGACAGTGAGCCACACTGGAGGGGCGGGGGGTGGGGGGTGGGGTCCTCTACTCTGATCACCTATTTTCAATTAAGTCATGGCAACAGAATTGCAATTTTATGATCATCTCATTTCTTACCTACTGTCATGATTCACTACTGTAGGACCTGTGGTCATTCAAAATATTCATCTAGGATGTAGGATTGCCATTACAATGTCTTAAGATGTTATATTTATAAAGATAGAGCCTACTACTTACTGTTATCCTTAAAGTAGGTACTCTCAGAAGTGTAATTATAGCTTGTATGATGTTAATGGCATACCTCTGGGAGCACACATTATTTCATGGCTTTGTAAAAAATGTTATAATTATATAATCACCAGGGATGGCATTCCGTCTGCTCAGGGAACGTATAACATCTCAGCAGTTTTCCATTAGAGCATCACTGATATGGAGTTGGCATAAAGAATTAGGTGCCCTCCCTCAGTTCAAGGTTAACACATAGGAATCACAGAATTCATACTCCCATTGAGACTGGTTTTCCCTTTCTCATAACTTTCCCTCATCTAAATGAGTTATTTGATATCCTAGGAGCTCTTACCTCTAAAATATAACATTTAAAAGCTCCTTACTGTAAGAATTTAGGAAAAACAAAAACACAATGTTCTCCAAGTAGCTAAGTACAAATTAATTGTGCAAATTTGCTGAAGTGATAGAGACATTTTCGTTTATTGTAAGAAATTTTCATGGAGGATTTAGAAATACTATTAAGTACAAGTTCCTCAGAAATTACAAATAATGATAAAAATTGATAAAATGTGGTTCCTGCTGCATGAATTTCCTACTAGAAGATACATGTATGCCAGTGAGCTTCAATAAACAAGAAAGCAAGGCAGAGAGGGTCACTTCTTGGTTTTATTACTTTAAAAAAGCAATAATAAACTCATTATTTGTTCACATAAATAACATCTTTATCATTAAAAATAACTATACTTTCTAAAATGAATTGAAAGAGTGCCTTTTTGTTTAGCATTTTTGCAAATCTCTTTAATGGCCAGTTTAATAGAAAAGAGCTGGATTCTCCTACCTGCTTTTGTATTCAATCTGTTAAGATATGTTCTTTTGGTTGAAACATATGAAGACAATTCCGCCTAACAAAGATATATATTTGGGAAAGGGTGGTGCATTTTAATAGCATTCTCAGATAACTGTGGATATGCTTCTTTGATACTATAGCAAATCTTGACTAGCGGCAGTTTCTAAAAGTAGTTGCAAGGTGGAATCTGAAAGCCCATCAATGAAGTTTCCATATTCTCTTACATTAAAATCCATCCCTCTATTTTACGCTGTGAATGGATCTTTTGCCCATGCATAATTTTGTAACACCCTGAACTGAACATTTGTGAAATATAGTTCCCTGAGTTATACTCACTTTTCAAATGTTGCCACATTATATACCAAATATATAAAAAAACACATTTTCAACATAGACCCCACCTTATCATAAAAGTCTCTAAGTACTAGGAAGCTGGAAAACTCATAGTAGTGGCTATGACAGGCTCACCTCATTTATTTTTGAGCAAATGTCTACCAAACACCCACATCTCAATAATCATAGGAGGCATGTCAATTGTTCTTTCAAAAATAATGGTATTACATTGAAAAAAGTGGCTACTTCAGTTTGCCACCTGAGCAAGTGCACAAGTGTTTCTTCTTGAGACAACCAAGAGTATTTTGTTTGAAGCAGAAGTGCTCTGTGAATATTTACCATTTCATCACACAAAATATTTAAATATTAAAACCCTCAAAGGTTGAAATTTAATAAGGTTAATAACTTTTACCACTTCCACATTCTTAACTGAAACTGGTTCTTTATTTTTTTTTTGCGGTCCGTGGGCCTCTCACTGTTGTGGCCTCTCCCGTTGCAGAGCACAGGCTCCGGACGCGCAGGCTCAGCGGCCATGGCTCACGGGCCCAGCCGCTCCGCAGCATGTGGGATCTTCCCGGACCGGGGCATGAACCCGCGTCCCCTGCATCAGCAGGCGGACTCTCAACCACTGCGCCACCAGGGAAGCCCGGCTGTTTATTTTTAAACAGTGAAAATGTGGTGATGAAGAATATGAAAATTTGGTATCCCTGCCTTCATTTGTGCTAAGGCATCTCTATTCAGTATTGCTTTTGCAGCATCAGTGCAAATATCAATACTGTGAAAAAGGCAAATAAAGTCTTTGAATGGTATTTAGAAGGTTTGACCCCATGGATTTCCTAAGAGTATCTAAGAGACCCCTAGCGGGGTATGGAGCACACTTTGAGCACCCTGCACAAGCTCAAAACCCTTTCTTGAGCTCTAGACCCATATGTTCAAGGGTCCAGTAGATGTCTTATAGGCACTGCTCTTTCAAGGACCTTAACTGATTATTGGTCGTATTCCTTCCTTTTCCCTCAAGCTGTTCCTCTTTCATTTCCTGTCTCTGACACCATCATTACACAAATCACTCAAGCTAAAGACCTGGGAGTCACTCTTGATTGTTTTTCTCTGTAACCCTTTATATCTAATTAGTCACCAAGTCTGATCTCTTACATTTATTCATTTCTGTCCAACACTATTAAGATTGAGTTAGTTCAAGCCTTTAGCATCTCAAAAAACTGCCCTATAACCAGTTTTCTTCCCCTAATCTCCTTCTCCTCCTATGCATCCTCTACTCTCCTACTAAAGTTAGCCTTTGAAAAAGCAAATTTTGATGATGCAATATGGAGAAACAGAGGCTCTGCGTCACACATACTGACCTCAATTCCTCCTCTGCCACTTCTCAGCTGAGTGACCTTGGCAAATTACTCAAGCCCTCTCTGTTATACTTTTGCCTTTGTAAAAGACAAAATTAGTAAAAGTATTTATCACATATGGTTGCAAAGACAGAATGAGATAATTCACACAGAGTGTCATCTAGATGAATTCATAGAGAGTGTTATCACATAGCCTGACATGTAGCGAGTTAGTAATAAATGTTAAGGATTATTATTTTGTCAATTCCCTCCTTAAAATTCTCCCAATTTTATTGTAAACATTATCCGACATGTCTTTCTCACTTCTAGACTATGATCTCCTTGAAGTTAGAAACTTTACCTTATCTTCACTTTATCCCAGGGCATAGCACAGCGTTTGAAACATAGTTGATGCTTAATAATTATCAGTTAATGACTGCAAAGTGTTCTCTGAATTATCCACAAGTGTAGACTTTGAATTTTTTGTCTTATGTCTCAATTCTTGAAGATTCTACCTAATTACCAGATGAAAATATACTGTAATATATAAACACATACAAGCTAAGTTATATACTAGGATTGACCTGCTGACATATTGTCCTCAATTGGCAAAATCCTAAGCCATTTTTAAAACACGTCTTCTAAAAACTTGTAAAAGCAAGTCTTAACATGTCCATTGATGGGCTTGAGGAAGGGTAGGGTGGGTCTATAAAACTCATTAAATTATATGTAATTTTTAGAGAATATCATGTATGCATGTTGGAGGGAAGAATGCATTTTGCTTTCTTCACATTCTCAAATGAGGTCTGTGATCCAGACAAGGTGAATAACCACCGATATAAAAGATGACAGAGAATATGGTACCAGGAGTTGGCTGGGTTCATGGCAGACAGGTGGAGATATATTTTTCAGCATGAAACTTTTTGGAATGTGTCAGATCATACAATGAAGACAACTACCTACCAAGTGTATATTTATCTAAACTTTGAAAATAAAAGTCATGAAATCCACAACCCTGAATGCAAGTACCTGACCTCTAACCAATAAATAAGATCATTAAATCACAGTGTCAATGTTGCTACATGCTTCTTCACGGTCTACCTTGTGTTTGTTGCCAACACTGCAGGGGGCTTAGAGAGAGTCTGTGATAATCATAATCTTGGATTTTGTTTGTTTGTGTGTGTGTGTATGTGTATATGCATCCTCCCAATTTTTTAGGTGATCCAATTTAAACTAAAGAGTAAATTTTTAAAAGTACACATATGATACATAATATATATAACATGATATGTACTATGAATATACATTAAAAACATATGTAACACAAAATGTAAACTGTAATATGCAATATAAAATAAAGTTTATATGATATGTAATGTATAATACAGAAAAATGTTTTCTACAAAATTATGGCTTTTCCATCATAATAGAATAATTTGCATATTTGTAGCTAATTCACAAGATTTTTATATAAAATATAATTTGAAGCCATTACTCTCTAAAATAATGAAAAGCCATTTTTAAAAATAACTACATTTAAATATCTTTACAACAACATTTACTAGGGATATACCAGTTTAAGATAGATTTTTCTTTGACTCATTTTGGCAGTGTTACAAATTTATGTGATTTAACAGTTAAATACACAGAGTGGACCTGGGTGTATATTGCTTAAACCAGTATTTGTCAAAATATAAGTATGATTGGGACCACAATTTAGGACTTGACAATTAATCTTACTTGCAGTATATGTTATAATGGTGTTCAGCTACAGGCTATCATGTGAATAGAAATCTGTCCCTAAGTTGAAATTTCCTAAGGAGTTGAGGTAAGAAATAACATGGACATATTATAAGCATAAACATTCTGAAGTCAAACACACTGATTAAAAATTCACAGGATTGTCTCTAAATTATCTAATAAAATAGTCATCATGCTGAAATAATCATTATCAACTTTTCTACCTTTATTATCTGTTCTTGTCTGCTTCAGAAAAATTAGAAAATTAAATGCAAAATCTTTCCATTACTGCACTGTTAAAGCTGTAAATTTAAAAACAAATCAGACTTTCACCAATGGACAGATCATCCAAAATGAAAATAAATAAGGAAACACAAGCTTTAAATGATACATTAAACAAGATGGACTTAGTTGATATTTATAGGACATTCCATCCAAAAACAACAGAATACACATTCTTCTCAAGTGCTCATGGAACATTCTCCAGGATAGATCATATGTTGGGTCACAAATCAAGCCTTGGTAAATTTAAGAAAATTGAAATCGTATCAAGTATCTTTTCCGACCACAACGCTGTGAGACTAGATATCAATTACAGGAAAAAATCTGTAAGAAATATAAACACATGGAGGCTAAACAACACATTACTTAATAACCAAGAGATCACTGAGGAAATCAAAAAATACCTAGAAACAAATGACAATGAAAACATGACGACCCAAAACCTATGGGATGTAGCAAAAGCAGTTCTAAGAGGGAAGTATATAGCAATACAATCCTACCTTAAGAAACAAGAAACATCTCAAATAAACAACCTAACCTTACACCTAAAGCAATTAGAGAAAGAAGAACAAAAAAACCCCAAAGTTAGCAGAAGGAAAGAAATCATAAAGATCAGATCAGAAATACATGAAAAAGAAATGAACGAAACGATAGCAAAGATCAATAAAACTAAAAGCTGGTTCTTTGAGAAGATAAACAAAATTGATAAACCATTAGCCAGACTTATCAAGGAAAAAAGGGAGAAGACTCAAATCAATAGAATTAGAAATGAAAAAGAAGTAACAACTGACCTTGCAGAAATACAAAGGATTATGAGAGATTACTACAAGCAACTGTATGCCAATAAAATGGACAACCTGGAAGAAATGGACAAATTCTTAGAAATGCACAACTTTCTGAGACTGAACCAGGAAGAAATAGAAAATATGAACAGACAAATCACAAGCACTGAAATTGAAACTGTGATTAAAAATCTTCCAACAAACAAAAGCCCAGGACCAGATGGCTTCACAGGCGAATTCTACCAAACAACTATCCTTCTCAAACTCTTCCAAAATATAGCAGATGGAGGAACACTCCCAAACTCATTCTATGAGGCCACCATCACCCTGATACCAAAACCAGACAAAGATGTCACAAAGAAAGAAAACTAGAGGCCAGTATCACTGATAAACATAGATGTGAAAATCCTCAACAAAATACTAGCAAACAGAATCCAACAGCACATTAAAAGGATCATACACTATGATCAAGTGGGGTTTTTATCCCAGGAATGCAAGGATTCTTCAATATACGCAAATCAATCAACATGATACACCATATTAACAAATTGAAGGAGAAAAACCATATGATCATCTCAATAGATGCAGAGAAAGCTTTTGACAAAATTCAACACCCATTTATGATAAAAAAAAAACCCTTCAGAAAGTGGGCATAGAGGGAACTTTCCTCAACATAATAAAGGCCATATACGACAAACCCACAGCCAACATCCTTCTGAATGGTGAAAGAGTGAAACCATTTCCACTAAGATCAGGAACAAGACAAGGTTGCCCACTCTCACCGCTATTATTCAAAATAGTTTGGAAGTTTTAGTCACAGCAATCAGAGAAGAAAAAGAAATAAAAGGAATCCAAATCAGAAAAGAAGAAGTAAAGCTGTCACTGTTTGCAGATGACATGATACCATACATAGAGAATCTTAAAGATGCTACCAGAAAACTAGTAGAGCTAATCAATAAATTTGGTAAAGTAGCAGGATACAAAATTAATGCACAGAAATCTCTTGCATTCCTAAACACCAATGATGAAAAATCTGAAAGTGAAATTAAGAAAACACTCCCATTTACCACTGCAACAAAAAGAATAAAATATCTAGGAATAAACCTACCTAAGGAGACAAAAGACCTGTATGCAGAAAATTATAAGACACTGATGAAAGAAATTAAAGATGATACAAATAGATGGAGAGATACACCATGTTCTTGGATTGGAAGAATCAACATTGTGAAAATGACTCTACTACTCAAAGCAATCTACAGATTCAATGCAACCCCTATCAAACTACCACTGGCATTTTTCACAGAACTAGAACAAAAAATTTCACAATTTGTATGGAAACACAAAAGACCCCGAATAGCCAAAGCAATCTTGAGAAAGAAAAACGGAGTTGGAGGAATCAGGCTCCCTCACTTCAGACTATACTACAAATCTACAGTAATCAAGACAGTATGGTGCTGGCACAGAAACAGAAATATAGATCAATGGAACAGGATAGAAAGCCCAGAGATAAACCCACGCACATATGGTCACCTTATCTTTGATAAAGGAGGCAAGAATATACAATGGAGAAAAGACAGCCTCTTCAATAAGTGGTGCTGGGAAAACTGGACAGCTACATGTAAAAGAATGAAATTAGAACACTCCCTAACACCACACACAAAATTAAACTCAAAATGGAGTAAAGACCTAAATGTAAGGCCAGACACCATAAAACTCTTAGAGGAAAACAGAGGCAGAACACTCTATGACATAAATCACAGCATGATCCTTTTTGACCCACCTCCTGGAGAAATGGAAATAAAAACAAAAATAAACAAATGGGACCTAATGAAACTTAAAAGCTTTCGCACAGCAAAGGAAACCATAAACAAGATGAAAAGACAACCCTCAGAATGGGAGAAAATATTTGCAAATGAAGCAACTGACAAAGGATTAATCTCCAAAATTTATAAGCAGTTCATACAGCTCAATATCAAAAAAACAAAAAACCCAGTCCAAAAATGGGCAGAAGACCTAAATAGACATTTCTCCAAAGAAGATATACAGATTGCCAACAAACACATGAAAGGATGCTCAACATCACTAATCATTAGGGAAATGCAAATCAAAACTACAATGAGGTATCATCTCACACCGGTCAGAATGGCCATCATCAGAAAATCTACAAACAAGGGCTTCCCTGGTGGTGCAGTGGTTGAAAGTCCGCCTGCCAATGCAGGGGACACGGGTTCGTGCCCCGGGCCGGGAATATCCCACGTGCCGCGGAGCGGCTGGGCCCGTGAACCATAGCCGCTGAGCCTGTGCGTCTGGAGCCTGTGCTCCGCAACGGGAGAGGCCACAACAGTGAGAGGCCCGCGTACTGCAAAAAAAAAAAAAAAAAAATCTAGAAACAATAAATGCTGGAGAGGGTGTGGAGAAAAGAGAACTCTCTTGCACTGTTGGTGGGAATGGAAATTGATACAGCCACTATAGAGAACGGTATGGAGGTTCCTTAAAAAAACTAAAAATAGAACTACCGTAGACACAGCAATCCCACTACTGGGCATATACCCTGAGAAAACCATAATTCAAAAACAGTCATGTACCAAAATGTTCATTGCAGCTCTATTTACAATAGCCAGGACACGGAAGCAACTGAAGTGTCCATCAACAGATGAATGGATAAAGATGTGGCACATATATACAATGGAATATTACTCAGCCATAAAAGGGAACGAAACTGAGTTATTTGTAGTGAGGTGGATGGACCTAGAGACTGTCATTCAGAGTTAAGTAAGTCAGAAAGAGAAAAACAAATACTGTATGCTAACACATATATATGGAATCTAAAAAAAAAAAGGGGCCATGAAGAACCTAGGGGCAAGACGGCAATAAAGACACAGACCTACTAGAGAATGGACTTGAGGATAGGGGCAGGGGGAAGGGTAGGCTGTGACAAAGTGAGAGAGTGGCATGGACATATATACACTACCAAACGTAAAATAGATAACTAGTGGGAAGCAGCCACATAGCACAGGGATGGAGATCAGCTCGGTGCTTTGTGACCACCTAGAGGGGTGGGATAGAGAGGGTGGGAGGGAGGGAGATGCAAGAGCGAAGATATATGGGGACATATGTATATGTATAACTGATTCACTTTGTTATAAAGCAGAAACTAACAAACCATTGTAAAGCAATTATACTCCAATAAAGATGTTAAAAAAAAGATAAAAACAAATCAGAGAATATGAAAGTTAAGATCCTCTTAGTAACATTAACTTGTCCGACATTGATTATATATAATTCCACTATTGCTGGTTATAAGCGTACACTTTATTATAAGGCATAAGAAATGTAAAGAAATTAATGCTGTTATTAAAACTCTGACTTTTCACTCCCTTGAGTTATGAAGGTTGAAATCTGCAATCTTAACATTGTATTAGCATGAGATTCTGCAATTTAATGAAATAAACTGGTTGAGAAAATGAACTATGCTCACTCAATGAAAATGCTGTCTGTTTTCTTGAATGGAACACTTAGAGCACCTCATTTAATGGTAACAGATGAAAACTTTAATAACTTAGTAGTTTTTATAAACACTGATAAAGTTACCTCATAAAACGATATTATTGTATATACCTACAAAATCTGTAAAATAATGTTATATGACGTTATCAAAATTCTTATCCATTAAATAATGGAGACAAATTCATATACAGTATAGTGTTATCTACCTGTCAAATATATAATTAATTCAATTACTGTTATTGCATTAGTAAAGGAACTAAAAAAGCACTTGATAGGAGGAATAATAAATAACATTAAGATCCCATTGTTCTTATGAAGTCTGTAAAGAACTACAGACTAAAAGGAATGAAAGATAGAAAAACAAACATAAATGATAAGTAAACTTTAAAATAAAAAAAATAATAAAATAAAATTTAACCCCCCAAGAGGGCCAGAGTCTTTGCAGGGTTTGTTCAGTGATACATAAAGTGTATAGAACAGTATCTGGGCTATAATAGCTGCACAGAAACATTTGTTGAATAAATTAACTTGGATGGTATCTTCAATAATACAGAAGTTCAAAAGCTCCTCTTTATAGGTAGTAAGAGTCCTTGAGAAAGGTTTAACAGCAGGGCAAATTTGAGTAACCAGCATAGCAACTATGCACTCCAAAAAAAAAAAAAAGACCAGCAAAGTCAAGTATTTCCACAATGAAAATCCATCCAAGGATATTATCTGAGACTAGTGGCTGCACTTCAGGCTATTTTACTCATAGTTACCTCATGGGGATAAACATCGAAGGTAGTAGGTGCATTAAATTCAGAAAGACACTATTAAAATGATCACATTCCCTTGGAAAGCATCATGTGTGTGGGGTGGGGGAGTAGCTCATACATGATATGGTGATGGTGGTGTTCGTGATGATGGTCGTGATGATGATGGTCTCATATTTCTCACATCACTTGAGATGTTCATCTAATTAATCCCTGAGAAGCATCAGGAAAGCGTGGTGAGTCTTCCTTAGGTGGATGCAAAAGGACAAAATTAAATATCTTAAGAGGATTGAGAAAGAGGTAATGGCAAGTAGTATAAGCCTCCCATAAATGGGAGACATGGTGAGATGTTAACAGAGTGGAATGATACCCATTCTAGAGTGGATCAATTAAAATTATTCTTTGGAACCTATAGCACAAGTATATATGTCAACTTGTTTATTCACATATTCAACAAATATTTATTGAGTATTTGGTATATTATTATGGGCCCTCTAGGAAGGCGACACATGTTCAAGTCCTGTGATATGCCGATATGCCAGTGATATGCCGATGAGTAAGGCATAGCATCTGCCTTCTAAGGATAATATAATAAACTACAGGAATTAAGAAGCAACAGTTAAAACACATAAAGTTAGAAATATACAATCTTATATTTCTAAAAAGTACAGATATGATTAATCCCTAAACATACCTTTAATAATGGCTAAAGCACATCTATTAAGGTGCAGCAAGATAGGACCCTTTCACTTTGGTCTTTCATATTCTTTGTTAGAAAGAACGCTGGATCTAGGAGACTGCATTTACTCACAATGAGCTTGTGAGGTATGTTTTGATCAGGTTTTATGGAGGATAGAGCAGGCTGGCTGCTCTGATCTCTGTTTATATCAGAGGAACTATGTCTCAGCTGCCTTGCATGTACAAAAATGGTTAGTGCTAAACTCCTGACTCAGATAAGACCTGACCTTTATCTCACAAGATATATATTATCTTTGTCAAGGCACATGAGCCCACTTTGTTTGGTTCTAACTTGATAGCCTTTTCAATCTTTTAATATCATTTGAACAACAAAATAATCATTAGAGGCTTTAGTAACACAATCAGCAATGGCTTCTTAAAGTTCGATTCAGAAAGACCTCCAAGAGCTGCCAGCATCCCCAGAAGCCATGCCTCTGTTAGCCCTTTTAGGGAGGTGTCTTAGTCTGTTCAGGCTGCTATAACAAAATACCACAGACTGGGTGGCTTATTACAACAAAAATTTATTTCTCACAGTTCACTCGTTATCTGGTGAGAGCCTGCCTTCTGGTTCAGAGATGGCACCTTCTAGATGTAACCTCACGTGGTGGAAGGGGCAAACTAGTTCTCTGGGGTATCTTTTTATAAGGGCTCTACCATCAAGACCTAATCACCTTCCAAATGCCCCACCTCCTAATACCAATCCCCTTGAGAGTTAGGATTCCAACAAAGGAATTCTGTGAGGGGACACAAACATTCAGTCCATAACAGGAGGAAAACTGTGGCCAGACTCATCTGTAACAATCACTTCATTCTGTAGAATGGTGGTTTGTAGGACACCTAAGAGAAATCTTCACCATATTTGAAATCAAAGACACAGCATTATAGTGTTCAATAATTTCCTATTTATCTTCATCTAGAAAATGTACTTTTTAGTGTCCAACATGAGAGCTTCCTTCTTGAGCTTACTCAGCTCCTTAATGCAGTTGCTGCTGAGTTTGCAAATCCACATAAGTGAAGGGCCCAGATGCAGAAGTTAAAAAGCTGGGTAAGAATGAGGCCTCTTTGTTTTCAACTGTATATACACAGCCCAAAACCTGTTAGGACTACTTGAGTATTTTAAGGGCTGGAAGACCCTGATAATGAGTTTAAGAACTATTTACTGGAAGACCAAAAAAAGGCTTGGAAAATCTTCAAAGCAACAGATCATATAGATGCTAGTTAACATTTTTGAGTTTACACCCTCTTAGAAACAACTTATTCAAAACAATGTAAAGATCTGGACTTAACTACTTGGGTAAATGTCGCTCATACTACAGTTTCAATGAAAAATAGTTATGGGACACTGAAGGCCACAAACATATTTCATCCAGTTTTATTGCCTCACATTTCCCCATTGAACTATGTCTTTGAGGGAAAGAACTATGTGGGAAATAACCTCTCATATCCTCCTCTTTTCCAGAGCAGAGCAAAAATAGCACTTAGCATGTACAACAGAAATGACAGCTCTTATTAATAATGCTCATATCAGTCAGTGAAATATCTAAAAGAAGTTTCTCTCACATTTTCATCAAGACAGTGTGCTAGATTACATAAGAGAGAGACCAAGGCACCAGTCAGGCAGGAGCAGTATAAAGAAATTTAGAAAGAGAAAGACAGAAACAGAGAAGAAGAGAGATTGAGAAAGAGAGATGAGAAAAAGAGAGATAAAGGCAGAAAATTCTGAAGAAACTACTTACTTTCATAATAAATATACATTTTTCTCATATTTGGAAAAGTTAAAATTTTACAGTTGAAATTGTCTTTTCATTTTTATTAGATATGGCATGGGACAACATAGTCTATTCTGGGTTTATGGACTTGAAAGCCATAATCTCAGCCTTGTCAAGATAAGCATTAACAACTAATATTTTAAAATAGAATTAATTAGTGACTCACACTCTCATTTTCCTTCCAGGACAAAGACTCTTCTTCCCTATTCCACTAACATCTCAGCTACTGGATTTCCTCTGATTTTTTTCAAAAAACATTTTGAGTGGCACAATCAACAGAGTGAAAAGGCAACCTAAAGAATGGTGGAAAATATTTGCAAATCATATATCTAAAAGCTGTTAATATTTAGAATATATAGAGAACTAAAACCAACAACAAAAACCCTAAATAACTCAATTAAAAAATGGGCAAAGAACTTGAATAGACATTTTTTTCACCTAATATTATAAATATGAAAACATGGAGCATATGAAAACATGCTCAACATCACTAATTGTTGGAAAAATGCAAATCAAAACCACAATGAGATACCACTTATACCCATCAGGATGGCTACGATCAGAAAAACATAAAATAATCAATGTTAGGGAGAATGTGGAGGAATTGGAACTCTTCTGCACTGCTGGTGGAAATGTAAAATGGTGTAGTCACTATGGAAAACAGTATAGCGATTCTTCAAAAAATTAAAAATAGAATTACCATATATTCAGCAATTCCATTTCTGGGTGTATATCCAAATGAACTGAAAGTAGGGTCTCTAAGAGATATCTGTACACGTATGTTCATAGCAGCAATATTCATAACAGTTAAAAGGTAGAAATGTCCATGGATGTATGAATGGTTATATAAAATGTGGTATATACATACAATAGAATATTATTCAGCCTTTAAAGGAAGGAGATTCTGACCACATGGCTGAACTTTGAGGACATCATGCTAAGAGAAATAAGCCAATTAAAAAATATTTTATGGGGCTTCCCTGGTGGCACAGTGGTTGAGAGTCCGCCTGCTGAAGCAGGGGACACAGGTTCGTGCCCCAGTCCGGGAAGATCCCACATGCCGCGGAGCAGCTAGGCCCGTGAGCCATGGCCGCTGAGCCTGCGCGACCAGAGCCTGTGCTCCGCAACGGGAGAGGTCACAACAGTGAAAGGCCCGCATACGGCAAAAAAAAAAAAAAAAAAAAAAATTGTATGATTCCACTTACACAAGAGACCTAGAATAGTCAAATTCATAGAAAGTAGAATGGTGGTTACTACGGAACAGAGGAGAGGAAAACTGGGAGTTGTTGTTGTTTAAATTTTTAAAATTTAATTAATTTTTTTATACAGCAGGTTCTTATTAGTTATCTGTTTTATACATATTAGTGTATATACATCAATCCCAATCTCCCAATTCATCCCACCACCACCACCCCCCTGCCACTTTCCCCCACTGGTGTCCATAAGTTTGTTCTCTATATGTGTCTCTATTTCTGCCCTGCAAACTGGTTCATCTGTACAATTTTTCTAGATTCCACATATACGTGTTAAAATACATTTGTTTTTCTCTTTCTGACTTACATCACTCTGTATGACAGTCTCTAGATCCATCCACATCTCTACAAATGACCCAATTTCATTCCTTTTTATGGCTGAGTAATATTCCATTGTATATATGTACCACATCTTCTTTACACCCATTCGTCTATCGATGGGCATTTAGGGGGAGTTATTTAATAGATATAGAGTTTGTTTTGCAAGATGAAAAGGTCCTGGAGATTGGCTGCACAATAATTTAAATATATTTAACAATACTGAATTACACACTTAAAAATGGTTAAGATGATAAATTTAATGTAATATGTATTCTACCACAATTAAAAATAATCCAGACTTTAGTAAAAAAAAATTTGTAATGTCTCAATCTTACAACTTATGTGGCAGAAAAGCATACTGCCAGGTGAAAAATATATATGACCAATTATGTTCAAATAGGGTCGAAGGGATCAATCAAATGCTCATTCCTCAAATTTTAGTACTTTTTATCCAGCCAGTTATCCTAAGTTTTAAGCATCTGAACTATACTGTTTTGGTTCTCCAAAGATTCTCTCAGAAATATCTGCATAAAATTATGCATTTTTTAAGAGAAAGTTCTGTTCATTTCTCTTTTAATCTTTGATCTATTCATACTTTAAGATCAATTCAACATTTCTTACCCTGTGGGGGGGTCTTCTCTCTATGACTGTGCTGAACACTCTTTCCTGTGGGCTACCATTATGGCTTACAAGTAACTCATTTATTGAATTTACTGCCCAATTACCTTTTTCCTATCTGTGAGCTCCTTAAGGGTAAGCATGCTTCCTCTTCATCTATGTGTCCCAAGAACTCAGCAGAGAGCCAGGCAAGAAATAAAAGTTTAGTATTTATTTATGGGATAATAGTGAAGCTAACTCTTGTAAAACCATCTAATTAAATAATTGAGAAATTAGTTCCTCTTAGAGATCAGAACTATGGGGGGATAAAAGCCCACTTGCTCCTTCATCTTACTAAATATTATTTTACCAAAAAATAAAATATAATTTTGTTTTTCTTTTTGATTTAAATATCAAGAAACTAAATGCCAAAAGTTTGTCCTAAATAAAAGTTTACCCCTAGCATTAGTAACCTAGTATGAGTAATCTGGTATTATTACACCAATACCCCATCCTGTCTTATCCTTGCATCCATGCTACTGTAACATTATCTTGTTATAAACTATCTCAAGTCTATTTCGGAAGGAAGTGAGATATGATTAAAATATGTAAAATATGCAATATAAAGCTAAATATGAGGGTGCTGCTTCAAAGTTGTCTTTAGTTTCTTTCCTTTGTTCCGTGAATAATGTCTCCCACATGTCCGTAGAATCCTAAACAGCTGCGCTCTCATTACTGCAATATCTGTTCTTATATGCTTTATCTTGTCTGGTTCAGTTCTGAGTAGGCGGTATAGTCTGTTCTCCATAATTTGTTTTCTAATGTATATCCACTTGTGTGTCACATTAGTTATTCTATTTTTCCTTAAACTGCAGCTAAATTAAGCTATTTTTCAAAGTAATACGACAACCTAGTGAAGACCCTTTCTATGGAAGATATGCACACTTTAGTTGGTATAATTAAGACAACAGAAAATATGATTTCCTTCAATAACAATCTTAAACTGTAGAATTTAGGAGATCTATATCTAGATTTAGATTTAGGATAAACTGTGATGCTTTAGAAAAGTCTTTTGACTCCTTAGGACTCGATTACCTCAAAAGTTCTTTCCAAGTCTAAAATTATGGATCTATCAGTAATGTCTAGAATGATAGTTGAGGTTCTAAGCCCTTGCCTGGAAATAAGCATAAGCACTCATCAGTTTATACAATGCTTTCTATAAAAAGAAGCTACTCTGAATATCATGTTAAAATACTTCTTTATTCAGATTAACATAAAATAAAAAATTCGAATTGTAGAATGCCAGATTATGCTTGCATTTGCTATGAACTTCTTAAGTAAGTATATTGTCAACATTATACTACTTTCAATACAACATAGTTGCAAATATGGCTTCTCAATAATCACACAATTTCTCATCTTGGTATCCAGTACGGACATTAGTCTGGTCCAACTTATATATCCAATCAATATATGAGGATATCTTATGCCTTAGTAATTAAAGCCAATTTCCCCCTCAGACTAATTTCATCGCTGAAATATACTGCAAGTTTATTCCTACTCTCACTGTTATTTGCTCCTTGAAAAACATATCAGACCCTTTCCTGACAAACCAAATACCCTGAGTTTTGCAAGGCCTACCTGGATCGCTCATATCTTCTGTGAAGCATTATCGGGCTATCTAGTACTCAGACAGCTTAAAATGACCTATCCGTTTTCTACATTTTTGTAGTACCACAGAATTCATACCTAACTTCTAATTTAACACCTAGTAATACGTCAACTCCAGAACAGAGGAGCTAGTTCATCCATAAGCACATATCCTCCTTCTTGCCACACGTTTAGACTGCATTGCCCAACCTCTTTGCATCTGGGTGAACCTTATGACTAGTTCTGGCCAATGCCATGTGGGCAACTACGACGTTCAACTACTCTGATGCCTGGCCTATGAAACTTTTAAAATCTTTCATGCACTTTCCTCCTTTGTACTTTTCTTCTGGCTGTACACAGAGGATTCAATAAGGACTATAAGCTTCTAGGTGATCACAAAGGTCCTAAGTACCTCCATGAATGAAGGGATGGAATGAAGCTCCTCCGTCTGCCCCAATATACAACTTTATATGGTACCCTTGTTTCTCTTGGGTCGTTTTTTACTTCCCTCATTGACCATAAATGACTGAGAATATACCTCAATGCTTTTTGGAATTCTGTATATAAGCAAATACAATTATTTAATAACATTCATTCAACATAAGATTTTTTTTTTTTTTTTTGCGGTATGCGGGCCTCTCACTGCTGTGGCCTCTCGCGTTGCAGAGCACAGGCTCTGGACGTGCAGGCTCAGCGGCCATGGCTCACGGGCCCAGCCGCTCCGCGGCATGTGGGATCTTTCCAGACCGGGGCACGAACCCGTGTCCCCTGCATCGGCAGGCGGACTCTCAACCACTGCGCCACCAGGGAAGCCCAACATGAGCATATTTTAATAGAAAATGCATATTGTCTTTAGATTTATACTCTCATCGTTCAATAATATGCATTCCATATTCATAAAATATTCTAAATATTTAATTATTTTTAAAAATTGCATACTATTCAATGATCATGCTAATCATATATCTGTATAATTTAAAAAAGTAAAACAAAAAATTAACGCTTTAGTATTCACTATGAAAGAGAATAATGGCCAGATTTTCTTCTGATTGGTGTTCTCTGTAGGTGCTATAATCAGTAATATAAAGCTAGAAATTGAAAAAAGAAAATCTGTAAGAGTCCATGAACACATTCTCAAGTCACTGAAATAACACACAGTTGGTGTATGAATGAGTTCATGAATCATTTATCAGCGGTGACAGAAATAGAAATTATTTCCCTCAGAAATCTATCTTTGTTACAGTACCCTGTAAATATGTTCAATATTTGAATCTCTACTTTTAGGGAGGGAACTGACATTAATTGAAGGCTTATTCTGTGCCAGGTGCTTTACATAAATCATTGTACTTACCCCTCACAACAACTCCTTGAGGTATTTTTATCCCCATTGCAGAGATGAAATACCTTAATGAAGAAAGAAGGCAGCTCACAAATGGCAGAGCCCTGACTGGAACCCACACCTGCCTTATTCTTTCATACTTTTTCTCTCTAACACAGAATTCTCTCTAGCATCTCTCATCTATGTACTTTTTCATGACACTTTGTGTTTAAAGTACTTTACTTCTCTATTCTAAATATCAGCATAAAAGTTCAACCAGTTATTTAGTGAGTGTCAACACTATGCTAGACAGAATAAAGTTTTAAAACTCATATAAGAGTTTGCCGTTTATGAAAGGTCACATTGAAAGATGTCCACTTCCATTATAGATGATCCTTTCTATACCAGTTTTCTCCTCTCCTCCCTGTAAATCCTGTTTTTTAATCTCCTGTCACCAGATTATATTGCTCATTTTCTTCATTGTTGAAGTCACTTAATAACCTTGCAATTAACTCCTCCAAGTTTCTCAACTATTTTAGCTCTGGCCTAACGGTCACTCTTTCCAACATGACTCTTTTTTTTTTCCTTTTTTTTTTTTTTAGGCAAGTCAGCTGACAGCTTTACTGCATTGGGGAAGTGGATAGATCGCTCAGGAGCTCTTGGTGGGGCGAGTCCGCTTTCTCTTGGCCATCACAGGCTTCTGGCTGCGCAGGCCTGCCGGACGGCGGCCACGCGCAAACCCGGGCGGTACTTTTTCTTTCGGATCACGTGCCGGATGCTGCCGAGGGTGGCCCGGGCATTCTTGTTGATGGTGGTCCGCATGTTGGAAGTGGCTGCCTTTCGCTGACTGGATCTCCGCTTTATGACCACCACGACCCCTTTGCCGTCTGCCGCCAGCTCCATGCCCACAGTCCGGCGGTGAATGAACCTGTTGTACCGGAAGGAGCTGCAGGCCTTCAGGTTATTGGGCTCGGTGCTATACGTCTGCTTGTTCCTCTTGATCAAGAAGCTGGAGCAGTTCAGCATGATCATCCACTGCAGATGCGCTGACATGGCAGCAGCTCCTCTCGTGGCGGCGGCCGGATACGCTCCAACATGACTCTTGATTTAATTGACAACTTCAATATATACATATATGATCCTTCCTGACATGTGGCCTCTTGATTGCTTAATCTTCTTCCCTCTAAATATCTTGTCTTCCCTATTATCTCAGCCAATTAACTGCCTGGCCATTTCTAGACCTATTCATTGTTAGTAATGCCCATACTTTCACAATTCTGTTTCATGCAGCCTCAGTTCTCCGACCATCATCTCCTCTCTTTCCAGCTCATTTGCTGCAGTATCTCAACCTTAACAGTCATATGCCCACTGGGACCTTCAATCTATTGAAGGACACACATCTCAGTCCATCAACTCCCTTCAGTAGGCAAAATTACAATTCGGCTTGGATTTAAATCTCTTCAACACCTACACTTGTACGGTTAAATATGCATGTAGAAACACACAGCAACTCTGAATGATCTCACTTCAAAAATTCAATTTGAAAAAGTGTTGGAGGACTCTGAAGGCTGCCCACAATCATACTATATTTCACTAGTACATGTACTTTCCACTCTCCTTGAGGACGATTTCATACCTTCTCCTTTCTTCTTAAATTTCTAACACCTCCATCCTAATACTCCCAGTTGATGGCTTTGCTTTGTCTCCACTGAAAAAACTGAAGCAACTAGAAGGAATCTCCAGAAACTCTCACAGTGACATGTATTCACCCACAATTGAACCCATATACTTTGCTTTCTCTCAAGTTTCTGGATAATGATTATTTACTCCTCTCTAAAACCTTCCCTTGTGCACTAGATACAATTTCCATCACCTATCCAAGAACTGCACAATGGAATTGATTCCCTTTTCTCTGCATTATTAATTTTTTATTATGTAGTAGAGAAAATCACCACCAGCAAAAATGTTATTTTTCTCCCATTTTAAAAGAATCATCTTTTAAACCCCGTTTCACCTACCAGCTACAACTGATTATCTTCTCCCTTCTGCAGCAAAATATCTTCAGATATTTGACTATACCCAGTAATATCAATTCCATTTCTCCTAATGCTCCTTAATCCTCTCCAGTCAGATTTGCCCCCTGATCATTACACCAAAACTATTCATGTCAAGATCACCAATTACCTCCAAATTGCTAAATCCAATGGTCACTTTTCAGTTCTTATCAACATCAAGTATATTGTCCTTGACATATTTTCTTCACTTTGCTTCCATGATACCACACTCTTGATTCTCTTCTAACAATATTATTTTTACATCTCAATCTTCTTTGTTGGTTTCTCCTCCTCTCCCAGACCTCTTAATGTTGGAGTTCCCTAGATCTCAGTCCTTTATTCTCTCCCTCTCCTCTGTCTGCTTCCACTACACCGTGGCCTCAATCAGCATATACATTTTAATAACAGCAGCCATGTCACCCGAATTTAAACTTCTTTCCCAGACATGTTTTCTGAACTTCAAACTCCTATACACAACTGCCTACCTGCCAGATGCATTGAGTTGCCAAATAGATATCTCTCACTGACTTGCCCAAAACTGAACTTCTCATTCCCTTCCTCCTGCAAACCTATTCCACTCAGTCTGTTTTGTTTTTTCATTTAAATGGATGACCCATCCTTTCAGTTGCTTTCAGACAAAAATCTCGGCTTCATTCCAGATTTTTCCCTTCTCACATCCATATCCAATTTTTGGGAAATCCTGTTGTAATATCTTAAAATATATCCAGTACCTAATCATTTCTCACAATTCTCATTGCTACCACCTTGATACCAAGCCATGATTATTGTTATTCCAGTGATTACTGAAATCATCTCTTAACTGGTTTTCCTGCTTCCATCTATGTGCAAATGATTTCAACACAACAGCCAGTGATCCTTGTCAAATCTAAATCATATCAAATCTCTCCTCTGCTCCAAACCCTCTACCAGTTCCTCTTCTTAGAGTGAAACTCAAGTCATTACAAGCACCAACAAGGCACTGCAAGATCAGGCTCCACTTCCTTTCTGATCTAGTTGTTCCCTCACTCATTCACCTCCAGCCACCTGAACTCCTTACTGAACACACCAGACATACTTATGCTCTAAGGGCTTTCACTAGCATAACTCTTTCTTGGGATGTTGTCCTCCAGATATGTGCTTGCCTATGGCCCTGAACTACATCAAGTCTTTGTTCAGATAACATCTTCTCAATGACATCAATTTTCACCATTTAAGTGAAAAATGCAACCCGACCCCCTTCTTAGCGCTGCTTTGTTTTCTATAGCATTTATTACTTTCTCTTATCTAAATATTTTGTGTGTGTCTGTGTGTATGTGTGTTCCCCTAATGTAACCCTAGTGCCTAGAATAGTAGACACATGGTATGTGCTCAATTAATATATAAAACAATAAATGGATCAAATGATGAAGTATAAGCTTATCAAACCTACACCCTACACACACACACACACACACACACACAGAGCTCTAAAGAGAATTGGAAATTTATCCTTTATAATTGAAATATGATGATAATATACATCTAAATGATAATTAATAATTCTATATACAGAATAATAGAGTCTCAAAATTGTGAAGAACCTTAAAGCTCATACAATCCAGTCACGTATGCGATGTTTATGTTTCTTCTACATGTTTTCCCATAATAATTCTCTAGTCTATTCCTGAATACTGCAGTAATGGAGGACCTTTTGCATAATTTGCAATGAGACAACTGAAATTCAAGGTTAGTTAATGTTGCTTTATATTTTACAGCAATTAAAGACAGTAGGAATGATAGAATCTGAAACCAGGTCTCTTGCCTGCTAGTACCCTTCATTACACTCAACTCTGTATAGAAAACCTTTAGTGCATTTAAATATATGTTTACTGAATAAACCAAATGACTTCTTTAAAACTGGCAGTTACAAAATTTTTATATAATTGCAGTCAATTTAAAAACATTATCAAGAGTCTACATATGTAGATAACCCTCAAAAAAAAACCTGAAAAACACTCACTCATTTTAAAATTGAAATTCTTTTGTAAGTTTTCTCATTATCAGGCAATGAGGTTGATAAAATAGTAGCATCAAGTGATACTAAGCCTAGGGAAAGAGAATTCACAAAATATCTGAGGTAGAGAATTCCACTGGTAACTTCAAAACACCACTATACTACACTCTAAGAAATCTGCCTTCACGTTAGAAAGAAGACAAAAATGAAAGCAAGAACAGAAATAATGTAGATAAAACAAAGCCCTTTAAAGTTTCCCTCCCAAAATAACTCAAGCAAAGATTGACTCTATCACTTAGAAAAGTCACTGTACGTTCTACTACTAGGTGAGTAGAAAGAGGTACTAAAAAGAAACAAAACCCACAGAGTATGTCTGAATTGTGAGTTTTTCATATTTTAATTATGTTTTGGAACTCTGCTCACCATAGCATGCTGTGATACAAAGGAAGAAAAAACTAATAAATTATAAGAGTCAATGAAATGGTCATAATTAGGGTGTCTAAAGACAACACAGCCATCACGAATAACAAAGTGCTCAGTGGTGTCATTAAACTGTTTAAATTTCTAAAGATCTTCCTGTCAGAGTTCTTCTGTAAAGATGTTATACTTAACGGATAAAAGGACAATTTTTATTACTGTGAGACTCTGAAACGTAAAACAGCTTGACATTTTTGATGCACCATGTCACAGCATATCATGCTCAAATAGACTTTATTCTGTGCAGCTCAATTATATATACTACCAAATGTAAAATAGATAGGTAGTGGGAAGCAGCCGCATAGCACAGGGAGATCAGCTCGGTGCTTTGTGACCTCCTAGAGGGGTGGGATAGGGAGGGTGGGAGGGAGGGAGATACAAGAGCGACGATATATGGGGACATATGTATATGTATAACTGATTCACTCTGTTATAAAGCAGAAACTAACACACCATTGTAAAGCAATTATACTCCAATAAAGATGTTAAAAAAAAAAAACTTGTAAAACTTCAAAAGAACACAGTGTCTTAGAATCATTTCTCAGAAGGAGCAAATTCTTGTTACCATGTTAGAAAATGGAAAAACTTTTGTTTTTAAAACAAAAACCACACCACATTAAAATATTTGTAAACTGATTCTCTCGAGTACTTTTCCTCCAAAGACTCTCTATATCTACTTGTGTTCTTGTTTTGTCATTATATACATATTATATACATATATAATATATATATGCATTTGCTTATATATACATTATACAAATGTATATATTAGTTTCTTGGGTCTAGAAAGTTAAAGTTACGGGAATAGGACTTTAGAATTGTAAGGAAATTTACTGGGAATCTACTCCAACCTCCAGATTTTACCAACAGAGGAACAGAAGTGAACAAAATTTAAAAACAAACACATCAACAGAATCCAGGTTAAATAGAATCTCTGATGGACCCTTATATTTTATGTCATATACATATTAGGTCTGAAGATCTTTGCTTGAATAGATTAAAAAATGACTTCAACTGCAAATATTACTACCTGCATGGAAAGTCATTCACAATATCCTTCATGTTTTAAATTACTTACCTGCAAAGGTTAAATAAATGTAAGAACCACAGTTGATTTGCCAGGTAAAGAGAAATAATATTATATGCTTGCTCTTATTTCAAAGCTAAAAAAGATACTATTTTAAAGATATGGCTCACACCCTGAAGTATGGTAAGTATGTACATTCGTGAGGACATCTATTATTTTTCTTTCTTTTCCTTATTATATAGTTCTACAAAGAAAACAAAAACTACAACAAAAAAGCAGACCAAACCAGTGCTGACAAAATTACTTGCGGTGCATAGTCAGTTGTGACTGTTCATGCGGGAACAGAGTTTGGGATTGTAAACAAATCCTTGCTGGAGAAAAGATAATTTCTTAGACCAGTGTTTGGTTTGCTTTTTCTATTTTAGTGTTTATGAGAATTGCCTAGTAATCCTTTTCAAAATACAGATCTAGGCTCTCCTGTCAATGCAACCCCAACCTCTACCTACTTGGAGATTTTAATAAGCATCCTACTTGATACTAAGGCACTGGGTGTATCTGTAAGGTTAAGGGAAACATTTTTCTCATCCTGTCTGCCCTCGACCTTTAGTATACTGATTGTTTCACAAAAGTACTTAATTCGAGAACTGGAATAACTCTAACTGCCTCGACATATAGAGAATTATTTTGGCTTGAGCACAACTCAGAATCTGAAAGATTTGTATAATTATTTAGCCATTTTTAAGAGGAATATTATTGCCACTAAGTATATCCCTATGCTACTAAACTGCAGGAAATAGATATAAACATTTTTACCATTCATGGAACCTGATTTCAAAGGTCTTCCTAGGGAAGAAGTTACATAGGCAAGCACATGACAGAATTTGTCAAGGGATCTGGAAATAACTCAAGCTAATATATTAACCACACAAAAAAAAGTAGGTGGAACTTTCATCTTAGATGACAATATGGCCAATTTAGGGGCAGTTTCAAGGTTAGGAGACTGAAATGAAAAAGCAGGGTGACTATTAACAGAATCAAAGACTCTCAGATTTGGAGATAGCTAAAGACATTATCCAATATAGTTACCCACCCTATCCTAATTATATAATATTCTTGACAAGGCCTTGATAGTTTCTGATTAAATACTTCCTGTGACAAAGGAATGAGACAGGAAATTTTTTTAAAATGTAACTATGTTTATCCCCTTTTAAACAACAGGGTTAGCAAAAAATAATTAGAATATATGGCTTTGAGTTTTTACACTGGGATAAGTTTTTACTTCTTAGCAATATTGATTGTGATATTGCTTCTTTGTGCTTCCCTAAGTTTGATTAAGTATTTGAGCCACATAGGAAAAACCCATGATTAAAATGAATGTAGCAATTAAACTGTGCTTCTAATGCAGTAACTTTGAGAAAGTTTTACTATAAATGGCAATGCCCATACTACTGCTGCCAGGCAAGGCAAGGAAGAAGTAAATTAAAGAAAAATAAAAGACATGGACACACCTTGACTTGCTAGCAGGGTCATTTATATGTCTCCTATCTGTACTACTTCTTGAAACCCAATCCTACTTTCCCTATCCTCACCTCATCAGTGGGAGGAGAGGTGTGACTTGATGGGGACTTAGCACAGTCAGGCTGTAGTCTTCAAGGAGTCATCTCCAGATGACTTGTCACATCCATCTTGGAGAATAGGTTCTTAAACTGTGACAGTATCCTACTGTGTGGAAAAGAATTGGGGAAAAAAAAGGAAGAGCTAGTTTTTCTTTATTTACTGCATCACAGATTAAAATCTTATGCCTAAAAAACTTACATACTAGGAAGACTCATGATACTTTAGCATGGTGGGTCCTGGGAGTGACACAAATAAACAGTTTCTACTGCTGACCCCAGGACCTGTTAGAATTTAAAGATGAAGTGACACGCATATTCCCTTCTCCCTATCAGAGGGCAAGTTTTCAAAGTGGAATCTCTGCATACCTTTTACCCATGAGCCAAGTTGCCTAGACTCTTAGGACAAACACTAAAATATGGAAAGTAAGGTTTTGCTGAATGTCATTGATTGGTTTGTTTGTAGGCTCTCAGACGGTTAACTTTTACTTCAGACCTGGATTGAAATGTATGTTCTTCAAGTCAGAAATAATTATCATCTCTCTAGTAAGGACACATAAGTTACTGCAGAAACATAGTGAACCTAGTCCAAACAAATGAGAGTGATCAAAAGAAGAAAGCAACTAATTCTATAGATATGTGATGAAAATGATTAGAAAATCGAACATTTTTCCAAAGAGACAAGATGAAATGAGTGACCCTGGAATCACCACCGACTGCCATTAGTTCTAGCCTTTGTAAATAGGTAGAATACTTATCATCAGTCTTCAGAATGTCATCCATTCAACTATTTTGAAATTTCTATTTTGTTGCCTAAATATTCTATTCTGTAGGCTAATGTGCCATGGCTATTTTACCAATGTTGATGCTCCCATGACAGGGATTTAAGACTTTATCTTCTTCTAAACCTAGAGTTTCCTCTGCTCCTCTTAAAGAACTGTCCACTGCAACAGAAAACCAATATAAAAGTAGCTTAAAATGTCAAACAGATATATTATCTCAAGAACCTAGTATCTCTCCACCCTTACACTGACAAAATTCTGATTATGACTAATTTATATGAAATAAAAATTACATTTACATGACATTTAAAAGTAAAAAATTTTAAACTTACTAACAAGTTGTAAGATCTAAGGCACCGAGAGATGTTTTGAAAAGTATTTTGGAAGATGGTCCTCAAAGACTGCCTACAAATACATGAAATGGAGTAGAATTTTGGCAACAATAATTTATTTTTATTAATGCTAATAGCTATTCTACTGAATCCAGTACCAAAGTGTTATTATGGATGGAACTGGCTAGTTAAAATATCTGTATTGATCAAACTGAAAGAATAATTATAATATAATCAGTTAAATTTCAGAGAGTCAAAATTAATGCAACAAGTGGATTGCATTCTAGAAAAAATGTATATTTAAATTCTTTGCACAACTTTCAAATTTTATTTTTTTACCCTGCCAACTGTGCCATTGTGGCAAAGGTCCTGAAGTGCTTCATTAGAAACTGAGTTTGCTTGTTTGAGTACAGTTTAGGTTACTTTTCAACAAATGGGGTTGAATTGCTAAGAATCTGTCCATCTTTTTCTTCTGGTGATTGACAGCAACCATCTGCAGGGTGGCTGATCTGAGTAGAAAAAGAAACTCAGCCTTTGTAAAACCCACTCAACTAGTAAAAATACATTGGAACATAATTACATCAACTAATCTGTAGTTATAATAATCTCTGATTACTATAAGCTCTTTATAATTTGAAAACAAACAATATTTCCATTAATTCTGGCAATAACCCTATGAAGAATTCAAGAAATGAATTATTAACCCTCTTTTACAGATAATCTTGCTGAACCTCAATTTTCTTAAGACATCAGAATAACAAGATAAGTAAGTGACTGAAACAGAATCAGACTCAGGTATTTGTTCTCCAGCCCCATGCTCTTCCAATTGTCAGACAATTCTGTAAGGAATACCTGTTAGGAAGATAAAGTCTAGAAGATACCCAAAACACCACAGCAAATCTGGATGCATTTATTGATTTACATAATTTATAATAGCATGTGAAGTGAAATGATTTTGAATCTCCTAAATAAGTTGTCTTTATTGTGTTGGCCAAATTTCTGATTGCTTAATTTCAAAAGACTTGTCTAGTTCTCTTTTCACTTATTATAAAATGATTTTATGTGAACCTTTATATAAAATTGTCAAATTTAGGCTCCATAAGCTAAAGTAGGTCAGTGATTAATATCAATATATTCTGTAAAACGAAAGAGGGAGAAAGGGGGAAGAGGAAAGACACATTTTAAACAACCAAGTAACACTGAGCTTTTATAATTTGTTGCTCTTTTGTAAAACTCTCCATGTGGTCATCTAGAGCAGGTTTCTGTCCCAAGTTTTCTGAAAGACTCCTTTAAAAGAAGCTCCAAACTGGGATGCCGGGGTATTAAAATTTCAGTGAAGCATTTAAGAAGAAGTATCGGATATAAAGGCATCAATAGCCATTGATTTGTACTGGAAACACTACTTGATTAAATGAAAATCTAACTGCATTGGGTTTCTTACATTTCGTAAAGAACCTTCCAAAAAATGTCACCCACATCTACCTACTTTTCCTTACTCGACATAATTACTCCCCTCAAACTTGTTTTGTAAATGTATCACTAATTTTTAAGCATGAATAAAATATATGTGGAGCCCCATCCACCAGAGGGAAGACAGAAGAAGCAAGAAGAACTACAATGCTGCACCCTGTGGAATGAAAACCACATTCACAGAAAGACAGACAAAATGAAAAGGCAGAGGACTATGTACCAGATGAAGGAACAAGATAAAACCCCAGAAAAAAAACTAAATGAAGTGGAGATAGGCAACCTTCCAGAAAAAGAATTCAGAATAATGATAGTGAAGATGATCCCGGACCTCAGAAAAAAAATGGAGGCAAAAGTAGAGAAGATGCAAGAAATGTTTAACAAAGACCTAGAAGAATTAAAGAGCAAACAAATAGAGATGAACAATACAATAACTGAAATGAAAACTACACTAGAAGGAATCAATAGCAGAATAACTGAGGCAGAAGAACTGATAAGTGACCCGGAAAACAGAAAGGTGGAATTCACTGCTGCAGAACAGAATAAGGAAAAAGAATGAGAAGAAATGAAGACAGCCTAAGAGACCTCTGGGACGACATTAAATGCACCAACATTCGCATTATAGGGGTCCCAGAAGGAGAAGAGAAAGAGAAAGGACCCAAGAAAATACTTGAAGAGATTATAGTCGAAAACTTCCCTAACATGGGAAAAGAAATAGGTACCCAAGTTCAGGAAGTGCAGAGTCCCAGGCAGGATAAACCCAAGGAAAAACATGCCAAGACCCAGAGTAATAAAACTGACAAAAATTAACGACAAAGAAAAATTATTAAAAGCAACAAGGGAAAAACAACAAATAACATACAAGAGAACCCCCATAAGATTAACAGCTGATTTCTCAGCAGAAACTCTACAAGCCAGAAGGAAGTGGCACAATATATTTAAAGTGATGAAAATGAAGAACCTAAAACCAAGATTACTCTGCCCAGCAAGGATCTCATTCAGATTCGATGGAGAAATCAAAAGCTTTACAGACAAGCTAAAGCTAAGAGAATTCAGCACCACCAAGACAGCTCTAAAACAAATGCTGAAGGAAGTTCTCTAAGTGGGAAACACAAGAGAAGAAAAGGACCTACAGAAACAAACCCAAAACAATTAGAAAGTGGTCATAGGAACATACATATTGACAGTTACCTTAAATGTGAACAGATTAAATGCTCCAACCAAAAGACACAAGCTCACTGAATGGATACAAAAACAAGACCCATATATATGCTGTCTACAAGACACCCACTTCAGACCTAGGGACACATACAGACTTAAAGTGAGGGGCAGGAAAAAGATATTCCATACAAATGGAAATCAAAAGAAAGCTGGAATAGCAGTACTCATATCAGATAAAATAGACTTTAAAATAAAGAATATTACAAGAGACAAGGAAGGACACTACATAATGATCAAGGGATCAATCCAAGAAGAAGACATAACAATTATAAATGTATATGCACCCAACTTAGGAGCACCTCGATACATAAGGCAAATGCTAACAACTATAAAAGAGAAAATCGACAGTAATACAATAATAGTGGGGGACTTTAACACCTCACTTACACCTATGGACAGATCATCCAGACAGAAAATAAATAAGGAAATACAAGCTTTAAATGACATAACAGACCAGATAGATTTAATTGATATTTATAGGACATTCCATCCAAAAACAGCACACTACACTTTCTTCTCAAGTGCACACAGAGCATTCTCCAGGACAGATCACATCCTGGATCACAAATCAAGCTTTGGTAGATTTAAGAAAATTGAAATCATACCAAGCATCTTTTCCGACCACAACACTATGAGGTTAGAAATCAATTACAGGTAAGAAATATGTAAAAAACACAAACACACGGAGGCTAAACAATACGTTACTAAATAACCAAGAGCTCACTGAAGAAATCAAAGAGGAAAGCAAAGAATACCTAGAGAAAAACGACAATGAAAACATGATGATCCAAAACCTATGGGATGCACCAAAAGCAGTTCTAACAGGGAAGTTTATAGCAGTACAATCCTACCTCAAGAAACATGAAACATCTCAAATAAACAATCTAACCTTACACCTAAAGGAACTAGAGAAAGAAGAACAAATAGTAAAAGGAAAGAAACCATAAACATCAGAGAAGAAATAAATGAAATAGAAGCCAAGAAAACAGTAGCAAAGATCAATTAAACTAAAAGCTGGTTCTTTGAGAAGATAAACAAAAATGATAAAGCTTTAGCCAGACTCAGCAAGAAAAAGAGGAAGAGGGCTCAAATCAATAAAATTAGAAATGAAAAAGGAGAAGTTACAATGGACACTGCAGAAATACAAAGCATCATAAGAGACTACTACAAACAACTCTATGCCGATAAAATGGACAACCTGAAAGAAATGGACACATTCTTAGAAAGGTATAACTTCCAAGACTGAACCAGGAAGAAATAGAAAATATGAACAGATGAATCACAAGTAATGAAATTGAAACTGGGATTAAAAATCTTCCAACAAACAAAAGTCCAGGACCAGATGGCTTCACAGGTGAATTCTATCAAACATTTAGCAAAGAGCTAACACCCATTCTTCTCAAACTCTTCCAAGAAGCTTCATAGGAAGAAACACTCCCAAACTCATTCTACAAGGCCACCATCATCCTGATACCAAAACCAGACAAAGATACCACAAAAAGCGAAAATTACAGACCAATATCACTGACGAACATAGATGCAAAACTCCTCAACAAAATACTAGCAAACTGAATCCAACAACATATTAAAAGGATCATACACCATGATCAAGTGGGATTTATCCCAGGGATGCAAGGATTCTTTAATATACACAAATCAATCAATCTGATACACCATATTAACAAACTGAGGAATAAAAACCATATGATCATCTCAACAGATGCAGAAAAGGCTTTTCACAAAATTCAACATCTATTTATGATAAAAACTTTCCAGAAAGTGGGCATAGAGGGAACCTACCTCAACATAATAAAGGCCATATACAAAGATCGGGAACAAGACAAGGATGTCCACTCTCACCAGTATTATTCAACATAGTTTTGGAACTCCTAGCCATGGCAATCAGAGAAGAAAAAGAAATAAAAGCAATACAAACCTCAAAAGAAGGAGTAAAACTGTCACTGTTTGCAGATGACATGATACTATACATAGAGAATACTAAAGATGCCACCAGAAAAGTATTAGAGCTTATCAATGAATTTGGTAAAGTTGCAGGACACAAACCTAATGCACAGAAATCTCTTGCATTCCTATACACTAACAATGAAAGATCAGAAAGAGAAAATAAGAAAAAAATCCCATTCACAACTGCAACAGAAAGAATAAAATACCTAGGAATAAACCTACCTAAGGAGGTAAAAGACCTGTACTCAGAAAATTATAAGACACTGATGAAAGAAATCAAAGATGACACAAACAGATGGAGAGATATTCTATGTTCTTGGATTGGAAGAATCAATATTGTGAAAATGACTCTACTACCCAAAGCAATCTACAGATTCAGTGCAATCCCTAACAAATTATCAATGGCATTTTTTACAGAACTAGAACAAAAAATCTTAAAATTTGTATGGAAACACAAAAGACCCCAAATAGCCAAAGCAATCTTGAGAAAGAAAAACAGAGCTGGAGAAATCAGACTCCCTGACTTCAGACTATACTACAAAGCTACAGTAATCAAGACAATACGGTACTGGCACAAAAAAAGAAATATAGATCAATGGAACAGGATAGAAAGCCCAGAGATAAACCCATGCACCTATGGTCAACTAATCTATGACAAAGGAGGCAAGGATATAAAATGAAGAAAAGATATTCTCTTCAATAAGTGGTGCTGGGAAAACTGGACAGCTACATGTAAAAAAATGAAATTAGAACACTCCCTAACACCATACACAAAAATAAACTAAAAATGGAGTAAAGACTAAATGTAAGACCAGACACTATAAAACTCTTAGAGGAAAACACAGAAAGAACACTCTTTGATATAAATCACAGCAAGCTCTTTTTTGACCTACCTCATAGAGTAATGGAAATAAAAACAAAAATAAACAAATGGGACCTAATGAGGCTTAAAAGCTTTTGCATAGCAAAGGAAACTATAAACAAGACCAAAAGAGAACCCTCGGAATGGGAGAAAATATTTGCAATCAAATCAATGGATAAAGGATTAATCTCCAAAATATATAAACAGCCCATGCAGCTCAATATTGAAAAAACAAACAACCCAATCCAAAAATGGGCAGAAGACCTAAATAGACATTGCTCCAAAGAAGACATACAGATGGCCAAGAGGCACATGAAAAGTTGCTCAACTTCACTAATTATTAGAGAAATGTAAATCAAAACTACAATGGGGTATCACCTTGCACCAGTTAGAATGGGCATCATCAGAAAATCTGCAAACAACAAATGCTGGAGAGGGTGTGGAGAAAAGGGAACCCTCTTGCAGCATTGGTGGGAATGTAAATTGATACAGCCACTATGGAGAACAGTATGGAGGTTCCTTAAAAAACGAAAAATAGAATTACCATATGACCCAGCAATCCCACTCCTGGGCATATACCCAGAGGAAACCATAATTCAAAAAGACACATGCACCCCAATGTTCACAGCAGCACTATTTACAATAGCCAGGTCATGGAAGCAACCTAAATGCCCACTGACAGATGAATGGATAAAGAAGATGTGGTACATATATACAATGGAATATTACTCAGCCATAAAAAGGAACAAAATCGGGTCATTTGTAGAGACACGGATGGACCTAGAGACTGTCATACAGATTGAAGTAAGTCAGAAAGAGAAAAACAAATATCGCATATTAACACATATATTGGAATCTAGAAGAGCGGTAAAGATAAACCTGTTTGCAAGGCAGAAATACAGACATAGACGTTGAGAACAAACGTATGGACACCAAGGTGGGAAAGCGGGGGGGGGGGGGATGAATTGGGAGATTGGGATTGACATGTATACATTAATATGTATAAAACAGATAACTAATAAGAACCTGCTGTATAAAAAAATAAAATAAAATTGAAAAACATGTATATGTGGCAAATTGCCTTATGTCTCACATTAGGCAGCGCTGAAAAGTCAGTTTTGATATGCTGCAATAGGAATTGATAATTGGCTTAAAGTTATGAACACTTAAAATGATTCAACAAGTGGATATTTGCCTTTCTCTGATATTTTTAAGGGTAATTATTTCATTATTGTTTTTATTGGGTGGAAGGTAAAGAGCTGCTTCTGATACTAACTCGCTTACTACTTTACATTTCACTAATACCACTGCAGTAGGTATTGGCTATAGTGGGGTAAAGACACTGAAAGTAGAGCTGGAGAATGGGACACAAATGAAATTTTAAAAGGAGAAACAAAAAGCAAAAGAGAGACCTTTGGCTAGAGAGAATGGGATAAAATCAAGGTAATCTAAAGTCTTAGAATATGGTACTTAAACGTGCAGCCAAAGCATCAGGGTGATTTTTGAGTTCTTTGGATTCTTTCACTTACCTCAGAAGAACCATAAGACAATTTATTATGGTGGCATTCTTCTTTTAATATGACATATTCTTACATGTTTTTCCAGAAAATAAATTATAAGCGTAGTCACTACTTTATAACCATTGTTAATTTATTCAATTACTTGTGGTATTATAAAAGCTAAAGCAAAGCAAAAACACTTTTCTGTTACTTCTGTTAATAGGGTTAAAACCAGCAAAATCTACCTTTCTAATCCCTCCTCGACTATACACGTATTTTTCTCCTTCTGTCTCTATTTCTTTCTTTTTTCATAATGAAAAACCACTCCTGAGAGCCCAGGCCAAGGACAAAACAATTTTGAAAACTATCAAGATCAAAATATTCAACTATTAAAAATAGAATATTTTTTTAAAAAAGGATAAGGTAAAAAAAGGAAAAGCAAAGGTTCTTTACCTTGATCCTTTTTCATTACAAATTTGAATCACAGTGACTAAATTATAATTAAAGCATATTAATTTACTTGAATATTACTATTTAATACTAAAATGAGTACATTCAATAAGACATATGTTTAAAATTTAAATCTGGAAAAATGTTATTTCCTTAAATGTTTCATGCTATATGGCTGTTAACTCCAGTAGTGTGAAAAGCTAAAACACAGGAAAACAATATTGTTTTGAAATCTTAAAAAATTGATTAAGAAAGAAATTGATTACGAAGTCACATTATGCAGTTTTCATTAAAAGGTTATTTTCCACTTAATATTCTTGTTTTTTTAATCCCCAAATCAGTTTGGAACCTGTTTCATTCCTCATTTCAATTTCACTTAGGTTCGTATGTGAATTTTACATAGTTAACAACGTTGATGCTTAATAATCTATTTTTAAAATCCTTTCTGAGGTATTGAAAGCATCATGCTTTATTTAGAAACAGTAGCATAAAAATAATGAAATAGCCAAATATTTACATATATTAATTTCTCTGCACATGCATGATTGTTCTATCATTTTTCACATTCTGAAGTGGAACTCATCCATCATTTTTGATATCAGTGTACGACCAGTTTCTTGTGCCTTTTTCTTATTTCAGCAGCTTTTGTGTTTGAGTTTGCTGAAAAAGTCTATATTGAGAATAGTAATGTTAGCAAATGCCAACTGATTTTTTTTTAATATGCCAGGCACTCTTTTGCATATTTAAAATAGATGGACTCATTTTGTCCTTTCAACATCCATCTAGAAGAGGTATTTTGTGATTCTCATTTTAAAGAAGAAGAAACTAACACATAAAAAGTTTAAGCAACTTGCCCAAGGTTTACCTATCTAGTGAATGGGAGCTAGGGTTTCAACCCAGGCTATATAGTTCTAGAGACTGTATCAATATACTCCCTCTATAGATCTAGTTTTATTTATAGTAAAACAAAAGAAACTAACAAATGGAAAACACTTCTCAATTGTGAATATTAACAGAGAATTTTATTTAATCATTTGGGATGTAAAATAAAATGTAATATACGTGAATTTTAAAGTCATGAATAACCTGGACATATTTGTAGCACAATCAACAAGCATTTTCTACATTTTCTGAAATTTACTGGACTCTTAAATTAAAACAAAAACAGGGCTTCCCTGGTGGCGCAGTGGTTGAGAGTCCGCCTGCCAATGCAGGGGACAGGGGTTTGTGCCCCGATCCAGGAAGATCCCACATGCCGCGGAGTGGCTGGGCCCGTGAGCCATGGCCGCTGAGCCTGCGTGTCCGGAGCCTGCGCGTCCGGAGCCTATGCTCCGCAACGGGAGAGACCACAACAGTGAGAGGCCCGCGAACCGCCAAAAAAAAACAAAACTCTTAATTGTGTGGATAATAGCAGAGAGAACTTCCTTCACTCCCTATACAGAATCAGTTATTTGGCACCCAGAGTGGCCAGTTTAAGAATAAACTGAAAAATTTTTATCATATCATTGCAAATTCTGAAGCTCAGAATAGTTCATTGTCAAAAAGGACTTGAGCAAGCAGGAGGTCAGTTCAGAAAAGACAACATGACAATTAAAAGATATATGTCCTCATTTTATTGAACAAAAATCCACCATTTTCTGCTGGGAAAAGCAAGAATTCTTTCCTTTAAAATTCATTAAATTTTGAAATTTTCATGAAAACAGCATCAGAATGAACTCTTGGGAGATGTAACTTAATTTTGAAATAGCAAGGAAAATTCATATTAAGGTTCTGAATCAGAAAGTATGCGTGAGTATAAATACATACTAAGCTAGTTATATTTTCATTATCTTGTAGTTTCATCTTACCACATGATATTATTTTATTTCCATGACAATAGATTGCAGTAGCTGCCCATTAGCTAGATTAAGGGGATTCATAACTGAATTAAGACAGGGCAAATAAGTAACCAATTGAACAATTTATAGTGAGATATTTTTATGGTATTTCTCAGATGACTTCAGTGAGATAAAAACATGATTGTTAAAAGTACTGAAAGCTGAGTTTCACAAACATTAAATGCATACTTACTGAAATATCATCTGTTAACTCACATAATTTATATGTAAAGAATATATAACTAAAACAAATTCGAATGTATATGTAGACTCAATACTTGAGGAAAATTAAGACTGTAGTATGCCTATGCATCTTATATATAAGCTCAGAAAATTATTTTCCTATTTTGAAGTTCAGAACCAAAACCTGAAAATGATAGATAAGCAACCTATAGATTAAAATTTTGCTACATTTCTTAATAATATTTTCCTGCCTTTCTTTCGTGTTGAGACACATTTTATGTACTAATTTACTCACTCACTGATTCATTTGTTCATTCATTCTTTATTTAAGATAAAATGTCTCCTCTTGATGTTATAATTGAACAGATCCATCTATTCACAGCACAGTCCTTAAGTATGCTTACTTAGGAAACAGATAACCCTAGATTCCCAGCCTTGCTATTTACTAGTTATGGCTGTTGGCAAATTACTTTCTCTAAGCACCAGCTTCCTCATGTATAAAGTGAGAATAATAATAGCATATACTCAATAGGGTGGCTCTAAAATTTAAAGGAGATAATGTACAGAGCCTAGCACAAAGTTAATATTCAAAAAATATTATCAAATATTGAGTAAAAAATTAATAATGACTTTGACTACTGAAGCACTTAGGAAATCTTTCTGTAACACCTCATAAGAGCTGTGTAGTGTTCTATGGAAATAAACAATGAAACCTCTATCAATAAAGACTGAGCTATTGCAAGATGCTACCAGAAGGTCCAGTTGGGAATGCCATGACAGTACATCATGAAATACAAATAAAATACAAGAACTGTAGCAGGCAGAAAAAATACAGGAAGTAATTGAGCAAAATTAAGATATGTGTCTTAGTGGGTGGTTATGTGTTATAGATCTTAGCAGGTGCTCAATGAGATCTGGGACAACATTGAACCTGAAGACTTAGGGACCTAATTGCTGTGGCATGCTCTGCAACTCACCCAAGGAAGAAAGGACTCAGTGGGAATTCGATCATGTTATATAATAGATATTTTCACAAATGTTATATAACTTAATTTAAAAATAAATGCCAAAAATTCTTGATGACCTGGGACAGTTTGCTTTTTAAAAGGTTATGTTGCCAGTTACAAGATAATTAAAAATCCTACATTATAATAATAACAAGTATAAATAATTAGGAAATAGGAACACATGTTTCTATTAGGAAATAGCAACATACGCCTAGCTCTTATTTTTTTTACATGAAATCTATAAACTTTATTCAGAATAATAAAGACTTGAATAAGTGAAGCGTTATACCACATTCGTGGATACAAAGATTCAATTAAAAAAAACCTAAAAAGTTTTGTTTAAAACTTTCTAAAAGAGGACGTCTTCTACACCAAGAGTGACCATCTCTGTAATGTACTTTCCAAAAACCTGAGTTTATATATTTTCCATTCCTTTATGATGAAACAGAGTTGAATAAGTGCAACGAGGACAAAGAATGTCTGTCACCTGCCATATCAGTAAACAAAGCATGTTGTGACCATCAAGCAGTCTGTCACTGCAGCCACACCCACCTGTATAACCTGAGGGGATTCAGGATGGAGAAAAATGGGATACAGGCCCTAGGTACTTAAGATGCATATCAAAGGAATGATTTCAATAAGCCCAGACCTTTGCACCTTCCCATACACAGAAAAGTGCTAAATACATTAACTAGAGAGATCTGATTTTTCTTTAATTACCAGTCATCTTTTGATGTTCTGACTATCTGGGGTTGTTTGTTGTGAAACTCCTATATATCCTGGCTCCTCCCTTACCTCTTCAGAATAGTCCCTCAGAGCTATCTGAGAGACTGTCTCCTTGGCTTAAGTTCTCAGCAAGTCCACCAAATGAAACAGAATTCTCAGCCTTTAGGTTGTGCTTTTTTTTTTCAGTCAATTTCAAGGAAGGCTATAAAGGTGTCGAACAGTGTATTATGTGCCTCATATTAAAATTAATTATTTCCTGGGCTTCCCTGGTGGCGCGGTGGTTGGGAGTCCGCCTGCCGATGCAGGGGACGTGGGTTTCTGCCCCGGTCCGGGAAGATCCCACATGCCGCGGGGCGGCTGGGCCCGTGACCCATGGCCGCTGAGCCTGCGCATCCGGAGCCTGTGCTCCGCAACGGGAGAGGCCACAACAGTGAGAGGCCCGCGAACCGCAAAAAAAAAAAAAAAAAAAAAAAAAAAAAAATTAATTATTTCCTGTAATCTAATTAATTCATAAATTTATTTAGGTTCTGTAATTTGGGATCGATTCTAGCAAACAAAGTTTTGTCTATAGTCTTGAAATGTAAATCCTCCTATTTACACTTTTGGGAGAGTAATTCTTTTTTTTTTTTTTTGGGAGAGTATTTCTTGATACAGGAAGAGAGGGAGATGGAATTCTAAACGTTAACTAGTCTATATAAGAAATATTTTAGATAAATGTAGATAAAAACATTTACAAACACATTCTGAATTTAGTGATCATTAACCTTTCCTCCTAGGGTGTGTGAAAACTCATGTTGGGACATCTATATCTTAAAGCTTTGACACAGTTCCTGCATAATACCACCTGCACTCTCTAAAGACCTTTTATGCTAATAGGTCACCATGGGTAACAATATTCAAATTCATGCCCTTAGTTCTAGAATGCAAACTGCCAGAAAAGTCATAGATTTTATTCTCTTTTTCTTTTCTCCTTTTCAGTCTAAACTCAAGTAACTTAGCAAGCCTTGTAGATTGCATATTTTATGACAACATAGAAGATAAATTATCAACAAACTAACATTTTCAAATCTGAAAAAAATGTCATTTTTTTTCATAGTGTTTAACACAATTGTCACTAAATATTTATTGATGTAAGTATTTGATTTTTTCATCCTATCTCACTTCCTCGGCTACACATTAAGGCAGCTGGCTAGGCCTATTTTGGTCACCAGCATACACCTATCGTTCATTAACAGGCATTCATTCATTCATCTATGTTTATTGAATGTCTATTACTGTCTAGGCACAGTTAGGGGTGCAGGGTATAATGCAGTAATCAAGGCAGACCATATCACTGCTTTCCTGTGGTTTATATTCTTGTGGGCAAGATAGAAGATATAGACTCTGAATACATATTTGTAGAACATGTGAAAGAACAAAATGAATAAATATTTATTTTGATTTATTACTTTATATTCCTATTCTGAAGGAATCTGATTGTAATTATCTGTAAAACATTCTAGAAGAGTTCTTCTAATTCTCCATTTTTTTTTTTTTTTTTTTTTTTTTCAGTACGTGGGCCTCTCACTGTCGTGGCTCTCCCGTTGCGGAGCACAGGCTCCGGACGCGCAGGCTCAGCGGCCATGGCTCACGGGCCCAGCTGCTCCGCGGCATGTGGTATCTTCCCGGACCGGGGCACGAACCCGTGTCCCCTGCATCGGCAGGCGGACTCTCAACCACTGTGCCACCAGGGAAGCCCCCAATTCTCATTTTAAAGACAAAATGAAATAAATTTTTCCTACAATAGTAGGTTACCAATTATTCTTGATTTTTCTTCCGTATCTATAAATATGCATGGATGTTTATGCACATTTACGCATACTGCTGTGACTGAACAAGTCACTTAAAGAAATAGATTAATGAGAATATTCAGTGTAATCACTTTCCTTTTGAACCTTTTGCTTTAAGTCAGAAGTTTCCACTCTTTTTTTTGACCAGATTTCCATGATCAAAGTATAAAACAAGTGTCATTTTTCTATTCCACTCTGTCATAAAGTAATGAAACATTTATTAATGAACTGTACTAAAATGGCTACATTCAATTTATCAGAGTGCTCCTCTCAGGTAGCTCAAAAGAAGAGTAGGCAGCATCTGTGCGTGGATGTATTCTGTATCAGTCTTTCCCAATCAAGGAAGTGCATATTTAACATATGAATAAAGAGTCATATATTTACTCAATATAAATATTTAAATGTATATACAAATAATATTTTAATAATCTATTAAGGGGCTTCCCTGGTGGCGCAGTGGTTGAGAGTCCGCCTGCAGATGCAGGGGACGCGGGTTCGCGCCTCGGTCCAGGAAGATCCCACATGCCACGGAGCAGCTGGGCCCCGTGAGCCATGGCCGCTGAGCCTGCGCGTCCGGAGCCTGTGCTCCGCAACGGGAGAGGCCACAACAGTGAGAGGCCCGCCTACCGCAAAAAAAAAAAAAAAAAAAAATCTATTAAGAAAATAGAATGTGCCCAGAGAGGCTTTCATTTATAAGTTTTTATGTGGGCCCAACCCCATGTCGTTTATCAAACTCATCAAACTCGCGTCTTTAAAGAAATCAATTTATGCAATTAAGAAAAACTTTGAAAACCAGGGTTTGTAATTTCACTGGTTATTGAACTATTATTCTCCTGCTTTCCCTTTGATGTCAGTTGTCTTTTCCTGCTGTGGGTGCTGGGCTCCTTTATGACAAAAGGTCGACCCCACATGGCATTACAGGTCAATGTCACCTCGTTGATATGAATCACCAGTCATCTCACACCCAGCTGACACTGTTATTCTCAAATGGCTGATTCTATTTTTAAATACTAACAGTTTTTCTTCCAGGTAGTTATTTGAATCCAGTAATTAAAGCCATTGTGTTGATCAATGACTTTGTTTCAGAACTGTGTTTTGTTTTTGTTTTTGTTTTAATAAATCAGAAAATTGGGACTTCTCTGGCTGTCCAGTGGTTAAGACTCCACACTTCCACTGCAGGAGGTGCGGGTTCAATCCCTGGTTGGGGAACTAGGATCCCATATGCCACATGGTGCAGCCAAAAATAATCAGAAAATTACATTTATACTAAAAAACTATTTTTAGTAATATCTAGGATTTAGTTTAAAACTTTCAGCTTAATGGCACAAGATAAAAAGCCAAGTATTCATTGATCCAACACCTAAAAGTCATTTATTGGAACAAATTATCTGTTATCAAAAGACAGCCATTACCTATCTTGCCAACAATACTACTTACTGAGTTTTACTCAAATCATAGACAATATTAACAGCTAACTAGCTAACAAAGAGAGGAGTGCCATCTTTCATTCTTGCAGTGATGTAACACCCAGGGAACAGTATACAGACATTTTCTAAATGGTAGATGATGTCAGTGGCAAAATTAAAAGTAAATATTTTCTTCCTTAAATGGATAAGTTGTTTGAAGTACGCATAACATCTTATTTAAGCTATGCAAGACTAGAACAACAATCTCAAGACACATAAGTTACATTATAATAATTAGAAATAATTTTGTTTGCTTTATGACCCGTTTCCTTTAAAATACCCTAAACTTTAATACATGACATAACATGCCCTTGCTGCGTGGCAGAAAGAGCCAAGGACAAGGGAAGGGAGTTGGATTTTCTCCAAATCCTGTCACTGACTGGAAATGCTACCTCACGTGAGGTATTTAGTACCCCTTGGTCTTAGTTTCCCCACTTGCAAAGTATGGAATCTAGAACAATTCAGTGTTGAATATTCTTATACTTCTAAAACTTAAAAGCCTATAAAGGTAGCTTATATTTGACGTAAAAAGTGTTATGAACTAGACTAATTTATATACCCCATTGATTTCAAGTTTTTTTGTTTTTTTTTTTTGCGGCACTTGGGCCCCTCACCGCTGCGGCCTCTCCCGTTGCGGAGCACAGGCTCCGGACGCGCAGGCTCAGCGGCCATGGCTCACGGGCCTAGCTGCTCCGCGGCATGTGGGATCTTCCCGGACCGGGGCACGAACCCGCGTCCCCTGCATCAGCAGGCGGACTCCCAACCACTGCACCACCAGGGAAGTCCTCAAGTATGCTTTTTTAAAAGAATTCTTTCACTGCAATACTGATTCATTTCACCTGAAATTAAGTTTTCTTTACTCTGTAACAAAAACTAATTAATGGTAAAATGGAGATTATAGATTGCTTCTCACCCAGGTTTACGATAAAAGTTGGAGTTGGTTCCTAGAGAAGTAAAGACTCTTTGCCAAGTTACTATGTTGAAGAATTTAGGAATGACCAAATAAATAAAATAGGTGCAATTAATCTGAGCCATCAGCCTTAACCAGGAACTACCTCCTCCTACGTCTAGTTCCTTTTCCAGTAAATGATTACTTCACAGATATTCAAGGTGTTTTATGATAGCTTATCTTTAGGACCTTTTAGAAATGCCATGTAATAGATTAGATCCCCAAATCTTTATAGTGTGTGATTAAACTAATCCATCAGCCTTATTATTTTCCTGTTTCATTGTCCAAATTGCCTTTTTCTATTTCTTAATCTCTTACCCCATATTTGTAGCTTCTTCAGCTCAAAAGATACTCTTAAAATGGTCCTTATACTCACTTGTTCAAATTCAATTGGTCATTTATAGATCTGAAAATATAAAATCTCACAAAAAGTATATTTGGCATGCCCACAATGAAAACATAAAAGCCTACCACTGTGTTGCTTGACAAATACTTGCTTTTGTTTTGTTTTATTTTAATGTTAGTTATTGTTAATTCTCACATCAATAGCTAGTGTGCACTTTATTAATTCCAGTATGTTTTCAATTTTTAAAACATACATTTCAGTGACTATGTCTACATTAACTCCCTTAACACAAACTTCTCCCTGTTACTAGTAATTATCTTTTGACAGTACTGATAATAATGAAAAAAATAAAACACAACATGGTTGTTAGAATCAAGGATAGAATTTTAGAGCTGAAAAATGACTCTAATCTTCCCATTCCTCTCCAGTAGATGTCCCGGTCTCAATACTCAACAATCATTTTTCATCAACACAGACAGGCATTAAACTGTCTAAATTCGATATACTTTCTATAAAAGTTCTGCATCTTTACCATATACCCTCTATCCCTCCCTACCAAACATGCATACTCAACATGCATTTTTCAGAAATCAGACACAAGCACATACACACACACATAACACAGGCACAAACAAAATAGTTAAAAACTCCATCTAGCAGTAAATCAGTATGTATTAATATGTTCAGCATCTCTCCTCTTCCGTCATCCCCTCGAATATGAAAAGAGGCACCCTTTAACATTTAATGTGTGTCTATATCATTCTCCTGATTTAAATGCTTGGCACCTCTCAATGTCTAACAAACAAACAAAAATCCAAAAGGACCTTAAAGTTCACAACAAACCCTTCACAATCTGACCTAGGCTACCTTTCCCACCCTGCATGACTTTCTCCTATGTGTGCAGTTCTCCAGCCAAACTGAACCATCTTTTGCCTCCAATATACTTATCATTTAATGCCTAGTAATCTTTGAACCTATTCTTTCTACTTGTAATATCCTTACTCTTTCTCTGGGTATTTTGGGGGCAATTTCCTACTCATCTTTTCTCATTACTGTAAATGTCACCTCTTCTGAGCTTCTATAACGCACTTTAGGCATATTTTATGTATGTTAACATCTCCAGGATGCTGTACCCAATAAATGCTTATTGTGTGAGTGATAATTGTGATAGGGATTGGTGAGCACAGAAAGATAGCCAAAATTTGGTTTCTTCTTTCCAAGATATATTTCTGAAGCATGGAAGAGAGAGTGTGTTGGACATAACTAGAACATTAGCCAGTATATGGGAAGAAAGAGACTAGAAAGAAAAGTCAAAGAATGGAAGAAAAAAGTCTTGATGTGTATATTCTCTGTGAGGCACAATGCAATGCATTTCACACATGCAGTCTCCATCTCTACCTGAGATACCTTTAAATTTAAAGTGTAAGCACATTCTTGTAGTTTCAATAGTAGAATAAAATCAACAAATAATCAAATATAAAAGGTGGACAATAAAATTTTCAATAAACAAAGCTTATTATTATTACAAAAAATAATCATTTGCCTTAGACAAATGATGTTTAAACTCATTACTTTTTAACAAAGAGATGGTCCAAAGATATACACAGAAAAACCATAGACAGAAACACAACTATTGATGTAAATGTTTGTCCTAATAATCACATACATGCAAATTAAACAACAAACTACCATTTCCAATGGAGTAAGTCACACAGTACTGTAATTGTTAGTTTATCTGTTAGTATTTCCTGCTAAATTAAAATAGTAGAAGGCTGGACTGTGGTCTTTAATGATGCAGCAACATGCCTACACAGCAAAATCTTCGACTATCTCTTGAATGAACTAACTAATGAATGCATGAATAGTGAATGGAAATGATAGCACTTAACACTAGAAGGTATTGTGAATTGGACACTCTCAAACACTACACTTTGGATATAGATTCTAAGCACAGCAACACAGGCTTACTGAACAATCCTTAATTCATTTATAAAGTATTTTGTTATAGGTACCAAGCACCTCCACAAACCCTTTAGTTTTAATATATCCAAAACTGAACTTCTCTTCTTCAACAGGCCTGCTGTTCTTGCATTCTTTGTCTTGTTCTATCCCACCAGGTCAGAGGCACAGTAACCACCTTCCTCCCTCCAACTCCCATTTTCAGGTTGTCACTATATTCCTTTGCTTCTACTTTCTAACCGTGTCTCTCTCCTTTATAACAATCTTCCCTCTCATTTTCTTCCTTTTCAGCCATTATGATAAACTCTTAATTGGCTTTTCTGCTTTCAATTTCAACCCACTTTACTCAATTTTCCAAAGTGCAGCCACATCGTACTTCTTGACTTGAAATTCCTTAGTAAGCTCCTGTCTTTGAAGTCCTTTTGTTGAGCACAGAGGCATCTCCCTTATTTGCAGCCTACATGACTTCACCCCGACTGCATTATATGCTTCACATACACACACTGAACCATACAGACATACCAAATTCTCATACTTCTAGCTTTTGCATCTGATAGTCCTTGGATGTTCTTTCCAATCTCGAACACCTGGCAGGGTCATAGTCACTCTACCTGGCCAGACTAAAGTGACACTTCCTTTGTGAAGTTTTCCTTAAGTCCCCTCTACAGATATGATTACTCTTTCCTTTTTAATACCCCTGTATCTCTATATAATCCATTGTACACTTCTCTATGTTATGGGTCTGTGAGCTACTCAACTTCTGTGTACTTCCAGTGCCCGGCACATACAGTTCTAAAACTATTCAGTATTTGTTATTATGCAGGTAGTACCAACTGACAAAAGAGCTCTAGGTGGGACAGAATCACTCAGGCAGGCTAACTGACTAGACAGACTTTAATTTCAGTATATTTCCTGTTAAAATTTAAAAAATGATTTTCTTACTTTTGTATTTTTATAGCCTAAAGTAATATATGTACTTTAATATTTAATACTGTGATATTGTGACTCATAAGAAAAATACATATTTGTTCATTCAGATGACCAAAGTATATTCCTTGTACATATTTGGTCTTCCTCCATGGTTTCTTGCTCACAACTCCCCATACCCTTGGAATCTCCTAAGTGTTGAGAGAAATAAAGGTATCTTTTGTTTGTTATGTTAATGAGGTGACTTTTGGAAAGTGCCCAAGGATGGGGGCTAGTTGCCAGTGGAGTCAGTCATGTGATTAAAGGGTTGGAACTTTCAATCCCACCCTCTGAATTCCGAGGAGGGGAGAGTGGCTGGAGACTGAGTGAGTTCAGTCACTAAGGGCCAGTGATTTAATCAATCATATCTTTGTAATGAAACCTCCATAAAATCCCCAAAAGGACTAGGTTTGGAGAGTTTCTGGGTTGGTGAACACGTGGAGATGCAGGGAGAGTAGTGCACCTGCAGAGGGCATGGAAGCTCAGTACCCTTTCCCCATATCTTGCCCTATGCATCTCTTCCCTCTGGCTGTTCCTGAATTACATTCTTTCATAATAAACCGATGATCTAGTAAGAAAAATGTTCTCTAAGTTCTGTGAGCCACTTCATCAAATTAATCAAACCTAAAGAGGGGGTCGTGGGAACCTCTGATTTACAGCCAGTTGGTCATAAATACAGGTGATGCCAAGCATGCACCTGGCATCAAAAAAGTAGGGGAAGGGGCTGGTCTTGTACTATTTCTCCCTTAACCTGTGGAGTCTGATTGTAGGCCACCAGGCTGGTGTCTGTAGCATTGTTTGATGTATGTGTGGGGAAAACCCTTCTCTTCACACATTGGAATTCGTGTCAGGGCCTTTTAAATGCTGACCAGCTAAAATCTGAATGTTAGGAAAATACTTCATTGCTTAAAAGATAACATGATGCTAATTAGAATATATAGCAAGAAACATGAAGTATAATATTGATTAGATGACTTCTACATTAAATGGAGGGCAAAAATGTTTATATAGTAAGACTTCATGGAATAAAGAATATAATTATATTAAGTCTTATCTCTAGTTTCTTGAAATATTTAAAGTATTGATTTAGCAATACAGTTATCTAAAGGATATTTTTAAATAATTCCAAAGTGATTTTGACATGATTTTGTTTCTTCAATGGCTTAAAGCAAGAAGGTTTAAAAACATGGCACATTTAGGTGAATTAACTATAGTGTTATTTATTGTGACCTACTTTAGAAGCAGAGAAAAGAATTTGCTTCTATATTCCATTTGCCTTCAATTTCATAACCAACATTTTGAAAAGCTTTTCTACCTTACAAAGAAGTTTAAATGCCCAGAACCTGTGCCTTTCGTTAATAATAAAGTCTACTGTAACGTATGAAGCTTATGGAACAGAATATAGAATGTAAGGTCTGTGTCCTATTTTTGGCTTAGATTTTTGTTTAAGAAAAGCATAATTTGGTACAGTGTATTATTATTCTACAGTTTTTCTTTTAAAACTAAAAATAGCTCTATAGCTAGTCCCTCTTGTTCCATGGTGATTTTGGAGGAATGCCAGAGATTATACTTAGAGCCCTATAAGAAATAAGAAAAAGACCAAACAGCAAATTTAGGGTTCATTCAGGAAGAAAGGTATTAGAATCATCTCTATTAACTAGGTTAATGGAAGGGAACCATAGCTCAGAAAATATAAAACTAAATGCTCTGATGCTTCCATGTAGTAATGTTATAGGGAACAAGAAGGGTAAAAAATACTGGGTGAAAGGAAAACTATCTAACAGGGATGATAACAATAGCATCAAACTGTCCCTAAATTATAGGTGAATAATTTAAAATACAAATAATCTTTACACAATGAGAAGTCTACCATATGTCGACATAGGTTATTTTGTTTAATTTCCAGATTGCTATGAAATATAGTAATGATGATCAATACAATACAGTACAAATTTTTGAAAGCCATCTTTTGAATCTGGCATGCTAGTATTCACTATGAATTTTATTTGTTTAGATTGATAAAAAATATTTCCTTGGGCTTCCCTGGTGGCGCAGTGGTTGGGAGTCCGCCTGCCGATGCAGGGGACGCAGGTTCGTGCCCCGGTCCGGGAAGATCCCACATGCTGCGGAGCGGCTGGGCCCGTGAGCCATGGGCGCTGAGCCTGCACGTCCGGAGCCTGTGCTCCGCAACGGGAGAGGCCACAACAGTGAGAGGCCCGCGTACCGCAAAAAAAAAAAAACAAACAAAAAACAAAAAAGTATTTCCTTGTTCTTCATGATGTGAGGCCTGGAAGAGAGCCCTGAAGCCCTAAAAATGTTACATACACCACTGAAGGAAAAACTTTCTCATCAGTTTTTATTTGATTCCCAACCTCTGGATTTAGACCACTAGGGAGTTTTTTCAAGGTATCGGTATTTTGAAGCCACATGAGCAGCAAGCATTGCCGTTAGAGCAAACAGATATGCTGCATAAACATGTAAGAGTTCTGTTAATGTTACAATTAAATTTAAAGTATTATGAAAGTGTTAATTAATTCACCACATGTTTTGGTCATTATGAATTAATCAACAGAGAATTCATCTTTCACATGGAATCAGTGATAGTTGATTGCATTTGAAAAATATAAGGTCTATGATCTAGATATGACAATAAAATAGATATAACAATAAAATAGAATTTTATATTTAATCATTCCTTGACTTTCCCTCCTATGGCATTACTCTTGGGCCTAGCCGCTCCGCGGCATGTGGGATCTTCCTGGACCGGGGCACGAACCCGTGTCCGCTGCATCGGTAGGCAGACTCTCAAGCACTGCACCACCAGGGAAGCCCAGCATCACTCTTTTATTTGAACAGTTACACTTTACTATCTTTAGTCAACCCAACACCTACTCTGCGTTCTTAGGTTCACTTGCTTAACTGTGTTTTCTCTTGTGCATTCTAATTTTAGTACCTACACTAATTTTAGATATGAGAGCTTAAGTCACTAACATTTTCTAGGTCTCAACAACAAAGTAAAAAAATCGGACCAAGATTTTCTCTAAAGTTCTTCCCAAATCTAACATTCCCTAACTCTTACATCTTTCATAACAGCCTTCACACCCTAGCGTACACAGTGGCAAATACATAGCAGGTGCTAAATAAATGCTTGTTTAATTAACATGGCATAGCTTTTACTACTTTATCCATCTAGGCTGACTGCAGGAAGATTGTGTTTCTTAAAGTTTTTCACAAAACTAATGGTTGGAACATCTCAAAACTCTCTCCAACTGATTGATTTGAAATCATTGGCTTTACACTCTTCCCATAAAACTGCAGGTTTGTACAGCTTTACAGACAATAACGAGAACACTTAATTACACATGCACGGTAGCAATAATCTCCAAAGGCAATTTAATTTCTAAGCTATGTACTGTAATCTCAGCCAAATCATAAATTCGCACAAATCAAAGTGGGATGAAGTTGGAGGATGAAAACCAATCTGTCTCCCTTTGCAGGACTCTAAACCTATCTTTAAATCTTTGGTAACTTGTAACTTGCAAGTCATATTAGGACCAAATATTGTAAATGAGTATTTTTAATTAGTGAGATGTTCTCACTGAAAGATATGTAATTCAGGCTGTGCACATCTGAATGCAGAAAGCATAACGCATTCCTTTTTTTGGAGAAGGATGTAATTACAAGTAAGGACACAAACTTGCTATGTGTCAACGTAGGTATGACAAATATACAATGTGGTTGAAGTATCTTAAAGGTTAATGAAATATTAATGTAAAAATATTCTAATTTACAATTAATGCATTTTTTAGAGGATGTGATGCCATGTTTTGATGGCTTTATTTTTCTCAGAACATTTACCATTCATCATAAAATAGATTGATATAAAAGTAGTCCTAACAGTTTCTTTCAGAAGTTTGAGATATATAATATTTCTGCTCAATAAAGCACTGAATATATAAATGATTTACAAAAATGATCTGCAAGTAGTATGTCACGATTTGATTTTTTTTTAATCTTGAACATAAAGCACAATACTTTAGTACAATAAAAAGCTATACCATTTCTTTGCCAAATATAAAGCTTTACACATACTTTTTTTTTCCTGCTAGGAACAATTAACTAAATATTTACTCTCTTAACAGGTTTTTAACTGTGCAATACAGTATCATTAACTATAAGTACGATATTGTAAAACAGATCTCGAGAACCTGTTTATCATATATAATGGAAATTTTACTGTTTTGAAGTTTGGTTAGTCCTTCTTCATAGTAACCAGAATAAGTAGTCAATACATCAACATGATTTGAAAATATCCCGTAAAATGTAAACCTAAAATTCACGTTAATGACTTTGGCTGTAGCTCAAATAAACCAACTGGAAGAAAAAGAAAATCTTTATACCAAACTTCACATGTAGAAGCAGGAACTTCATACAAGTACAATGCTGAAAGCTTCAAAAGTCTAGGAGAAATAAGTTATTTCAAAAAGGAGTTTTGATTTAAACATAAGCTTGAGGTAGTTATGAAAAACATTAGGGGAAATTGGAAAGATCTTGTTAAAATAATTGAGCTTACAGAGCAGTGATAAGAATGTAAATCTGAAAACAGTCTTTGCATCACTTAGCTAGCTAAATAATCCTAGAAATGGAATCATTTTTCTTTCTCTCAAAGCAAAACTGAAATTTTAATAGGTGCAAGGAAAAGTGGTATGGAAACCAGAAGCACCTGGATTTCCATATCTTATGAAACACATTAAAGCAGATGAAAAAGAATATGGTTTTAGCTTTTAAACTTCTAAAACTGGAGATACTTTTATTCTTCTTTTATAATGTACTATGACTTTATCAGCCGTGGATATATTTAAATTTTTGGAATAAACAAATAATATTTCCAACGTTCCTCCCTCAGAATGACATAAACTGATTATTGATGTATTTATGCATTTATTTCTTTATACTTTTCTTTTTTTGTTTCAAGCTATGCCTACTCCTTCCAGATGCCTGGAATTTTGATGCATCTATAAAAACTCTGCTTTGGCAATGTTACCAATGATTTAATCATCTTCAATTTTCATCAGTTTGCAATGGATACATTTCTTAGTCTGATGCTGAATACCCAGGTTCACTAACTATAATAACTGTGACAGCAACGGCAAAACGGACACAAAAATATCAACAAGGCTGTGTGATAGCTGCTAGGTTTCCTTGGGTTTGAGAAAGCTAATATAAGCATCAAGTATTGTCATAGGCGCTTAGGTGAAAAGTGCTTAAGAAAAATAGACAGAGAGAGTAGTGGATTAAAAAAATTGGATATGTTTGTGCCATTAAGTACACATGCATCATGCATGACGAACTGAAAGACTAAGTCTTAGAGGGTTCAAGTAGGAGACAGAATTCTGCACAGTTCTAGGAAAAAAACTATGTTGCTGTTATTTCTTCCAAACTATTCTAGGAGATGATTTTAGCAGATTCTGTGCTCTGTGCTTAGTCTGCTGCACTTCCTACGATGAACCTGCCCAGGACTGGGTGAGTGCACACATTCTCTTCTGATTAATAGTTTGCCAGGAAGTCCTATTGCTGATGAAATCTGTTCACACCCTAATGCACTTTCTTACTCCTTGTTTATCAAGCAGTCTGTTGACTTCTCTAGTTGGTTTTCTTCATCTCACCTACTATTAATTTGGCAGTCCTAAATCTTACTAATTTTCCAGGTCTTGTTGAACCATCTAATTTCCAATATGTTGAGGAATGCTTCAGAAACCCATGCCAAATATAATAAAATCCCAACATTTTCACATCTATCAGCCTTCTAGACTCGACATTAACAGGTAGAGCTGAGCAAACACTACAGCTGAAGTTCCCCTAAGGGAAAAAAAATAGCTACATAAACATTTTAAGCATGACTCTAATTCAAATAATTCATTTCCTCCAAGTATGAGAGATGAAAGTTCATCTATGCTATGGTCACTTCTCAGTAATGAATAGCTAGTCTTCAACCTAGCTAGTTCAGTCCAAATAGTGAAGTAAAAATGTCTTGAGTGCTGACACACTTTTTGCAGTCCCTTGAAACCACTTCTTATAACATCAAAAGACAAAAATAGATCAAAATTGTTACCATTAAAAAGAAGTACAATGATGTAACATCAAGAGAAAGTAACTTATCTGTGTTTTATTTTTAAAACTATATTTGTCCTGATAACTTCTCTTTCTCCTAGTGGTTTGATTTGTACTTTTAGGGAAAGAAGTCTTATCTAAGGATATGTGTCAGCATTAGTTATCTCCATATTCATTCTTCTTGGATATGAAAGCCCAGATAACAAAAAACAATTCTAAGAATCTTTTTCTCCCAATTATTAGGGAGAGAGCATCATGAAACTCAATTGGTCATAGGGATCCCAGTAAGAGTTACTTTGTAGCTCTTCACCAATATTTGCTGTTTCTCAGTCAGCTACAAATTAGAATAGTCTATTATTGGTCATAAATGCCACTTGATAGTGGTAAAAAACTCAAAGATAGATATATGAATGCTAAAAGTCTGGAAAATTTTTAAAAATTAGTTTCAATTGATGAATCCGTTTGTTTTCTATCTGAGTACTACATCACATAATTCAGTATTGTGAACTTATTGTTATACTTCCCAAATTGTGGAGTGTCATAACCCACATGTTACTTCTGATAATAAAACTTAACAGGTATTATTTTGGAAGAAAACTGAGGTTCTATTCATTCATTATTTTCATCACTACTGAAACATAATTTTTAAGCAATCTAAATAAGATCATTTAGTCTTGGAAATTCACCCCAAAGATTTTAGTTTAAATTTGTTTATTCACCTAAAAAACCTAGTAAGATAATAACTATCTAATTTTTAAGGTGAATATAATATAATTTGAAATTTTACCTAACAATTTATAATTGTAATTTATATGAATATGTAAGGGGAATTATAAATATTATGCTAAATATAGTCATTGTTTTTTAAAATATCATCAAAATTATATCTTATAACTGGATCTTCATGTCTAGAAATACTCCTTCAAGAGTTAAATACAATGTGTGTAAACATTTATATAACAAATATGCAAAAGCCATTTGTTCAATATAAACCAAACAGCTAAGAGATGCCAAAGACCCACAGTTTATTGCACATACTTTCCTTTGATTTAAAGATCTGTGCACTCTAAAATGTATACCATCATTGGATTTAGTAATCCGCTTACTCCCAAGCTGAAGCTAGTCACTAATTCTAAAAATACTAAGTATTAAAAAAGGACAAAAAACAGGTCAAGGAAAAACCACAAGGCACTCAATACCTCACTGCTTGACTTTCCCTACATTTGTAATAGTGGTTGAGAACCAGGAAATTTACAACAAGCTGATCTAGGGGACATTATCAGAGTCAGAGTGACTCCCACATCTGGGGCTTCAGGGACCACTCCAGAATATAATGTGGCAGAAGAGTGGCACCAAAATGTGTCAAATATTTCGTAGTCAATAAATGTGCTATTTTCTATGCCTAGCTAAGTAAGAGATACTGAGTTTCATTGCAGGAGTAGACAGTTTTAGGTACCATTCTGCTTCTGAGTCTTCCACTTTGCTTTGAAAAACTCAAGTACCACAGGGTTCCACTCTTTCTAGTTTTGCTGTGTCACTGTAAAATAACCTGTAAAGGCTTATACTCCTAGAGACCCTGAGAAGCATCCCATACTATGAGTAACCAGGATTTTTCAGATTAAAGTATGATAATTATTAACTCGAACACTGTTTCCTATGAATGCATCAATTTCCACAGAAAATTCTGGGTCTGCTCAAACTCTGCTTTTGTGAGTGTGAGTCACATGTATATGTGGTGGTGGAGGGGAGAGGAGAAAGTAGCAGAAGCTCTAATGAAATGCTGAGCAAGGTTCAATTCCTTCAAGGTTGCATGGGTCTGAAATAAATCTTATTAATGTTTTTTCCCTCTTTACAAAGCAATTCACAGTGGACTAAGCTTTGATCAATTAATAAATTGATAATTTACTTCAATATATCTTTCAATCATTGTACTTTTCATATTCTCTGCATATCGTGTGTGTGTGTGTGTGTGTGTGTGTGTGTGTTTCCCTTAAAGTGATGATTATCAGTGATGATAATGTAGGTATTTCAGCAAAGAAACACCTCTGTGACATAAGCTTCCAATGTAGCTAATGGGAAGAGGCAATTTTAACACACTTAACTTTTTATAATAACATTTCATTATTTTTTCATATTTCGTGTAGATTTCTCTGCTCGTGTTGTATGTAGAGATTATTATGAATTGCAAGCTACATACATATATCTTGGTGATTGGCTATAATTATGTACTGGTTTGCATTGCAATGTATACAGGCAACAAATCTGTAATTACTCTGGCATTCTTTATGTTGTTTATAGATCCATTGCTTATCCCAGCTCTGACACACATTTACTGAATGAATGACCAGTCAAGCTTCTAAAATCTGGTTCCCTATGCATAAAAGGGGATTTATAATTTCTTTTTTATGGTACTGTGGGATAATCAGAATAAAATATATGAAATGCCAAAGAATTACTAAGTACTAATTTGATTATGCATTTATTCTTTCATGCTGTCTATAAATTATTCATCTTACTAATTAGCCTTTTAAGCCAAGAGTTAGAGAAAAAGAAGAAGTCCATATGGTCTTTGATCTTGTTTGTTTGACCTTAAGCAATCAAGTAACACACACACAAAAAATGCATTTGGAAAATAATAAATATATCTCCCATGTTATACATAACCTTTCACAAAAGTAATTTCAAAAAATAGGAAATATGTTCACTCAATCTGAATAGTGCTCTTTCCACCTGCATTTGTTCATTTTTCTACCCTAGTATAAGGCTATTTTTGAAGTGAGTCAAAGATCAGACTCTGCTTTTTTTGAATTTATACAAAAGAAATGAGAGTATCCTTAAGGAGGCTTAAAATAGAAGTTTAAATTCCCAGGATTACTTATTATTCAGCTTCCCGGACAGGGATGTGTAAACTGTTGGCTTATGTCTTACAGTATAATATCACAGGATTCTAAAAATACTGCATGTTTCCAAAGAAGGACATTGTTCTTTAAATTTACAAAAAATTCCCTGTAGACATCTTGAGCAGAGTTTTCTAAAAAACGACAAAGCTTAGGTACTCCACCAGCAGGGACAGACCTAGAAGAAATTTAGAAACCAACAGGCATTCAACAAAGACTCAGCTGCTACAACTTCAAGTAGTCTTCCTATCTCTGTCATCCAATTCTTGTAATTACTACTGAAAGGAAAAACAGAAGGGACAGAAAATGTGGTTGGAGTTCAATTAACTACAGTTATGCTTTCTATACTTAATATTGTTATAATGTATTTTTTAAATTTTAGTAATGTTTCTTTTCACAAGAAAACATTTAACAACAAATGTTCTCAGTCCCCCGAAAGTCCTTACCTTAACAATGAAACAAGCTATCCACTATCTAATTTTCATCCATACATGTATACACATATACAATAGAAGTACCATATCTCTTAGAATAATAAGATGAAAAACTATCTTTATCAATTCATTTAAGATAATTTCCTAATCAGCAGTAACAGAGGGTAAACTTCTATTCCACAAGCATCTCTATGTATGTTTACTTCAAACTGACCTTCTGCTGAACCAGATAGAATATTTCCAGAGAAGTTTTCATGTGCACACAAAGAAAAATGGAAATGTGTGAGTAAACAGACAATTCTTGGCTTCCTGGGTGCAGAGTTGGTTAATAAAGTTCCAAATGATCAAAAGAACTACCGTAAGTAAATTCACTTTTTCAAATTTCTGCAATGGAAAAGCCCTTAGAATGTCTTTAACTGTGCCATGCCCTGTGCCATGTTAGATCCTTCTAGATCAGGTAATGCCATCAGAGCTGGAAGCCCAAGATTTGTGAAAATGTTGGGAAGGATCCCATCAGACCAAAAAAAAAAAAAAAAAAAACCAAAACAGCTCCTTTTGGATCTTTTTGAAATAGTTGATGGAGACCCATCCACCTACCCATTTACCATTCATATATCCATTTATTCAACTTTATTTTGTGGTTATTATCCTTACTACTATCAATATCCATTCATTTGTGTTTATTTTCTGTAATTCCAATGATGATAATGCTTCTTCTTGCTCATCCATTCAAGACTAAGCTAGAACTATCATTTACTGATCTAGGAAATGAATAAAACCTGGGAAAATTAGTTACGCCTTTACGTAATACTCTGAGGCTGTACTTAAAGATGTTCATTGCCATACCCATGAATGTCAATTTTTAAATACCCACGACTGAATCAAATATCCCTTCTAAATATCTTCTACACAATCATCTTCTACCTGCATGAACTTAGCAATTGCTTTACAATTCTGTATCAGTTTACCCATCTAAAAAATGTGGGTAAAAGAAGTCCCTGTCACTTTAGAGTTCTAAGGATATAAGGAGATAATCCATTCAGGATAGTTCCTCTAATATCGTAGGTGTAATATTGTGTGTACTAATAGCAGTCATTGCTATTACTAAAAGGAGGCAGTTTAGAAACTTTGGGCTCATTCCCAAGTCTTCTTCAAATGAGAAGGTCCCACTCTATCCCAGTTATTCTGTAATTAATTAAAATCCCTACTATCATTGTAACGGGAAATTCTGACATAAAATATTTATATTATTCTCTATAATTTTTTTTCTTTATAACAAAGGCCACTTTAATAATTATCTACAAAACCCTTAAAAGATCTTTAAAATGTGCATTGTTATCTCAGCTTCTTGAAACTTCTACTAAGAATTATGGATATGTTGGCAAAAATTCCCAAAGAGCACAGTTCTGCTAACAAGAGGATGGGGCACACCTCTATGCTCTTTATCAAGAACCTAAATAAAGAAAAGGAAAAAGAAAAAACTGTATATGTTATGAAAGGAAGAATACAATGAGTCTAAAGTACCCACCAACCCAACAAAATATAAACTGCAATATATACTTTAACTTTCTATAACATATATTAGCTTTTCTTTAATCACATTATTTAAACACAATTATATATACTAATAGTAACTCTATAGGGGGAAATAAAGGAATAAAAACAGACTCAAAACTCTGACTGTGTCAATCCGCATGTTTTAAGCCAGAGATCAATGTGAGATTTCTGCAAATAATAGCTGACAGGTGTCAATTATCTATGTATTGGAAAATTTTTCTTTTAAAGAAAATATAAGGGAGGATAAATCAAGTTCAATTGTTCTTCAATGTCCTTAGAAACTGTAATATATGGTGTGCTACTAACTGAAAGATAACTACAAGTTCTATGAACTTATTTATTTGTTATTAAGAAAGATATGCAATTTTTTAAAATTTAGGTTAATACAAGTGACTTAGCTTCTGATAAATCATTACTCTTTATTTACACAGTTTAAAGCTCTTCTTAATCCTATAATTAACATTGTGTGTTGTTAATGTTATTCTCTTTCTCATTTTCTCTCTCTCCCTTTCTCTGAAATGTTCCATGTGCTCTGCAAACATGGAAAAAAAAAAACAGTTCCTTTGGGTAAGTCAAAAGGAGTCACAGAAAAGTAACAATTGAAATAAGATTTGAAGAAATTGTAGAAAATCCTTCAAGTACACAAGAGTTTAAAGAGTGTAAAGCAGAAGGGATAGAATGCATAAAGGCAAAAACGTATGAGAGAAATTTGCTTGTGTCAAAGAATTCCCCATGATTGGTGTGTAGACAATAAAGAGACTTTCTTGAAGGCCAAAATAAAAAGTTTGGATTTTTGTATACAGAGAGTTGTTACTGAACAGTTTTAAGTTAGAGAATGACAAGATCAGAGATTGGATAGAGGGGCTAGGTTAATCTAAAGGCAGGAGATGAATCAGTAACACCACCTCATATGGATGAATTGGGCATTACATGGATAGTTAGACCTCCTTCCCAGTGTTTCACCTGTTGCATCCAAGCAACTACTCTTCCCTGACCCTGGCAAACGGTAAGAGAATTATTCTTCATGGAAATTCAACCAGAAAACTGTTATAGAAAGAGAAGCTTCGTGCAACAGAGAATAGAGGTGAGACACCATATTAATAGGAGAAGGTTGACATTTACAGAAGGTCAACATACTATTTTATATGTAACTGGATAGATCCCTAGAGAAAAAAGAAAGTAACATGCATAAGAATAGGAGCGTTTCTCTAGGGAATAGATAAAATATAATATCAAGTATTTGTTTGTTTGTTTTTTAGACAGCTATGTCTCCAGCTCTGTTCTAAGTACTTCACAACTATTCCCAAAAAAGACCTTTAACTCATTCCCACTCATTTCCTCCAAAATACCAAGTCTTTCCACTTCTTGAGCTGCATGGTTTCCTGCAGCACACCACATTGCGTTGTTTTCTGTTGGTGTTCCCTGTAGAAAACATTTAGGTCTTAGCATATCTGATCTACTGAGTCATTTACCACTGTCCACACATTTCCCATTCCTTAAAAACTTATGGTAAACATTCATTTGTTGTCACCTCCTCTCCTAGTCTTTGCTCTCAGTTTAATGAGGTCTCAGAAAGGAGTAGAGATAAGTATGTTCAAGTTAATTTGTAAACTAGAAACATTTATTTTTTGTATTCAGGTAGGGAAACTGAGTCTCAGAGAAGTTAAGTAACTTGTCATTTACACAGCTGAAAACTGGTCAAAGACAAAATTAATTCTAGATGTATCTGCCTCCAAGGCCATTTTTCTCCTGCCCCCTGTACTTCTTTAGACAAAACAAATATGACTTCTTGATAAGGAAACCAAAATGATCATATCTAAGACATGTTTCAGTGATCAGTAATAACTGAAAACAATGTTTGAATCAACAAAGTATATTGACCAATAGAATTTGAGATAATTTTGATAATAAGAAATACAATGCCTAGGCCCCTTGAAATCTTAATTCTCCAATTTTATCTCTACTTGAGTTTTTGTTCACTTACTGTTAAAAAATAATTGTAAAATCCTACTAAGCCCTCAAAAGACAAACCAAAAGAGCTCTCATGATAGCAGTAAGAATGGTAATGTATCATCTCGGCATGGTACTGCTTGGAACTATTTCAGTAAACAGGATAAAGCTATCTTAGACCAGAGGAGCTGGTGCCCTCCTGTCACCTTTATAGGAGCCATACAGTGATTATGAGAAGCACGGACATAAAACCACCTTTAGAATCATAAAAGGTTTTACATCATTTGAAGTTGGACTATGGATAAGGCTAAGAGATAACTTTTTTTTTTCTCTTTAGTAAAGCGCTTCAGTAAGTGGTATTCCAGGAAGAAGTATAAGAAGTTCTGAGTTTAAGATAGTTGCATTTCAGCTGCTGTAATGTTAAATTGGTAATTGCCCACATAAACAGCTCAAATATATCTGTTCACTTTACATGTACTCATGAAGAAAAAAAAAAAGGCTGCATCATAAAATTCTAAAACCCACAAGTTTAAGCTCTTCTGTCACATCTCAGTGCATTTAATATCCTTCTGTCATATTATTTACGACTTCACAAAGAAAGTAGTTGTTTCCTATTATCTGTTCAATAAATAAGTAGAGAAATGCAGGCTGCAGAGATACAATTTGTTAATGAAATAGCCCAGAGAATCTTCATGGTGTCTGGTCTCAGAAGCTTGCGCAGCATCTATTAAAGCCTGCTTCCGTTCTACGGAGTGACTCCAATTTTTACACGCTGATATGCCGCACTCAGGTGGCTGAGGCATGCTTCCAGGGTAGATTATGCAACATGAGTAATGCATGCCGTGATGCAACCGATATCTGACCACACAGGCATGTTTAAACACTTCTCTCTACTTGTTCAACCTCCTTATTACTACTGGGAAGATTGTCTCACTTCAGAAATGAGGTAAATGTCAAATTTCCAGTTCTTGAAACCATTTTCAAGCAGAAGAGGAGAAAGAAATCATGCTTGTCATAGGTTTTACCCAAATATCATGACATTATGAATGCACTATGTTCAAGAGATAAGACTGTATTGGTACAAGTTACAGGAAACCTGTAAGAGAGGCACAGAGTAGGTAGGTACATCACTATCCCCATATTTGTATACTTTTGCCACCTTGTAAAAAGAACAATCACAAAAATTCTCACATGCTATTTCTAAAAACATTCACCTTTTGCTGACAATTCCCACTGTTGAAAGAAATCAGTACAAGGAAAAGACTAGTCATAATAATATATGCTCCCCTTAATTGCTATGAAAGTTTTACTTTTCCTGTAAAAGTGAAGCTCCCCAAAAGGATATATGCCTCTTATCTGATGACATGAGATTTTGAAAAGAAATCTAGTAGAGGAAAGAAACATATCACATAAGACATGAAAACTTGCTCCTAATCTTAAACACAGCGTGGATTTCAAAAGTGAACCTATGAATGAACTTTGACTTTAATCAAAACCGTAGAGTGACTGGATGATGCTTTCATCTGCATATTGTTCACTATTTAAAGTGCAGTTTAATTTCCTCTAAGAATAAATATTTTTTGCCAGGGTTGGGGTAGGGTATTGGCTCAGATTCACAATTTGTATGAAAGACTACAGTGCAAAACTCTGAGGGATATTTAGTACATACACGTTTCAGTAATCTTGACGCTGAGTAATATTTATGAACTAATAATATTCCCTTGGATTTTTCTTAAATATTTAATTGTATTAACAAGTAGTTAGGTAATGTTCAAACCCCTAAAATTTTTTTAAGTCAGTTATATAAGCAATGCATATTTATCACTTTATTTTATTTTAATAGTTGTAAACATACATTTAGGCAATTGTAAAAAATATGTATTTCTTATCATCGGATATAATAATAGCCATTAACATAAAGGTTGTTTTGATTAAGACTTTCATCAGGGTGGTAATTAATATTTCTGTATAGCTTCTACCATAGAAATGTTAGTAACATTTTACCTAACTCATTTCAAAAATCAGCTTGATCGCCTAACAACTTAATATAGAATGGTTTTATGTATTACAGCATATTATGTTATGTTCTTCAGAGTCCCCAATTTAAATTTAAATAATTGACAGTTAACCATGATTAAATTCCCTTAATTCGCTTTAAAAGTATTTTTGAAATTGTTGTTTTAAAAAATTCTCTTCTGTGTACTCTATCTCAGATATCTCGAAATATCAAGAGCTATAAGGTCTTAGTTTAAGGTAGAATAACCTGAGAGGTATTCCAAGCCCCAAAATAGTCCAGCGTGCACTTATCTGGGAGGAAGATTTGTGCTTTTTTATTATGACAGTTTGGTCTTCCCCATTTACTGGAGTTATGACAAATTTGACAAAAAAAAACGAGTTCATAAAATAGGATTACTTAAAATGTATGTATATATATTATATATATATATATATCCCTGATTGTAATAGCTGCTAATCATATATGATTTGTGACTTACTATTTTTATCAATCTGTGACATTTTCACTTTCTAGTCACTTTTATTCAGCTGAAGATTACGCTGTGATAATACAATGTCCTGGAAGGTAAAGTGTTAAGCTACCAGTCTAAAAAGTGGTGTAAATACTCTCTATTTTTCTGCTTTATCCTACTCCTAGAGGTATTTCTTCTCTTCCTTCCCCTGTCTCTAGCTACCCCTGATGATTTTTCATGCCTCACCATATTTTTTTAAGTTATTGGAAATATAAAATATTTGGGTGGAAGAAGAGAGGAAAAAAGCAGAAGGTGTAGAAGTCAATATTTGAAAAAGCTCTATACACACAACTCCCTTCCCCACTTACTCACAGAGAAACCTGTTGTTTTATAGAGGTTTTTGAGTAATCTGGCAATTATAAGTTGATGAAGAACACGGCCTCACAAAGTTAGGGATACTTCTTGCAAAAACATTTGTTTTTTACAATGGTAGTAAGAAACATAAGCAATGGACTTCTGTTAAATATTATTTATGTACAGTGTGACAAGTAATATTTCAACTTGTCTCACCCTCTTCTAAACTTTGCTATTTCATTTTTACTTTTTTAAGTTTAAAACTAAATTCATCAGAAACTATTGAATATTTTCCATAAACAGGGCACCATAAAGAACTCAAAACAATGACTAAACAACTGTTCAAAAATACTAATTTTTAACAAAAAATCATGTTTGGGTTTAAGAAAAGAAGATAGTTGCCTATTAACAAATAGAGTGAAGTATGGTTATAAAATATATGTAAATTTTGTGAGTAACATCTAAGTGATGTTTTATGGATGAGGCCCTGGAGAGAGACTATAAAGCAACACAGGATTTCCGATGCTAAGAGAAGAGTCACAAAATTCTAGGTGAAGGAACAAGTCTGGGTCCACTACACACTAGCCACTTTACATATGTCATTTCAACAAATCCTCAAACTTCTCTACCCTAAACGCATTTCTGCCCACATCTTAAGATTAGTACCATTCTTATACATGTTAAAGATGAAAGCCAGGTGAAAGTCTCGGCAAAGATGAAAGCCAGGTAAATTTGAATATTCTCACAAAATGATCTGCTACCAGTGGCCAGGCCCTTAAAAAGCATTCAAATTTAAGACCCTGCTCACGAAATTAAAATTAAGTAAGTAGGGACTTCCCTGGTGACGCAGTGGTTAAGAATCCGCCTGCCAATGAGGAGACACGGGTTTGATCCCTGGTCCAGGAAGATCCCACATGCCGCGGAGCAACTAAGGCTGTGCACCACAACTACTGAGCCTACACTCTATAACCCATGAGCCACAACTACTGAGCCCGTGTGCCACAACTACTGAAGCCCATGTGCCTAGAGCCCATGCTCCACAACAAGAGAAGCCACAGCAACGGGAAGCCCGCGCACCACAACGAAGAGTAGCCCCCCGCTCGCCACAACTAGAGAGAGCCCACGTGCAGCAATGAAGACCCAACGTACCCAAAATTAAATATTAAAAAAACGAATTTATAAAAAAAAAGAATCTATAAAAAAATTTTAAGTTAGCAGTAAGAAAGTTTATTACTAAGAGCTTATAATGACTTTAATTCTACAGGATGCCTCCAAGAAAACCCGGGCTAAACTCAGTACAGACAAGTTTGGCTTCATTTAGGGGAATAGAACTTAAAGGTAGAAATCGAGGGAGGAAATATTTGGAGTGTTGAGGAAAGAGCAATGAACCCAGAGACTCTGCAAAGCCACTGAGGAGCAGGAAAATGCAAGTGGAACGGTTTGGAGAACAATGAGTTCATGGTTGAGGATAAAGGAGACTGAAGTTGGAAGCAGAGAATCAGGTAAGGCTTTATCATTGCTTCATTAAGATATAAGAAAAAAAATCCCTTATTACCTCTGGGTTGAAGATGTCACCTACTTAATTTCCTTTATTACAGGTTGTCTACTTTTTTACTTATCTAGCCATCTCCTCATGATGCCTTCAGGGTAAGATAAAATGTCATAGCAACGTAGAAGGGCCACAAGAAAAGAAAAAGATAGAAAGAATATAAATTTATGTCTGGCTTAACTTGGACACATTTTCAACTGAACAGTTTGAACCTACAGCCTCATAATTTTCATGCTCTTGAAAAAGACACTTGTAAAATTATTTTCTTACTACTTTTCCAAGCTCTGGTTCAGAAAATTACTACCCTTTTGATGTGAAGGCTGATGTAACTAGTTATAGCTAGGAAGACACAATTCCTCCTTTAATAATAAAGAAATAGCAATCTTTCACCTAGAATATAGCGCAGTGTCTGGATCTGAAGCATGAAAGATTAAATCAGTAAGCTTTGAAATTCTATTATATTCAGGGAGACAGTGTCTCTGAGGACAATAATATTGACAATAGAAGGAGGTTTCTTCAAGAGCATTTCAACCTATTAGCAGACTGTGGCATAGTGAAAAGAATGTCAGGCTGAAGGCAAGGAGACAGGCATTCCTAACAGGCTCGTTTAATCATCAGCTGAGTATTTAGGTCAAACTAGTCAACTTCTCTAGTTTCACAATAATTCACTGCCTACTTTCGACCACCTATTCACAGTAGAGGGAGGATAGGAGGAACAGAAAGGGAAGACTGAGGAGAGAAAGAGGGAGATGACTGAGAGAGAGAGGAAGAGATAGTGGTAAAGGGAAGGAAGACTGAAAGGGAGACATGGAAAGAGGAAGAGGGTGAGAGAGGCCTTTCGTATATATTAGTGGTTCTTCACTTTAACGGGCATCAGAATAAGCTGGAGGGCTTTTTAAAACACAGATTGATGGGTCTCGCACCCAGAGTTCTTAATGCAGACTGTCTGGGGTGGGGCATGTGAGTTTGCATATCTAAAAAGTTCCCAGGTGACCCTAGTGCTGCTGGTCTGGGGACCACACTTTGAGCACACTGTTATAGGCCTCCACCTATATGGAATCGTACCAAGAAAAGAACAGGTGTCATTCAGTTTGCTCCTTACGTTATTAAGAAAATTTGTCTCAATAACCATATTTCTAAAAGTCATTATTCTTTCTATGTGCTGTGTTGTTTTAAGACATTGAACTTTTCCTACCTATTCCTAGGATAGAATCATTATTACTTATATTTGTGCTATGATTAAATGGATTTATTTTATATTTCACCACATATCAGAGGTGCAAAAAAAAAGAAACAAGAAAGCAGTGCACATTTATGCTGATGGGGTAGTGACAGAAAAATGGGCATTCTCATTCATTGCTGGTGCAACTAGGATTTGCCCCAGTTGTTTCAGAATATCTTTTGGTGTATATGAAAAAAGACTTACCAACTCAACAGCTAAAGGTACCATTGCACCCACAATTAATAACAGTAATTGAGCACTTACTCTGTGCCAGACATTTGACTAAGTGCTTTATTTTACATGTGTTACAATATTTAATTCTCCCAACAGCCCTAAGAGAAAAAAAGGATCCCACTGTGCTTTTTCTTGGACAGATCAATTTTTTAGTTATTCACTTGTGCAGACACTATTTTAAAAGAGACATTGACACACAGAAGAAAGATGTGTGTATACATACATATGTATGCACACACACACACTCACACACATATATATATTCAGAATGAGAGTAGAAAGGTACATTCTCTATTTCACCCACCTCAGGATGCTTAGCAAGACAGTCTGAACTTATTTTTTCCTGCTCCAGATGAATAGCCATGAAAGTAGGTCTAAATCTTGCCATGTCCAAAAAGAGGTTGAAGTCATAAAAGGCATTTCCCCTAATTCTGCCAAAATCAAAACTTTGTCCTTGGTAGAATATCAAGAAGCAATAAGCAAACTTATATTCAGTATCCTCGGGGAATTGGTTCCAGGACCCCGGTGGATACCAAAATGCAAGAATGTTCAAGTCCCTTATACAAAATGCAGTCAGATGTGGAACCCATGGGTATGAAAGCCTGACTGTAATGCCTTTTCTGAGTTTTCAAGGACAAGTATTTAATGATCTGACCTTTAACCTCTAAAACCTCTTATTCCAAAAAAGTAAATAGTAGCTCTGTTTGGAAATGCAATTCTCAACTTCTGTGGGAAAAGATCCCCAATTTTGTTGTTTCATAATCCACAGAGGAATACTAGCTGTGTTTTTCACAATTATAGGTGAGTCTGTTCGTAGATCTCTGGGAATAAACCTCATCTACTCTTTCTCAAAAACTATAGTATCTTCTTTTATGAAGTAATTGCTTCATCTCTCCCTGCTATAATCTATGGAAATTTTATTGCCAAAAGACAGCTCCCAAGTCATTTTGACTTGTAATATACATCTCCCATCTTTTCTTTATAACATGTGTTTGCCAAACAATGTAAAATATATTAGCAACAGAACTTTGAATTGTACTACATGTAACACAGGTAACAAAGTGTATTGTAAAGGATAGTAATGAGGAGACTGAGGTTCTAATATCTTGTTTTTTATTTCTACTCTATCTCTGCTTCTAAACAGCTGAGCAACCTTATAAAGATCACTTCACCTTTGTGCATCTCATTTTTCTCATATGTAAAATGAGAGCATTAGATGAGGTACCCTCTAAAATCTACTCAAGCTTTCCAAATATATGATTTATTCTGATAAACTGTCTATGGTCCTGGGATGGTTTCTGGTTAAAAGACATTCCATATTTCTTAGTTCAGAAATATGCTTTTAAATACAGTTTGTGCATGACATACCAAAAAGACGTTATATTCTCCGGTAGAATAAAATTAATAAGCTGTTTTTATATCACCCTTTTAGATCCAAACATTTCAACTACACATAAAACATTTAAGAGCCTTTTTAATAGCATGCTTAGTGTATTAATTAATATTTAAAGTGCATAGAATATGCAATAATTCATTTTATTACAGTAATAATATAGCTAGATAAGTTGTTAGAGAGAACTGTTTTAAACATATAGGACGTCTTCACTAGTGATACTGGTTATTGCAGATAAATTAACTAGGTAAATAGTTCTCTGTATTATATACATCATATATATAAATATATAAGATAGAAAGAATCTAATAGCAATATGTCGAAATACTAGCTTGTGTGTAGTTTGTTCTAACAAGTAAATTAAAGCCATATTTAGCGATGAAACAAGTAATGCCGGAATACGGAAATTAAACATACAATTCTAGCAAACATGCATTTTAGTAAGAAACAGTCATCTAGTTACCTGTTTCAGTTTGCCCTGTTCCCTTATTCAAGTAAGCACTGGTGGGGTTATGCAAAACATGACGGCAGCACAATTTCTGTCATTTTTGTTGATTAATTAATATACTTTCAATTTATAGTCCGTATTTGAATCTTAGCTTATAGAAATGCTGCCTTTATGTGCATAACTCAAGCAAAATTTCTAAGTTGGAAAAACTCATATTCCATTGCCAGCAAAGATAACATTGGAATAATATAATTTCAGAGGTTGCCACATTTTATTCCTCTGAAGAAACTGAGCTGCCATGGAATTGGAGCCAACGTGGTGGCAGTTTTTGTAGTTCTTATTTATAAAGAAAGTAAGTGATTCCAGGATTTAATAAATTGGCAGAAATCATTCTAACATTTCATTAAGCTCAGAAACAACTACGGCAGCAGAAACAAACCCTTTAAAGCCTGTTTAAGCTTTTGGATGGTAATGCACCCCCAAAATAAGGAGATCTTTGGTAAATGTGGCGGGAGAAACTCAACGTTCACTTGATGACTAATTCTGCTTCGTTGCTTTACTAAGCAGATAATAATGCAGTGGCTGTAGCATTTTTATGTTTACTGCTCAGAAGCAGATATTTCCAGATTTTGCCTAGAAGTGAAAGAGTGGCATCGACCACATAAAAATGGGAATGTTTATAATAACAATACTTGCCTCAGAAGCTTGCTGTAAGGATTCAATGAATTAATTAATATAAAACACAAGAGCACTGGCTCCATAGTTAATACTATAGAAGCTTAAGTTATTGTTTGTTATGTGTTATTGTGTGATTGTTATATGCAATTCTTCATGTCCTATGGAGGTATTTCTTCAGATTCTTATTGGCTATCCAAGGGGACATTGTAACTTTTGTGGGGCCTTCCTCCCTTAAAGAATTAAAAATGATATTTTACAACTGTGTTGGTATAAATATGAATACATTAATATTAAAAAATTTTTACCTAAAAGTTCATTTTTTCCTGTTACTTTAACAGTAAGTAAACCATTCTCATGGACCCTCAAAAAGTAATGGCCATAGAAACTATGCTTAATGTGAAGTTCACTTGTGGATATCGGAAGCTTAGTGAACTTGGAGTATATGGGGGAGAACAGTTCTTAGCTGTTAAGTTCCTGGATGATAATGAAGAGTTTCATTTAACCATAATTAATCTGTTTTGTTAAATTTGTGAGAATATTTCACAATGCATCAGTCACTATACAAACAACTTAATCAAAAAGAAAATATAATCTTAGCATATGTTCACCACTCAGTGTTTTTTGTCCTGAGTAATATCCATGTTCATTATATATTTTAAAGATAAACAATATGATTCAGCATCAGAATGCAAATCCAGTACTCAAGGACATTATACGAATTTATGATTCCTTGTTGTGGAAACACCATTTAGTTATTATACTCGTTGGTTGTGAGGAGTTCATTATGAGTTTTATCACTTGCCTCTTATTTTCTGGACAAAATACAATGGAATTATAAAATCATAAATGTCCTACTAACATGAATCAGTCCATTCTAAGTTAATTCAATCTAGTGAAGTGAATCTTTTCCAAACTGTTCTAAAAGAAGTTTGTCACTTATCAAGTATATCTTTATTAGGGTCTGGGACCGCTAATGTTTCCCTCAACGGGACCAACCCCTTTTCCTGTGGATCTTCCTTAATGCCAACTTTGCTGCAACAGAGAACCAGTTCTGGATTTTCATTTGCAGAGCTTTGTATATATCATAGTTCTAGTATGTGCCAAAATAATTGTCTATTTCTACAATAAGGCAGGAAAGTCATCTACTGACTGTCAATACTTCAGCATTAATCTTCAAAAGGAAATCTTACTACTAGAGCCTAAATGTTTCATCTCTTCTGTCAAAAACCCCTGGATGAGCTACCTCACAGGGAGACATGGTCATATCAGGCCTGGAATTGCCTATGGAAACTACTAAGAAATCTCTCAAAAGACATCTAATATAAAGACTTTGCCCGCTTTTTTTCCTTTTCTTCTTCTTACTATATGGAATGCAGATGTGATAACTAGAGCTCAATTAACCACCTTGACCATAAGGTAGAAGCCATGTGTTGAACTTGGTAGAGAACCTGATAAAAGAAGCCTGTGTCTCCGATGAAGAAATGGCCAAAACAGCTCTGGAATACTGACTTCATTTATTTAAGAAATAAAGAAATGTCTCTCTTGTTTAAGCCATTTTAATTTCAGGTTTTCTGTTACTCATAGCTAAATCTAAGTCTAAACTACATTAAGTGTGGTGTTTAAAAATGAGTGAATATTAATAAAATAACAAGATAGTGAAAACCTCAGATATCCAGGAGAATTTTCTCATGCAAGTTTCTCTCTCTCTCTCTCTCTCTCTCTCTCACACACACACACACACACACACACACACACAGAAGGACAAAAGTGTAAAAGCTATGACAGTCTCCATATCAAACTCTTAACTCACTGATTGTAACTCATTTATTTACTTTTGTTTATGAATGGCATTTGCCTATTTCTTTTCCTGACAGTACAAAGTATTACTAAGAAAACGAGATGAAACAGAACCAAACAGTAATAACAAGTAAGGCTAAACGATATATGTTGCATTAACCAGCGAATCTGTCTTCAACCCTTTTACTTGGATCAAGAGCCAGTAGCCGTATTGGACATAGCTTAAGAGCTATACTTTCTAATAGCAGTGCTCAATTATTATTACTGTGCATGAGCTGAATAAAAATGGATCTTAATCCTCTGTGTGTTTTCTCCAAGATTAGGCTTTAGAAACATTCCCTACTTTGCTCTGACATATATTGTTTTGAATTCATCAAAGCAGAAATGAAAAGAAATGCTTAAATCAACATCCTTCTCTCAGAAAACTTTTTTGTGCTGGTTCTCTACATTTATTTTTAGAGTTTATTAGCAGGAGCACCAGAAATGTATGGCTGGATAAGGAAGTACTCTCAATCATCCATCATCTGAATCACACTGAGTATTCAATTTAAAATCATGAACTCATCAATCACTAAATAGCTAGACTGAAAAGTATCAGTGGCCAGGAAGTTTTTGCTTTTTGGGGTTTTTTTTTGTTTTTCCTTTTCTTTTTGCGGTATGCGGGCCTCTCACTGTTGTGGCCTCTCCCATTGTGGAGCACAGACTCCGGACACGCAGGCCCAGCGGCCATGGCTCACGGGCCCAGCCGCTCCGCGGCATGTGTGGGATCTTCCCAGACCGGGACACGAACCCGCGTCCCCTGCATCGGCAGGCGGACTCTCAACCACTGCGCCACCAGGGAAGCCCCGGCCAGAAAATTTTAGTCAGTGGACTGGTATAGTTCATATTTCCAGTTGTTCTCAATGTGAAGACTTATTTTTGTTTTCAACAACATCATAGCACAGTAGCATGGTCGAGGTGCCCTAGTTAAATGAGTTTCCCATTTTTGGTGATTGTTCTAATTTTACGATAAAATTACCTAGGGAGAAGACAGTCCTTGCAGAAGCCTGGGACACCTGTATAATAAGAGACGTTTTTATGATGTGCTTACCTTTCTAAATTAATACCTCAATTATACATCTTTAGTAATACAAAAGTTTACTAGCCACACACTTAAAATATAGTAACTAGAATTGCTCTACATGACAAGGTAGCTACTAGCCACGTGCGACTTATTAAATTTTAAATAATTAATATTAAATAATATTAAAAATGCAATTCCTCAGTCACCCTAGCCACATTGCACGTGCTCAACAGACACACTTGGCTAGTGGCTACTCTTTTGAATAAAAAAGACATAGAACATTTCCACCATCACAGAAAGTTCTACTGGATAACACTGAACTAGATTTTCGTGTATCAACACACTTTGAAAGAGTATTTAAAAATGTTTACTCAACAGAACAAATTTAGAAAATACAAAAAGAAAAATGTCCAAAAGATTTCAGTTAGAGACCAGGAGGCTTGAAACTCCATGGGAAATGATAGCTATTCATAAAATAGCCATGACTAGAAATGTTTAAAAAAAAGAGAGTTTCTGAAAAATAGGATTAATGCAGAGAAGCTATTTAAAAATAATCTGATTTAAAAGAGGCATCATGGAAATATAAATGTCAAGTAAGAGTGTTCAACTAATAAAAAACAATGGAATCGGTCTCCTTATCATACCAAAGTTATAATTCTTTAAAAACCAATAGCTTAAACAATTCTTAGAAAATAATTCCTAACTGGATGGAAGGTTTAGTGTTTGGGAATTCTAATTGTTCTTTCTTGGCTCTTCTTTTGTTTGTTTGTTTTGTTTTGTTTTGCGGTATGCGGGCCTCTCACCGCTGCGGCCTCTGCTGCGGCCTCTCCCGTTGAGGAGCACAGGCTCCGGACGCGCAGGCCCAGTGGCCACGGCTCACGGGCCCAGCCGCTCTGCGCCACGTGGGATCTTCTCGGACCGGGGCACGAACCCGTGTCCCCTGCATCGGCAGGCGGACTCTCAACCACTGCGCCACCAGGGAAGCCCAATCGGCTCTTTGTAATGATGGCTCTTTTCCAGCTCTGGCTCTGGTTTCTTCTGACCTAGCCAGAAGATCCGAAGACTACTTCAAATGTTTGATTCTTCATTTCTCTAAATATTGGAACACTGCTTCTCTCAGTAACTATGTATAGTACAGTATCGCATTTAAAGTATTCTTCCAAATTTATATGATGAGCACCACCCAGATAATTAGGATGACTATAAAGAATTCACTCTTGGACTACTTCACTATGGACTAAAAGAGGCTTTTTCAAAAAAATAATCAATATTCCCGTATGGTCACACTATAGGCACATATTCAGTTCTGCCTTTCTAAAAGTGAAGGATAATATGGAGCTAGTCATTAGGATGAAGTGTTTCTCAGAAAAATTATCTGAAATCAGGAATCCACTTTTAAGAGATTAAACTGAAATAGAGATTTCCTTTCTCCATGGTCCTAGGAATTAAACTTGATGAGATCCAGCACTTTGAAACTTTTTGAAAATGTTGTGGGACAAGTCACCACATTTGAAGTATGACCTCAAACACGTCAGTTGGAACAAAACAGTCTGTTTTAAACACAGCTTTCAGGAATTAGAAGACATGTCAACTTCAGATGCAACACTTACACTTCTTGATACTGTACACGAATGCAATCCTGACCTGTCAAAAGAATACTGAATGACTACAGATAAATTCTCCAGCACTAGAAGAGTTATGCCAACCTTTTCAATGTGTGAAAGACAGAATTAAGTCTTTAGTACTGCACATGAAAAAGAAGTCCAATTGTTTTAGGTTGTACTTGAGTATTCAGTGTTTACCTCAAAAATTTCCATGAACTCTCATGGTAGGGAGTCCAGCCTAATTGTTGTGAATCCTTCTTTGGGGAGCAGTTTATAGCCACTCTAAAGCATTGAGAGTACCCCAACCCAAAAGTCAAGACTGTATAAAGGTGCTTGCTAGCAGGGATTTTGGAGTCAGGATGCCTGCACTTGAATCCTAACTTGCCCATATTTGGACTCTCGAGTTTGTACTAACTCATCGGCAAAATATTGATAGAAATTGCAAATTTCTATAAAGTTATAGTACGACAAAAACTAGAGGATCCATGTAAAACCATTAGCACAATTACTAATACATAGTAAATACTAACATATAATATCTAATGTTCGTATTATTGCTAAAATCCCCTACTCAGAACTTTGCTTTTGTTATTTCCCTCCATCCTCATTTCTTTTAAGAGCCCATACTCATCCTTAAGTAGTTCATTCAAGACTCACTATCAGTAAGCCCTCTATGAGACTCGCAGCTAGATTAGGTGTCCCTCTCCAAGGCTCCTATAATCCCCTGGCATAACTTTATTACTGTACCCTTCACATTGTAATGTGCATGTGTGTGTGAGTGTGTGTGTGTGTGTGTGTATTGTGAGAGAGAGAGACTACACTGCGGCATATGCCTTCAAGGCAGAAACTATGCCTCATTCATCTTTGTATCCCTAACACTTAGCAAGAGCATGCCCAGAGTAGGAATGCAAATATTTTCTGAATAAATGAAAGAATAGAATCTTGATATTTACTAATAGCTACTGAAACAGAACATTTTAATATTCTTGCAGCCAAAGCTGAACTAAACTGATGTTTTATTGAGTTTGCTTCCTTGTTTTCAATATGAATTCTTAGTGCTACATATTGAAAATCATTATCTCCAAGCTGAGATCATTTCCCTTTATAAACAGTATACTGCATATTTTAATCAAAACCAACATAAAAATCAGCAAAATAATGTATTCAATGCCCAGAGTGTTAGATCAAATTAAGTTAGATACAGTTCCTGACCTCTAAAAGTTTTTAATACAAGAGAGAAAGTACAAGATAAATAAACATAGATGCCTCTCAAATATATTCTGTATGTATGTATGTGTACATATCTATGTACATAGCTACAATATACGTAATAGAAATGTAGAGAAGTTAAATGCACAATAACAGGCCATAGTGTTTACCTAACAAGCATAGTTTCCTTGGAAATCTTCACCACATTAATGATTTTTATAAATTTTTCATCATAGGAATGGCTTTCAGTCAAGTCCTAATTAATTTTTAGTAAACTATGAAACCATTCTAAGATGCTCATTATAACCTAAATGTATGTTGTATCTAAATTTTAAGTTACATGAAAATGTCTTTATAAATATGTACTTTGTAATAATACCTGTTTATTTTTTAAGGCACTAATAATCTAGTGATTTTATAAATCAGAGATAACGTAATAAGTTACTTCCAGGAAGAAAAAAAGAGATGAAGATTGTTGAAAATATTGTTTGTCCATTTATCAGGTGTAAGCTGGCATCATTTTCTGACTTAATATATGTTCATTACCACTGACATACTAATAAGCAAGTCAGATGAAAGTCTACAACTTTTTTTTTTTTTTTTTTGCCATACACGGGCCTCTCACTGTTGTGGCCTCTCCCGTTGCGGAGCACAGGCTCTGGATGCGCAGGCTCAGTGGCCATGGCTCTTGGGCCCAGCCGCTCCGTGGCATGTGGGATCTTCCCGGACCGAGGCACGAACCCGCGTCCCCTGCATCGGCAGGCGGACTCTCAACCACTGCGCCACCAGGGAAGCCCCTACAACTAACTTCTTGTAGCCAATATAAAGTCTATTTCTAAAGTAGTGACACAATCAATCCTCTCTGCTGTACTGAATGTGTATTTTATCCAGTCATGTATCATTTCAAAGATGCTTGGATAACTTCAAACAGAAGATGTTAGAAAACATCCTAGAGGTTTTTTTTCCCTCTGCAATAAGATAAAATAAACAAGGCTCCACAACCTGCCCGCCTTTTCACTAAACTATTTTAGAATGACTGTGTTAAGGATTAGGTTTCGTCTTGAATGACTTCAATTAGGAATGGTGCAAATCACAAACAACACATGCTAGAACAGTCTATTATAATAGTCTTTCTAAATACACTTCAAGAGCAGGAAATCTAGTTTTGTCATTGCTGGTCTTGACACACTTTGAACCAAGCCTTTTTCTACAGCATTTCTACCTCTAGAAAAGCGGTTTACAGTCCTACTACTAGTTACTTGACAAATATAAATAATTTCTAGACTTACGTGTTTCTGAGGATAGTGTACATGTTTTGGAGACAGAACTAATCAACTCTTTCTAAGTCACATTTTGTTTACCTGTGAAATAAAAGCAAAGCCTATATTGCAGAATCACATGTTATAAGAAGCAACGTATGTAAAGCAGAGCTTAGTGTAGTGCCTGACCCAGGGTAATTACTCATTAAATGAGAGCTCCTGTTATAATGATGATGATGACCATGATCATCATCATCTCCATTTTTTATGTCATGGAATTAGTCTGATCAAATAAGGAGGAACAGGAAAGCTGCATGTCTGACCCTTTTCCTCTCTCCATCCCAGTTATCTTAACAGGCTCATTATTAATGATCTTCCTAGGGAGTGATGGGAAAAATCATCAGAAACCTGAATGAACCTCAGCCTCTGGTCAAACAGAACCAGACTAGCCCGTGGGTGCTAGAACAATTCAATTAGGATTTTTAATATACTTTCTCCTTCTCTTCTCCCTTCCCTACTGGATTTTAAATGTCTGTTTGCACTGGGTAGATGCTTTCAGGTACAATGATATGGATAAACACTTCCATTGATGAGAAGGACTCCTATATAGCTTTTCCAGAAGAACATTGTCTATTGTGTGTTCTGTTTCATTTTTATAATACAATTAAACAGATGCATGGAGGAATCTGAGCCATGTAGCTAGGTTAACATTCAAACAATGCACTTTTATTAGCTCACAGAATGAAATTTCGCAAGGATTTAAAAAATCTGATAGAATTTATGCTCAAGTAGTAAACAGTATAAGGAAAGAGAAGAAAGAAAGGTTTTATAGCACTTCAAGTAAAAATAAAAGACCTGTTATTTTACCGCAAGATCGATAGAAGTCATTGCATTTAGGCCCTATTCAGAGATACACGGTATTAGTGTCACTGTAGGTCATGACCTCAATGTACTTTCTTCCAGTCAGATCAACTTCAGATACCTGAGATCAAGGCAATGAGGGGAGTCCAGAAATCACACTACATGACAAACTTTGAATGACTTAAGAAAGTCACCCTAGCAGAGAAAAGCCTAAGGAGGGACATGATATCTCTCTTCAAGTACAGCCCTGGAAAAGATGTGAAAAAGAAAACATTCTGTTCAGTCTCTAAAACCTAATCTGGATAAACCAGTGATAGAGAAAGGTGTTCCATGTCAGCTCAACGTTTTAAAACTTGATAAAAACGTGAGTTGTGCTGCCTTAAACTTCCAATTACACAGATTATTCAGAAAAGTTCATAGAAGGCCATATAAATATAGAGAATATATTAGAAAGAGGGGCTTTCAAATGGTAGAAGTTTGAGCCAGGTGATCTACAAGAAGTTTTTAGTTTCAAGATTCTATGATTCTAAGAATATAAAGAGCTACTGTTTGAAAAATCTCACTTAAATGTCTATATCTATGAACATGTTACTGAATTTATGTAAGTCTCATGGAGTATGATGGCTTAAGCAAATAACATGAAATCAAATGGGATTTGGATATCGCTGCAAATAAGTAAAAGTTAATTAGAACAAAGGGAGCAAAAGCACCAAGAAAATTGAGAGGTAATATTTAAATTAATTGCTTTCTTATTATAGAAATGGGTCTTTCAAAATATAGAACACGTAAAGACTTAATATATTTCAGTGTACTTATCTCTGAATCAACGTATTTATATTAAAGAGCAAATATTATAATATTTTCAATGGTAATACTAAACTACTTATAAATTGATGTTTTGAATCATTTGAAACTACAATGGATATAGGCAATCTTAAACCATTTGGAAAAAAGCAAATACCAATTATATTTTACCCACAAAAAAATTAAGAGAAAACCAACAGCTATAGAACTCAAAAGTTAGCTCACATGCATCCAAGCCATTCTTTCCTATTTACTAGGACAGGCCTCAAAGGAGGAAAGGAGGCCCCGATAGGAGAATAACCCTGTTCAAATATCCTTGTAATTTCATATGCTCCACAGCCTCTAACTTGACTACAAGAATTGATGGTTGACTCTTGTTCTTTCCAACCCAGGCAAACAATCACTCATTTCAGAGCGTTAAAAAGTTCTTCACACATCTTATACAGTGCAAACACAACTATATCTTTAAACTGCATCCAGGCTCTGTAGAGTCAGCCAGTGAGAAGAGCCAGGATTTAAAATTCCAGTTCTGCATAGAAATTATTCTTTCATACTTGTATCTTTTCTTCATAGTGCCAAGCATATATTGTCTGGCACATAGGGATAGTCAATAAATTGAGTTAAATGAAATCTGGATTCTATGTTTATTTGTTAGGTTTTGCATATGACTGTGCATTTATTTTTCTGTTTTTCTGGGCGTCATATTTTTTTCTGTTAAACAGTAATGTTCCAGCATGTTCAACTGAATGCAACACCTGATGTACATCAATTTCATAGATTATTAATAAATACCAATTCTAAGGTGATGGTGAGAGACAGTTACAGAGAACAATATTATAGAGAGGTAAAGCCATATGTCATGTATCACAGATTATTTAGGGTGCTCCAGTGTTAAGACCATAAAACAAGATTCAAATGTCATCTAATTCAATCTCTATTCCATCCTCCTGCTAGAACTGTTTCTCTAATTTCACAAATATGAATTGAATTTTTTTGTATTCAGAAAGACATTTTTAATTTACTTTCATTTATTCCAAGGATATTTATTGATCACTTGTGAGGGTCAAAACACATGAGAAAAGTAAAAAATACAAATATGAGAACAAATATAACTTATAAGTGAAGGTATTATTATTTGTGTGACAATAATTACTTTCAAATTAATTCAGAGCAGAATTTATTAAGATTTAAAACGTGACAAGTAATTCCAGATTTTTGTTCAGTCAACATTCGACAGATATTTGAGTGCCAAAGGAATCTATGCACTGTGCCCAGAATACACTCTGCATTTTTCTGCCACTGAGGCTGCTTATGCCAGCTAAGAAAAGCCTCCTCTATGCCCCACCATGGCTGACATCACTAATTGGCCATGCCATCCATTACTGGTGACCCTAGACATGCCTGAAAATTCTTCTCACCAGTCACACAGGAAACTTCTAAATTCTAATGGAGTTAGCATACAAGAAAAAAAATATACATATACACTTCCATAGCTCTTAGTACATGGGATAGTGAGTAACCTGCTAGCTAAACAATAGTCTATGTCTAATGGTTTTGCATTAGATTTGGAAATATTCTCTAAATGGCCATTTGTTACGCTGATTGTCTATAAAAGCCAAGGCCATAATATTTCCTGATGGCATAAATCTGGAAATTTTTGTTGAAGCTCAGAACAATGGCCCAGGATAGATATGTATAGCTATGAGCCAACAGCACAGAGATGAGAGAAATAATACAGAAATGTAGAGGATTTCTTAGAAGGTTAAGGAAAGTGAATAAGGATTTGGAGAACAGTTTTACAGAGGAATAAAATCAGCATGTCAAAACTCTAGACATTTATTTCATGTGTAATTTTTTATTGTACGTTGAGCTGAAGACTTTGCATCTGTGGGAATTTTATTTCTGTATGCAGATATTTGTGTGTCAGAGAATGTGTGTAGCTGAGAGAGAAGTAGCTACAAAGTATTATGAGTGAGATAAGTACCTAAAGTGGGTTGGACACTTAACTCTACAGTAAAAAGGGAAAAAAAAATCTTTATTAAGCATCCATGATCCACAAAGCAATGTTCTAGGCATTGTTATAAAACCTGCAGGGGAGATTTCAACTAAAGCCTGAGGTTCTCTGAAGAGAGAACTTTTGTCAGCAGGCATATTGAGGCACCTTAAACACAACAAGGCTACAGGTAGATCATTTTAGATCCATGGATTGTTTTTCTTAATTGGTTCCTAGGGATACTGCAAATGAACAGAAATACAATATGAGCTTAGAAACAAATTATTAAAAATAAATTGCATGTGTAGCTCTTCAAAAAAGATTCTTCTAAATCAACTAAAATAAAAGTGAACAGAAATTATAGACCCAATTAAAATATATTCTGGATTAAAATTTTTAAATCCATTTTTTTAAATATTTCAGATTTCAGTAGCAGGTCAGAACTTTGAAGCACGGTGCGAGTGGTATTTGTCTGATGTTTCTGTCTGGCTCCAATCTTTGGTAGAAGCCTAAGATTCCTTTAGTGGGGTACCTGATCGGGATCATGAATTTCTGTTGAATATTCTCTGATATTCTCCTAGAAGAACTTCATATCCAAATTCAGACTTGTTTCTCAAACATGTTCTATTGTTTTTGGTTCCAGCTTCCTATTTTAACTAAAAGAATTTGCTTGATTTTTTTAAATAACAGTTCTAGCTGTTTGAACTAAAACATGTTTCTAAAGGAGAGGCCGTATTTTGGTTTCCTTGCTCCCATTTTATTGAATAATTATTTAACTTATTTTCATTGATCATTCTTGACAGTGGGAATGAAAATGTGGCAAAGCAAGAAGGACAGCCCATGCATGGTATGAAAAAATATCACTGCTATGCCTATGGAGGTGGTGCCTGCCAGAAAGTATGGGCCCAATAAATCTAGACTCTTCCTTGCCCTATTATAAGTCAGATTATCTCCTTACACACATACACATTCATTCATTCATTCATATTCTCCCCCCCTCTCCTTCCTTCCTTCCCTTTTTCTCTCTCCCCAAATATATTTTGTTCAGCAAAAGTGGCATTACAGAGGGTTGATAAAACTGTCTTTCCTATTTATCTGACTTGGAATAAACCTGCATCATCTAACTAATCTCACTTCAAACCAAGATTTCGAAATGTCACGGCAGGTCTCTTGATCTTGACACTAAGAGACATTTAAGTTTCCATGAGATTACATTTATCAGGACTTTTATGACTGAATCATAACTTTTGACCAAAAGTTTCCTCCTTTTACCAAAGTTAATAACCAGAAATCCTGTAGCCACAGCTAATCAGACAGCATCCTTCAAGGCAGGAAGTGAATTTCAATTCCTGGCCATAGGAATCTTCAATCAACCTTTCCCAAGACCCTTCTCTTTGCACCTAGACCTCACGGGAAAACGTTCATTACATACTTCCCTATATTTACCAGGAAAGACTATGAAGTCATTTTGGACAGGCTAGCAGCCATGAAAAGCCAATTAAAAAGCTCAACATCAAATCAGCCATTCTGTGGATTTTTACACAAAACTTCCCTTATGCTCAATTATAATCTAAGAATGCACTAGTAATTTGTTTTCTATATTTAGGTCCTCCACAGTTGAAATCCCTGACATGTGATTAAAAATTATCCTCTTTGAAAAGTAAATCCTTTTGAATCAATTTTCTGCTTATATAGAAAAAAAAAAAGAGGAAAAAGAGAAAAAAATATACTCTAAGAAAATTCTGGTCTCATGAGATTTAGATTGACTTTACACTGGGTGCTGTCTTGGCTTCTCATAAGCTTTTCCCTAACTCACAGACCCCGATCTAAGACTCCATATTCCTTATGTTCATTATGATCAGTTGGCCAGTTAGCTTCTGCCCCCACTGAGGAAAGCTCAGCCCACCCATGCCTGACAGTTTAGGAAATCAGTAAGTTTAAAAGCTCACAATCCCAAACTCCCAAAAGGAAGCAGTTGTATCGTCTTTATTCTAGTTGCTCTGCAGAAGAGTAGTACTAATGTCCATTATCCACAACACCTTGTTCCTTGGCACAAGATAAGACACGGCTTTTGCAAAAAAGAATCCATTTATCACCTACACTGAAGATTATTCAATTTCTATCTGTCTTCCTACATATATATTCATTAGGTAATATTAAAAACTAGCACTTTTGCTACTTCATCTAGATCGTTGTTTTGGTTTTGGTTTTGGTTTTTTTTCATCTCCAGCTCTAGTTTTTATTGTCCCTCACAGGTCTCTCTCAATGCAAATTCCACAGCCCAAATCCCAGCCAGAAGGAATGACAAATAATTAAGGACAAAAGATGAAAATAATAATTCACATGAGACTGTATGATGAACTCTGCATACTCACGAATATATGCCAACTATTTGTTATCAAGGAAATGGAATAAAGCTCTTCAGACCAATGAAAAGTTAGTTTTCTCTTAAGAGAGAAAGGTGGAATATGTATATAATGCCTAAGGGATGTCGAGTACTTGCCATAGGAGGCCAGTACAATAAACAAACAAGTACCAAAGTGTCATTTTTCAGTGTTCCCTTATTTACAGACAAATTACAAAATTAGATAGAAATCAAACCCACTTGCATATTAGAAATGCACTTCAATTCACCCATGGATCGAAGAGTCACTGTTTTAAACAGTGTATTTTAACCTCCTTTCAAAAGATTACTAGCTCAAGGTCAAAAATATTCCCAGATTAGAATATCAGAGCTATCCTCAACATACAATCTTCCAGATCACTGGAAATTTTAATAATCACTGGTTCTTAAAATTTTATGAGAGAAGTGAAAATGCAGTTGTCATGGTTCCCACCTCCAGACATTATTTCAATTGTTTTAGGTGGCTGCTAAGGGTCTACATTTTTGTAAGTGTCCCAGGTGGTCCTAATTCTGATGGTCTTTCCATCCACGCTAAGAAACATCACCCAGAATTTTCTCAACTCTACAAATGAATCTTGTAATACAGAAACGATATCCCATCCCTACCATGCTCGCAACTCTCTAACGTCTATTATGTCTCAAATGAAACCAAAGATCTTTACTGTGGTCCACAATGTCCTACATCATCTCATCCCAACAACCTTTCAGACAGTATTTGCTATGAAGCCCCTCCCCTGCTTTACTTCAATTACAGTGGCCTTAGGGAGAATACACCTTGTGGTCTTGGTACTTCTTTTCTCTCTTCTTCTAAACTCTTCATCCAGATATTCACAGGACTCCCTTCATCCCTTCAGAAAGCCATCAGCTCAGATATTCCCCTAGGAAAGGCTTTGTCTGTCCTCTATACAAAATAGCACACTTCTTACCCTGACTTATTTTATTAATAGCACCCACCACTGCCTGGAATTATATATCTGTGTTCACTTTCTGCCTCTCCTACTAGAATACACAGTTCTTAAGGTCTGGAAGTTAGCAGTTATGCTTACTGCCGTGGTCAATAACAGGTAGTAAATGATCAACCAAAGTCTGTTAAATGGAATTGAACGCTATGAGTCACATTTTGATTTCCTGAGAGCATAAGTTACTGATAAGACTTTGGGTTTCCCAAAGCACTATTACTGGTATTCTTAAAAGTGAGGAAAGTGAGGAAGATGGAAGAATCAGGCCCACATAAGAGCAAAAAAGACAAGACCTTTTACTTTTAGAACAAAACCTTCCCATTCTATTTGACATTATTTCAACTGTCTTCCTACTCTTTTACGTTATTTTTTTCTCATTATTAACTTCTGATAACTCACTTATTCTCTGCACACTTTTTATGATTATGATCTTCTTTACATAACAGACTTGTCAAAACTTCCAATGCAAAATGGATTGCACCATGCCAGGATATGTATCTACATGTATATTTACATTTTGTAAAACTGCCTTTTAATCGCTTAGAATGAAAACTTCTTCCTGAACAGAGAATACATTTATCTCATGTGTCGTTTACAGACAATAGTTCTCTATTTTTAAACAATTCCATTCTATGCAGAAATGAGTGCACCTGAATAAAGGGAAAAAGTGCCAATTTGTGTTTACTGGGTAAGAAAGAGAACACCTTTCTAGTGACTGTCACCCAGGTATCTTTTTGACCCATGTGTCACTTGGGCTATTCATATTTAGATAGGGGACTGAACTTGAAAGAGAAGGCAATACATTTCTGTGCAGATTCACTTACATTATAACATATCTCCATATGCTTCCCAGAGGCACCTGCAATTAACCCAGCCTTCACCAGAAAGCAAACTGATTAAGGAAATAGCCATCGACAGCCATTAATTCTAACCTTTGCAGAGAAGAATGAGTTACAGCCCTCCCTAGTTAAAAGAAAAATAAAAAGGATGGATTGTAGTACATTCAAAGACAAAGTGTTCAAATAAAAAAAAAAAACTTGAAATTTGTTAACATTGAACAAAGTCTGTGATTAGATTAGTCGATTCTTGCTAATGTTGAGATGGCACTGGTCCATGGCTAAGGAGCTCTCCATGGTGTGCATGTATCATCTCACAGCATGATCAGCAACACAGTAACCAGGTAATAAGTCTCCAAAAGGTATAGACCCAAACCTCAAAAGCCTTTCAATGTAGTTAGGCAGGCAAGAAGTAAAACCATAAATTATATTAAAAAATAGCACTTACTAATGTCAAGTGTAATTCCAACTATAGAAGATGTAGGCTTGGGAGGTTGAGAAGGCTTCATGGAGAAGGTCAGTGTAAAGACTGGCTCTCAAAGGAGAAAATTAAAGGGCAAAAAAATCCAGTGGAATCTACTAATGCAAGGAGATATGCAAATGTACACAGAAATGTAGAGATGGTGTTTCACCCTGGGTTTCTTTTCAATACCAGATCATATCTCACACCGTCAAATCTAGCTGCTGAAGTTAGTGGGAGAACAATGCCTATTTCTATATATATACTCATGCTCAGAAAACAATATAAGACACATGGAGAGTAGGGAAAAAAAAGTGAAATCATTCTTACAGCTCTGCAGGAAGAATCATACCTCCTTTTCAGGGAAAGTTCTTTTCACCTTTCCCCTTCTTTCAATGAAAGAGAAGTTAAATTGTACAGTTTTTAACAATCTACAGGCCAACTCCTTTATAGATAATTCAGACAAAGTAACTGATTTATATTCTTCTCCATCAGGCCAGGTAAAATTTCACCATAAAGTAGTTTTCCCCCAAATGGCCTAAGAGTTCACCAGATGAGAAACACAGGGTTGCATTATGTCAACTGGGCACCTCATGATAAACTCCAGTACTGTATGAATAAATGCAGAGCTAGCAGTGATACTGAGGGATGTGGAAAGAGTGAGTCACAGAGAGTAGAACTAGGAGAGAAATGCATTAAAATAATAGAATAAAGAACATATTTATTCCTTTCTTATCCCTGAGCGTCTGCAGTAACCCCCAGCTAATTAGTACTGCACATTTCTAGATAATGTTTTAAGGTCTTCAGGGGAAAAAAAAGAGTAGAAAATTGAAATTTCAAAAAGTACTACTGATATTTAATTGTGTAACTATGGGCAGGCCAAAAACAATCGTGTATGTGTAAAATGACAGATTTTAAATAGACAACAGCTAAGTTTCCTTCCACCAGGAATTCAGAAATTAGGGAATAAGAAATTTGAACTTCATGAACTCGTTTTCAAAGATGAGTATAATTGGGAGAAAAGTTTAGACAAATACATGACATCAGAATTAAATGAAGTAATTATACAAATAAAATATATATAAGATCAAGTCTATCTGTACTCTAAAGGGAAATCCTGAAAAGAAAAAAAAAATCATAACAGACCCACTGAAAATTAGAAACCAGTCCCTTTTCTAAGATGCCATGCCAAGAGAACACATCTCATCTCTTCCTGACATACCTCTGTCTTGCAACCAAGCAAAGGCTTATAGAAAAAGACATAGAAAGCTGGGTGAATACACACTTTCAAAAAATACATACGTCACGTCAAATATTATCTCTAATTCAAATGGTGACTAAAACAAAATGAAGACACTTAAGATTTGGTCCCCTGTAATGCTAAAGGAGGAATACATATCACATTTTCTACATCTCTTTAAAAGTTCATTTTCAGCTCTCATCAATTAACATGCTCTATAAAGAACTCTGTAAAAAATGTGGTATAGTATGCCAAAATAAAAATGGATGTTACTCATAGAATGGCTCTTCACCCAAAAGATAAATTTTGGTCCCCCTGCCGCCCCCCCAGCCCAGCACCTCGTGAAGATGTATTTGATTAACACGTTAGCAATATTCATGCATAGGTGCTGGCACAGGAGAAACTATAATTCCACCCATTTTCAGTATTGCTGGGTAAACCAGAAGTCTCTACATAAATGATTCCACAAGATACACTCCCAACATTCCCTAAAGCTATGTAGTCAGAATAGTGATGAATAGAAGGAAGATATTTCAAAGTTTCTTCTTCTTTTTAATAATATATACTTTATAACATGCACTATATAAAGTATATAACATATACAACACAGTTAATATATGTATATGTTGTATGGGATATATAGCATACTTGTGTGTTATATGAAATAGAACATATATGACATACATATGACATATTTTATATAAATATATAATCCCCCTACAATTATGCCATTCTAAAAAGAGGAATTTTCCTCATACATTGTTAGGAAAATTACAATAAAAGTATTTTGCTTTTTTGTTTCTTAAAATAGCAATTTACCAACTATATCAAAATTAAAATATTATAGATTTAGTTTTGATAGTCTTATAAATAGACAACTACACTAAGTTTTCTAGGAGCATAGTTGTAATTCTACCATATTTGTTTCTGATGAATGCACACTATAAATGAAATTTTTGTTTTCCCAGGTTTGCAGGGAAACCAAGAATACAGGTATTGCCTAAAATAATAGCTCCCCAAATATTTAATGTGCCACCTGGTACCTCTTCTAATTCACAAGTCATGAGCCTAAGGTTCAATGGTAAACTGAACCTAAATATATGTTTGTAAAATCGTTTTTGATTACAGGTGAATATTTGGAAATTTCCTAAATTTGACACCATTTAAGTACTACCACCTAAATGAAAAATAACAACAGGATATTACTGCCCAGAGGTCATTAAGAGAAAAGAGGACTTCCAGGTTCTTATTCTCCCAAGGCAGTTTAGGGTAGTAACTAGAGGTTACATTGCAGAAAAGAGGGAGGCCGGAAGTAAAAGGGTCATCAGGGCCCAGTGCAGGTCAACAAGTATGCTCAGAAAGAAAGGACTGAATGGAGGAAGAAATATACAGGGCCACCCAATTTAAACATTGTTTTAAAAAAACCTTTCTGACATTCTTTCATTGATTTCTAAAATTGTGCTCTTGATGTTTCATACTTTAATTAATAGGAAATGGGTAGACTTCAAATTATATTTTAAAGCATTCACTTTACTAGCAAATTAAATAATTACTTATGTAACGAGCATGGTTAAAATATGGAATAATGATATATATGCTATTTCAAGGAGCACAAAAATGATTAGATGAATACACAATAGACCCACTCATTTCTTCAGACCGAAAAACCAACTGAATATTGTCTAAAATGACCTGAGAGGTAGCAGATAATTCTGCCAGTCCTGAATTATAAAATTCTTGGCCCTTTCTTTTCATGTAGATAATGTTTGTATGAGCTGGAACTTTCAAACACCACTGTCTAGGATTGCATTTTCACTTCTATTATCATTAATTGATGAATATTAGCTCCATTAAAAATAACAGCCACATAAAAAGAGTTCATTGACTGTAATGGGAAATTCCTGGTCATCTATCAGACACGGATTGATTTTAGCTGCAACTACTGAGTATTTTCCAAAAAGTTTGTATCTTACACTTCATCGTATAAGACTACAGTGTAAAAAATAAATTCAAGCAATGGCTTTTGTTAATACTTTCTATTCTTAAATGAAGCTATTGAGTCACAATGCAACCAAAGTTAAGACACCAAAAAGGCAGGATTTTTTTAAATCTATTTTTTCAGAAAAGTATAATACATTTAAAATATATTTTGATGAGAAACAGAAGACATTTTTTGAGAAAACTTTGCTACATTATAAAGCATATGCTTTGTTAAATGTTCGTATATATTCTCCAATAAATGGGTTGTATCTTGATTGCAACATTTCTACATCTTTAAATCATGACTGCTATATCACACCAGGATCATTAATTACCTTAATTTCCTGAAAATTAAAATTCTCATCTATAGTGGAACTTAAGTCTTAGAAGTAACTCCCATTTTGCTTCCAAGTTCTGAGAAAGTGTGTGTATTTAATTTTTCTTACATACTAACATTCAGAACACGTGAACTAAAACCATTTCATAGATTTTACTCAGGTATTGTGATTTAGTTTCTTAATTCATTTCAAAAAGTAGATGCTTCTAAGCATTTTATTTATATAATAAAAATTGTCATCAGTGGTTAACAATTCCTCATCTTTTCCTAAAAACAAAAATAGAATTCATAATAAAATAAAAATTTGAAAGTCATTTCAGAAAACAAGTTTTAAAATAATACTAACTTCTCAAGTCTAGGATAGAAATTTCTAGCCAGATGAAATTAGCATCTCATCAACATTCATTGTAACAATGCTTAAATTCAATCAGATAGAGGGCATAGAGTATTAAAATGACTTACTGATACTTCATGAAAAACACTGTCACAGACACCTAATTTTTAAAAATGTATTTCCTTTTAATACTTCTTTCATTTCCCCTTAACATAGAGTCCTCTTTTTATTCATAGGTACTTCTAATTTGAAGTCCTGATAGTGATTTATACTATCCAACTGTCCTTAATAAAGACTTCAAATGACATAAAGACAACAAGACACAAACCTCTTAGTTACAACTAAGCACCTGCACTGCTAAGGTATTCTGCATCTTCTTCAAAATGTGTCACAAAATTACCAACAGGATAAAAGGGAAATATAAGCAGTAGATTATAGAATTTTCACTGATTCATTTTTGAAAATCCACTAGTAGGCCTTCAAAAATATGTGAGACTAAATCAAAACCATAAGTCATTATATTTTACTTTAACATAATTTCTTGACTTAGCCCAAAATTCTTCACATATAAAATATTCCATTAGTTAGCCATAGGACAACATGAGAATTCTGTTCAACACAGTATGTCCAATAAAATTAAGTTGACTTTAACCACATTGTCATTTAAAGAAGGCAATTAAATTAGGCTGAAACACAAAATTTAAAAAGCAGCCTTGGGAATAACTTTTTCTCTTACAGCCATTACCAAATCCTATTGAACTGATTAACCATGCAAGAAAAGCAGCATAAAGCTGAAGAAAGGGCACTAACATCACTACTTGGCTTATCTAAGAACTCATAAAAGTAAAAGGCTCTTACCATTTTATTTTACTATATACTCTAATATATAAATGCTGCTACTTTTCTGCAGTTTAACATTATTAGTAATGTCATATCTTTCTTCAATCACCTAAAAATCTTAATTCTAGCTTAAATTTTTTTTAAAAAACAATATTAATTCAGAATATGTCCCTTTGGTGGCAAAACACGATTACCACCAAATAAAATAATAAAGAAAAGAATTCTAAAAGGAAATTGGGGCCCAAAATTCTCTAATGCAACCAGCCCTTGGTGACCATCAATCTCATCAGATACCGCTCTGCCCACTACGTGTATTTAATGAATATGTGCCCATTGCCTGATGGGATCTGTAGTTTCTTAAAAAAAGTGTGGTAAGAGTCACTTGCTTCTTTATTTGAAACTATGAACGTAGAAACTTAAATATGTTGCAAATATCATTCCACTGCATTTTGTAGAGTTGATCAGTTTCAGCCCTGATATTCTAAAACACTGCATAACTTATCAGCCATAATGAAAATGCATATATATGAATATGTGCATACATATTACAAAATCCTTTGATAATATCTATAATCTATGTCTTAAAATGCTGTAAAATGAGAATTATGGTTCTGAGAGGGAAAATGCATGCCAGAAGTATTCACATGAAAATAATATTTCAAATATACGTGGAAACTTTTCAGTTCAATACACTGAAGCACTTTCTAGGCATTTCAATATACAGTGTGTATTTTCATACCTTTACTTGAACACAAATTTTGTGTTTTTCATTGTCATTATATTTTTATGTCTTCATACATATAATACTGATGATCTTTATATTCAGGAATTCCTAAATTTCTTTCTGTATTTATCACTTTCAGGCATCAATACTCAACACTGGCCAGCAACTTCCTAAATACTTCAATCACTACATCATACTCATATCATAGATCAAAAGAGTTCTTCAAAATCATTTAGATAATATTTTCCTGAACCCATTTAAGAAAGAGAAAGATTATTTGCTCTTAATAAGTATATAACTTAAATGGGTGCACAACCACCACATACATATTCCACCTCCATCCCATTTCCCTTGATGGCACCTACCCTAGTGTTGTCATGGTGACAATGGTGTACCAGAAGGCAGCAGGGATGCTGGTGAACTTGCTAGCGGAAGACCCCTTCTCTGCGTAGAACATAACCGTAGCGAAGATGATGATAGCCATGGTGAGCGAGAAGAGCAAGAAGCCCAATTCAGAGGCACAGCTCTTCAGTGTGTACCCCAGGATGCGCAGGCCTTGAGAGTGGCGGGAAAACTTAAAGATCCGGAAGACCCGGAAGACGCGGAGTGTGACAAAGGCTCCACTGACATCCTCATTGTCTGTCATCACCAGCCCAATGTAATAAGGCAGGATGGCCACCACATCGATGATACTCATGACGCTACGCACAAAACGGTAACGACTAGGAGCTGCTGCCAGGCGAAGCAAGTACTCAACTGTGAAGATCATGACACAGGCTGTATCCAAGCAAAAGAAGGCCACGGCGTACCGCTCCCCACAGGGCAGTTCTTTAATGTGACCTGGGCTAGACCCACAGGGCACTGTTTCTACCACATTAGCGATGACTGAGACGGCAATGAAGAAGCCGGTAACATAGTAGAACACCAGGGCCATTGTGCTGGTGTGAGGGTTCTCAAAAGCCCGCCAGACCCTCTGCCGAGCCGTCATAGTGGGCAGCGCGCTCTCTCCGGTGTTGTCGGTATCAACATCGTCCTGAAGACGCTCTGCGTTCTCTCGCCGGCGATCCTTGTACTCCTCATAACAGCAGTCGCCAATAATTTCTGGGATGAGGCCAAAGAAGGCTAATTCTTCATCATAAGCGGAGATGCACTCATGGCGAGGGTAGTGGAGTTTCCCAGTGCGGTAGAAATTCAGGATGTGGCGGAAGATGTCTGGGTCACGGTCAAAAAAATACTGCTGAGTCTCTGGATGGTAGAAAAAGTCCCTCTCCGAACTGCCCAGCAGAGTGTCTGGGTACCGTTCCAGGGTGTCCTGCCATGTCTGGAAACGAGTGCCACTCACATTCAGCACAATTAGAGCATCCTGAGTCCTTTTCCTCTCCTGCCTCGGGGGAGCTGGCATGGGCCCCGAGGCCACAGGCATCCACCCAATGGCCGCTGCCCTTGCAAAGGGCAGCCACGCTGCTACCCCCGCCGCCATGGTTCCTTCAAGTGCAGGCCAGAAGGGCAATCAAGTCTCTACAATGGGTCACTCAAAGTAGCCACAATCACCCACTTCCTCCCGTCAAACAAATACTACTGAGAAATGTGGTCCAGAGGTATCAGCCTTATTCCAAGGTAGGGCTCCTGGTGAAGTCACAGTTCTCAGAGGGCAAGTTTCCCTCAAAGACAGGTATTTGGAGTAACGGGGGGAAAATACAATGTCCTAACAATCACACCCAACAAAACCTAATCAAACCTTTTCCTGCAGTCGGACCAGGCTAGCCCCGGCACAAATAAGTACACAGGTGACTTTAGATGCCTCAATTTCTTCAAACAGGTGTCTTTAATTTCTCCCTTAACACAGTCTGGAGTGTGTGTCGTGTAGGATAGAGGAGACGAAGGACAGACACTCAGTGGTATTCTTTTGAAGAATTAGGGAACCCTTCCACCTTCCTTTTCAGCTCTTTCAAACCTTCCCTTTTCAAGTGGCCCTTCCCGCCAAAGGAATCTCAAGAAGGAGACCTGTTGTTGTAGCTTCCGAGGTTCGGTCACAGCCGCTGCCCCACGTCTCTTTGGGAGTCCGGTCGCCACCTCTACTCCTCGGGACGTATTTGCAGAGACGGAAGTGCTGTGCGTTGGACGCGGCTAGAGGGCATTAATATAGATCCTCCTCCCTCACGTCTACGAGCACCCGCCGTGTCTGCCAAAAGCATTCGCCCAATCTCCCCTTTACTCTCTTGTCAAGTTCAGCTCAGGTGCAGTGTGACAGCTACAGAGCCCGGGAGCTGGCAGCCGCCACTGCCGCCGCAGCAGCAACATCTGCTTCCGCGCACAACGCGCCTCGGCCGCGGTACATACCTGACGAAGTGCGCGCCGGGGCTGAGTTGCGGAGACTTTCTCCTCGCGGTGCACCCGGAACGGGGAAAGCTGAGAAAGCAGCTCGCGAGCAGCCGAATCCGATGCGCCGAGGGAGCATAAATAAAGCTCAAGCGAGCTCTTCTCCCCCTTCCCCCATTCCTCCGTGCCTCCCTCCTCTTCACCTTCCAAAAGCCAGGCGCAGGCGAGCCGAGCAGCAGCAACAAGTTCAAAAGGTGCGGGGGAGTCGAGAACGGAGGGGACTCGCTCCTGCCAACTTACTGCGCCGCGGCGGTTGCCGGGGCCCGAGCGGCGCGGTGCGGGGCTGCGGGGCTG